>NW_024526711.1:4442230-4442551 GCF_017590135.1 Pyrgilauda ruficollis | reverse complement strand
CCTCGCCGCCCGCCCTCTCTCCACCCGCCCTCCCTCCGCTGCGGCTTTCTCTCCTCCTCCGGCCCCCCTGCCAGCCCTCCCCTCCTTCCCTCCCTTCCCCCTTTATTTTTCTCCGCAAGACTTTGGCTCTGGAAACAGCTGGTTCAAAGCAATCGCCATGTGATGATCGTCTGGGTCGGGTTTTTTTTTTTTCATTTGGGGGGGGGAGGGTGCAGGTTTCTGACCGCAGAGAAATACTAATAAGAATTTCCGAAACAACAGCAGCAGCAACAACAAGAGCAACCTCCCCCTTCCCCAAACCTCCTCAGCCGTAACAGCCCC
>NW_024526711.1:4110145-4442030 GCF_017590135.1 Pyrgilauda ruficollis | reverse complement strand
CCAGGCTGCAGCGAGAGGGGCGACCCCCGAAAGTTGCGCGGAGGCGAGGTGAGTGCGCCTGTTCCGCGGCTCGGCAGCCCCGCCGGGGAAGGGGAACGGGCGGGAGGGGGCCGAAGTTTGGGGGGAGGCTGGCCGTGCGGGGGGGCAGCGTGGCTTCTCCCCTCCTTCTCCTCCTCCTCCCAAGCACGGCAGCTGTTGCGCGGGGTCAGGCGGGGGGCTGCACCCCCGCCCCCGGAGCTCCGCGGGCTGTGCAGGCGCGCTTAGCGCGTATTCCTCAAAGTGGGAAATACGCGCGTTGCGTAACGGGGAGTGCGCGGCGGGCGCCCCGGAGCGCGTGTGTCCGTGCGCGCCCGCCCGCTCCGCTCCGCGCCGCCTCGGTCCCGCGGGTTCGGGAGGGATGCGAACTCCGGTAACAGTTTCTAGGATCGCTAAGGCGCGGCGTGCGGAGACGCTGGCTGTCATGAAAGAGGCTAAGTGTGAAACCGTGCCTCTCCTTTTGTGGAGCGGGCTATTTTGGTCGTGCAGCGGGTGTCTTGCTTAAATCGCTTCAGTTGCCGTGAGATCATTGTGCCCTTGTTATTGGAGCTCCGGAGTAAACCCCGGGTTTCAGTCTTTACTAATAAACGTGTGGCAGGGACGACATCTGATTAGAAATACTCCTCAAGATGTTGGAAAGATTGGGAAATTACGGCGTTCCAGTTTGCTCTTGTTGAAGCCGTGTCAGTGTTTTCGTGATGAAAGCCCGTTTTCAGAGACTTTGGAACTGTCGCTAAACTTGTGCATATTTTAATTTTTTTTTCTTCTGAGTAGCTGAAAACAAGTTGGGTTTTTGTTTGGTTTTTGTGGGTTTTTTTTTTTTTTTTTTTGAGCTGGGAATTGTCTGAGATTCTGCCGTAGCTGGTGGAATGCTCGGCAGTTTGGGGAGGGTAGTGATGCTTGGGTAAATTGACTTTTTCAGGTATGTAAATACTGAAATTTGAGATAATTGCTGAGATGAGATGGGTAGAATAAAACGATAAGGTTGTTTGTTAGGCTTTTGCTGCAACAGCCCTATAGACAACAGCTTTAAACCTCTGTTCTAGGAGCTTTACATCTGACAAATAGAAATAAAATTCCACCTCACATGTGGGTTTGCTCTTTTAAAAGCCTTGTTGCCTTTTGTGTCCTCCCGCCTGCCCCCTGTCACTGGGATCTGGGCAGCTGTGCAGCAAAATGGATCGGCGTTGTGCTTCCCTGCCGTGTACTGAACCTGAGTTTTCAGCGTTGCTTTTCACATTTGACCCTTCAGCTTCAAAGGCTGCTCTGAAGGTGCTCTACAAGGAATGGAAGGAAGCCGTGACTAATTGGAAAAGTAGAGAACTGAAAAATCAGGATCATAGGTCTAGTTTTCTTGTTAGTTTCCTCTGTAACGCCGGGCGAGCCACTCTAACAGATGTACGCCAGTACACAGCTGCCGAGTGGGCAAGAAAGGTCCCTAGTGATTTTGGAGAGAGGGTGGTTCTCAAGATATTTAAGGACCTTTTGCAGAAATGCTCCAAAGAAGCAGAGTGTGCATTTCTGGGCAATGCTGGGCAACTCTACTGTGAAACTTGAGGTTGAGCAGCTACATTTTTTTTTAAACTTTTACCATTGTGGAGAGTAGATGGGGAAGATGCACGCAGTGAATAGATGACTAATGCACATGCTGACAGATCTGTTCATCAACAGCAGTTGTTTATGCTCAGGTATCTCACACTGGGAAACAGTTCTAGGACAGGTACTCCTGGTCTTTTTCTGACCCAGAGGCACATCTGGGGCACCTCTTGGGGTAATGTGCATGCTGGCAGATTGCTCTGGTGATGTAGGTGGGATGCCTTCCTCTCTTTTCCTCTTGGCTTTCAGTCATTAATTTTGCAGCAAGAAAACATTGGCTGTTTGCTCTTTTGTATTGGGCAGGAAGGGAAGTTAGGCATAAAACCTGAGTTTATGAGGAGATTTTGGTAAATCTTTGACATTGGAGTAGTCTTCAGATACTAATTGAAATAATAAAGCCTCCATAATATATAACAATCTTACATATCTCTTTCTGCAAGTGCACAGTAAAAGACAAAGAGAGCTGAAAATAAAACCCTGTGTAGATGATGTGTAGTGTGGAATATGTGACAGAAGTTGCTTGCCTTTGCTTATTTTAAAACTTTTGTTGCTTGATTTTTCAGTCTGAAGTGCCATTTTTTCTTAATGAGGCTGCAGTGTGATTGCCAATTATTTTCTTTTAGGTTTTCTCTGAAGGTGTAGTGTAAAAAAAAATCAGTGGGTTTTTTTTTTTTTTTCTTCTTCAAAGAATAGAAATAGATGTTTTGTCATTTTGTGCCTGTGACATTCTTTTTGGGTAGGGCTTCACATATGCACAGATAAAGAGACTTCTCAGACCATATCAAAGAGAGGTTTATGGGACTAAGCTGAAAAATGAGATGTGTAGCATTAATATATGCAAAGTAATCTTTTCAGTAGTAATGGTGTTTTTATGTAATAAACTTGGTAAAATTGAATAGTATTTATTGTGTGACATGAACAGTGTCTCTTGTGGTTTTAATTTAGGTGGTATGAACATGGTTTATATATTCAAATCAAAATGTGTATGTCTTTTTACTCAAAGGAATACTTTGTGAATGGCTTCTTAGTTTACACTAAGAATGTACCTGCAGTGTTGAGCAGGTCTGACTTAGATTTGAAGGCACGCATGCTTCTTTCACCTCTGGGTCTGAATTTCCAGCTCAGTTCATTTTGGGTGTGATGCTTGTATATAAGGGTTTTCTGAGTTGAGCTGTTAGGGAAAATACATTCATTATTCCAGTGATGTGCTGAAGAAAATTCAGATTTAAACTTCATTCTTTCTCTGAGTTACTCCTGCTGCTTTCAGTGTTCCTGCCGACTACGGATGCTTTAAGAGAATGTGTAAAGAGTGTTGTTCTGATACTGCAGTTCTTTATTGATATTTGAGCAGGTGCCCAAATGATTTTGTTGTCGTAGATGAATGGGCAGTAGAGTTCTACTCCCAGTAACTCCTGCAGGATTTCCGGAATAGTGCTCAAAGTACTCATTCAGGTTGTTACAAAAAACGGTCATCATTCCTTTAAATTCAGCCAAAAGATACTAACCTTGGCAGCTGTCTGAATATTACACATTTATTTGAAGCTGGCATCAAGATGTAGGATGTATGAATATAGCCAGCTGAGTTGCAATGTGCTCATCTTGCTTTTTAGATAGGCAGAAACATCTTTGTAGTGAATTGAAAAGAGCACTGCATACTATGCCACTCTTAGACTATGAATTACAATTTTAAAGCAGGCAAGCAGAGGAATGTATACAAATGCTGCCTTTATGACCAGTGATGGACTTGCATCTTCTGAGTTACTAGAACTAATGATCAAAGAGCAACCACATGTTCAGAGCGGGCAAAAAAAAAAAAAAAAAAAGGAACGAGGGAATAAGTTCGGGAAAGCCCTTATGCTAAAAGTTTACATGTGTGGCAGAACTTTGATCTGTCAAAAATTGGGCTCAGAAGACTCCTCTGCTCGATTGTATTGATCTTCATGCAAAAGGAGCCGCAGCAATAGTCTGAAGAACACCACCTGTGCTGCACTGGCATCTCAGCAGATCAATAGATGGGTCCCTGTTTAGCTTGAAAAAGACTGTCTGTAAAAGCTCCTAATACAGTGGGGGCTGAACTGCCGCTCCTGTGTGTAACCCCTCAGCCCTTGCTGACTTCTATGCCTGCTCCCCCTTTGCTGTTTACACCTGCTGGTGCAAAACTGCCCTCTAAGCTGGGACATTTTGGATTCAGTACCTCAAAGGAGATGGAGAAGGAGGAGGTGTGGTGCAGGTGGTAGTTGTAGGGGCAAGAGACACAGGGACCTGAGCTATGCTTTTTTCAGGGACCTGAGCTATGCTTTTTTCTTCTTTTTAGTCTGAAAGGTAACCTAAAATGGTCAGATCCTCCCAGATTTATTCCTGAGACAGTATTTGCATACAACTGTCTCTGCTATCTCAGCTGAACAAGATGTTTGAAAAGGCATTAGGAACAAAAAACAAGGGAATTTCCAGTTTATCCCTGGTAAGAGTTGAAACAGAAGCCTGAAGCTTTTTTTCTTCCCCTCCTGAGTGTTGAAAACAAATCAGCACTGCTGTGATGGGTAGATGGGGTTTGGTGCACAGGTTCAAAAGGAGTCTCCCCACTAAGAAAAACAGGAACTGTTTGCTGCCTGTCACCACGCAGGGCTTCTGGGCTGTGGAGCAGCAATTTTGTTTTTTGAAAAGAGGAAAAGCAGCTTAAATAAACAAAATGACCCTTGAGACTTAATCACAGCTACTTATTATAGCTGACATTCACTGAGGGCTTTTTTAAATTTTTTTTTTTATTTTCTTTCTTAAGTGATCGCTTTAAAATTTAAACCTGTACTAGGAAAACAGGAACTGTAGGTGTGGAGGTGTTCCTTCACGCCGATTTGCATGCAGGCTGTTTTTTATTTAGCGGGTAGGTGTGTTCGGTGTGTGCGAGTGCAATTGAACATGTCAGCAGTTTCCTACGAGCCGCTCTTGCTGACTCACGTGTCTGGTGCAGCTTGGAGCTACCCTGGCTATAAACTATCCACAATAGGAGGCGCGGGCAGTGCCGAGCCGCTGTTCAAAGGTTATTTTCGGTTCTCCGGTCACTGCTTTGCTGTGGTTTTCTTCCCCAGCAACATCAAAACACACTGTCATTTTGCCAGGCTGCCATTCCTCTAGGTGCGGAGGGTAAAGTGGAAGTTCATTGTGCTGCTGCAGAGGCTGCGCTCCAAGTGCATTCTGATGCTAATGATCAGCAAGCTAAACCTCTGGGGTTTAGGTGTTTTTATTGGTGTTGGTTTTTTTTCTTTTGGTTTACATAGGGTTTTTTTTTTGTTGTTGTTTTGTTGGGGCTTTTTTTTTTTTTTTGTGGGGTGTTACCCAAAAGTCCCCCTGAGCATCATTCTGAATTTGGGTATGGCAAGTCTAGCCTATGAATTGTGTTTTCCCCTTCCAAATGCAAGCTGTACTGTGGAATCTCCTACCCTCCACCCCTTTTAATGGCATAAATCTTCTTTAAATACAGCAAGGAATTATGATTAAACTTTTAAAAACCTGGTTTTAGCTGTCTTTAATTTTCCAAATTTTGCTATTTCTTAGTCTTGTTTTTACCTCCTGTGTGGCAATATCACTGGCTGCTAGCATGAAAGGATTCCTTCATCTGCTCACGCTCTTGTACAACTGCTTCTTTATTTACAGACTCTATTCTGATTACTCATAAGGATTCTAAAATGATAGCTGCTGCTGACTGATGATTTTTAACTGATCTTCTTGTTGTGGTTTTTGGTTTTTTTTCTTCCCTCCTTTCTTCTTTCTTTCTTAGCTGATCACAAAAGCCTTTGCAGAAGTGGAGTGAATTAGCCATCTGCAGTTCTGGATTTACTGTGAGGGAGTTTAGATTTGTAGTTGTCTTTTGTGTATTTTTCTTCTTGTGGAATGGGGTGAAAAATAAGCGGTCTTTGAAAGTGTGATAAAGAAAATCAGCTGCTATAGAGCAGGGTTTAAAAACAAGGTGAGTTCACATCACTTGTTTTGTTTTTAGTCAACTACTTTGACCAGTAATTAATAGAAAACCACACTGAGAGCTTTATAACACATGAAGAAAATGGGTGTTCTTGGTTTCTGCCAATACAAATGACTCATCAGTATCAGCAGGGTTTCTACTTCTAATAATAAAACTGTGGAAGACCTTTAGAACGTGTGGTTTTCACCCCTACTCTTAGTGAAAGGTTGGAAAATATTACTTTGAGTTTTTTTGTTTTTTTGTTTTTTTTTTTTACTTATGGGAGATTTAATGATTTGCTGTGCAGCAGTGAAAGGTCTTGTACCCTCCAAAGAAAACCTGCTTATACCACTGCTTGCAGTGCAAAAGTCTTCCGCTCTCCTGTCTTCTTAGTGATTTGCATTTCACCTCAGAGTATTGCCGATCCTAAGTCTCAATGTCAGAGATGCGCATCTGGAAAATATAATGTATTTATGTCGACTGGGGGAAGACTTGGCGCACTACTTCATCTTGCTGAGCTGCTGTTCTCTACCTCTTTTCCAGTCTGGTGAGGAGAGGGACAGTAAGACTGCTGAGTGACCTGTATTGCTGTTTCAGCTGGGGGTCAGAGGATGTGAAGACGAAGATAAACAGAAAATGGAGGAGTTGAAACATAAATGACAACTGTAGGATGTGTCTGTCACTACCTGGAAGGAAGCATGCATCTTCCAGTACTCAAAGCGATACTGAAAAAAGTGCAAATCAGAAAGTGATCTGTTAAATTATTTTATTTTTCTCTCTCTCTTAAAAAGTAATAGTTTTCAAGTCCTTTTAGCTGTTTACCTTTTTGTTAAGATTCTGCACTGTATTCAATACAGTGAAGTAACCTCTAGCACATTCTGCTTTTTGTTGGAAAGTGTTACTTGTAGGTTGCGAGGTTATTTTGTTTTCATGTAAGCAGAGCATGCCCTTCATGGTGTTACAGTATATAAAATTCTAATTATTTTTTTCAAGGTGGTGTACTTTGAATGGTAGTCCATTCAGTGTGTCCTGATCTGCTGCATTAATATTTAGTGTTGCTATCTGTTTTCAAGTTGCCTGTGTTGTTACAAGGTTTAAAGGCTATACATGAGGCAGAGCTAGTATTTCCTTCCCTGTCAGAGTGAAAATTCCCACATTTATGAAGCCTCCATGTTTACTTTCTCTGTTGTTGCAATATTTATACTAGTAAGTTATTCCTTATAAGGACATGATGATTCTTTGTTTCTTCTTATTCTATTTTAAAAGCAGAGTGTGTTTGTAACAAAATCCACTCAGAAAATCTAGATTTATCCCAGCTCTCTCGTTGTCAGTGGGCATCTTTTACCACTAAATATTCATATATATTAATGTTGTTGGTTTTGGTTGTGCTGAAATACCTTGGATGTGTTTGTCAGTTTCTCGTGTAACCAGACTCTGATGGAGAACCTTTGTCTTGTAGCCTCTAACTGAAAGAAGTGCACTAAAAATAGAGGTACAGAAGCCTGTGGAAATAAAACTTTGCAACATGTGGAAATCCAGTTGTTCGTTACATGGCAAGAATAAGGCAGGTTTTATTGTTTTCAGATGGATATAGCATAAAAGGCCAAATTCCAACTTAAGGGATTTATTTAGGGACAGTTCTTACTGAAGTTCACAGAAGAATAATCCGTAAAGACTGTAAAATAAGGTGTCAGTGGTCATTCAGAGTTCAAGAGGACACAGGTTCAGCACTCCGAGTTTGACATGTCTTTAGAAAATCCTGCCATCAGATGTGCCATGAAGGTTGGATCGTGGCAAATGAGTAACGGGTCTAGATCTCACTGATGTTTTGAGCTCTTGACTCTGAAATGGGATTTGTGTCCAAAATCGCTGAGGGCTGGACGTGTGAAGGGCAGCTGACAATGTTGCTGCCAAATTTGGGGCTGTGATTCTGCTCAGCACTCCTCTCCTTGCCTTTGCTTGTCCTGGCACCTGTCTCATCCCACAGTGGGCCAGCCCCAAGAGCTAAATTGGCAGGAAATTACTCAGTCTATGTGTAGGGTTAGTTTTGTGCATGTTACATTTGCTGTGGTGTCTGTCAAGAACCTGAATAATGCATCAAATTAAACCAAAACTTGTTAAAAGGCTTAGAGCTGGCCATGGGATATCTGGTCCCCGAAGTGCACTGAGTGTCACTGCATCATGCCCCGTCTCCTGACAGTTGTTCTTGTCTTGCTCTGGCAATGTGGTGGCTCTGCAGAAAACCAGTAGCAGCCTGTGCCTAGCTTAACCTGTAGCTTGGCAATAGGAACGTGCTTCCCAGGCCATGAGAGGTTAGGGATATTTATTTCCAGCTTGCATGTGCAGCAAACAATTGAAAAAATAGAGGAAAGCAGAACTCAATCAAATGAGTCTTCAGTGTTAACAAAATGCAGAAGTACTATCTCCTGCAAATATTCAAATAACTGAAAGAGGGTAAGTTTAAATTAGATATTAGAAAGAAATTTTTTACTGTGAGGATGGTGAGGCAGTGGAACAGGTTGCCCAGAGAAGTTGTGGATGGCCCAAACCTGGAAGTGTTCAAGGCCAAGTTGGATGGAACTTAGAGCAACCTGGTCCACTGGAAGGCATCCCTACCCATGACAGGGGGTTTGGAACTAGACGATCCAGAAGGTCCTTCCAACCCAAACTATGCTGTGATTCTGTAACAACTGTTCTAATTCCTACCTGATTCTGGCTTCTGGCCTCATGCAACCAGGTCATGTCACTGATCTCCCAGATGTCATGAGCTCTTGAGAATTTTACACTCAAAGAGATGAGCAGACTTGGTGACTATGGAGAATTTTTGAACCATGTGGCTGCATTCTCAAACCCTTGGGTCTTCTCACAACTTTTTATCACTCTGGGGATGATGGTGAGCAATGTTGAGTAACAGGTTCAGCAGATGACCCGAGTGACTTGAATTTACTGAGGTGAGGGAGGGAGTCTAACATCATCCTTCAACATGAGAGGGTGAAATTGAGAGCTGGTTGTGCCACTGGGTAGGAGCATGAGGTCCTGCTCAGCCATCTGCTTGTTGTGCTTTGCTGAGCTGATTCAGCTTTTTGACCTCGTACACGTCAACTTACCATTTTCTTAACCCTGGCTAATTTTCTTAGGCAATTTGATGAGTAAGACCACAGGTCTAAGGAGCAGCAGGGCTAATGTGGGAAAGTCAGGGAGGACCATTGGTTGTGCAGGTTGCTGAGAGGCAAACCCAGATCCCCTGGATTTGCTGCCCATAGCTTCACCCTACCAGGCTGCTGGGGCTGGGTGGCTGTTGTCTGGGAGGGGCACGGCACTGCTGCCCCTTTCCTGTGTTCTTGAGCAGCACCCTGGGATGATTTTCTGCAAAGCTGAATGCTGGTTGTGCATTAGGGAAACTTTTTACCAGACCCTGGGTAGCAAAAATGAAAACGGAACCTTTTGGTTAGGTCCTCTTCTTGAGCTGGGAAACGTAAATTCTGCTTCAGGTCAGCTTCAGGTATCTGCTGTGCCTAGGGTACTTTTGTGTGTTCTGTACCCTGTCAAGTGCTTGTGACTCAACTCCGCAATTTAACTTAATTTCCAATGCCTTAATTTGTTCCTGTAACTTATTAAATGTGTACCAAGGGAAAGTGTGGAGCAGAGTTCTTATAGAAATCCAAATTAAGTGAGGCTGTGAAGTAATCATGGGGCATGTCAGTAAGCTAACCCCAATGTAAAACTCATGGTAAATTATGAAATGTATGCATAGTTTGTCATAGCTGGAAATTCATGGGCAATGCAAATTTAAACACTTTGCAAGGAAATTTTTTTGTTTGTCTTTTTCCCCTTCTTGGTCCTCTTCATTTGTCTTATTATTAGACTAAAAGTAGAGTCAGTGATTCATTCAGTAATCTCTTTCTTGGACAGTTAGTCATCTGCCAATTTGTGTTAACTTTCCACTTTGTTCAGAAAGTGAGTAATGCTTAATGCACCAACCAGCAAATTCCAAGCTTAAAAAGCTGTGAGTATCATTCAGATCATCTCTAAAACTTTCTCTAAAAAAATTTTACCATTTTGTAAGATCAAAGTAAAGGTCTGACATGCTGTGTTGTACAGCTACAGTCCAGTTGTTTTGTCTAGCTCCAGTTACTAAAGCAAAACACAGGGTTGCAAATGCAGTGCACAAGTACAAGCAACCCACATGTTATTTAGCCAGTGTATAATGCTTCTTGTTTTTCTTCCCAAGTACTATTTTCAAGGGGTAAATACTGCCTCCTTAGTTCTTTTTCCCTCCCCGGATTGCCATGGCTAGTTACTTTCTATTGTTTCCTACCTCAACAAATTGTGATGCTATCAAAGCTAATTTAGTGAAAATAGCTTTCAAGGAAAGCAGTAATTGTTATTAGCTGCCTGCAAATATTTCTGGTGCTTTTCATGATGAGTTTTGGTAGAGAAAAAAAATACTGCGCTGTTAAATGTTATCTATGTAGAACTTAGAGCTATGAAGTCTTTCTGTAGCAGTGGGGTAGATATTTTGATTTCAAAATGATGCCAATTATTTCTGAAGATGAACACAATAATTGATTGAATCACTTGAGAATGTTACTGCTTTTTTCTTTCTTATGAAAACTGGAGTATCATAAAGAGCAACAAGGTCAGTAATGTCATAGAAGAACTTTATAGGACTGAAATCTTTAGAGTCTGCTTTAAAATAACATGAAAGAGCTGACTACTACACTGAGCAGCAAAGGAATTCAAAGTGCAGATGAGACTGGAGTGCTCTGGAGAGGGTGTGCACGTGCAGAAGGGTAGGGCAAGGTGGCAGTGGTAAACATGAATGCCAGAAGTGGTTTGCTTGGCCCCACACATTTCCTTGTTCCTTCCCCAAGTGCCTGTCATCCTTCCCCCTCACTTGCAGTCTGTTTCTTGCAGTGAAGTTGTCTTCTATATGATTGTCCTTTGGTACAGGTGGTTTTAGGGTTTTCTGGTGCCAGTTCTGTAAACAAGCAATGCAAAAGCTGATAGAGGAAAGAATGACCTTTGGTTTTAGGGTCTGTAATCTGCAGTATGATGGGGACATGGAGTTCTGTTGTGCTCAGCTGTTGTCAGAATAAAAACATGATTTGGTCTTGAGGAAAAAGGTAGAAGAACTTCCATTTTGCCATACTGGATTCCTAGAATCCAGTTCCATTCCATGTAAATACTGAAAATATCCCGGTAATCATGTTCCAGTGTGAAGAATTAGGGCTTCTGAAAGGTTTTCCCTTCCAATCTTACTTTGCACCTCAGGAAGTTGCAATAGTTTAGTGATGCTTTGGACAAAGAGCAGTACCGGGGATGCTTATTTGATCACCAACCTTTGGGATTTGTCCCTCCTGGTTACCTGCACATTTTCCAGCATCAGTGGTGTTAGTTAGTGCAATCCACCCTCCTCCCCCCACCTTCCGGGATGTCTATGCCCACACCAGCATTGCTTGCATATTTCTGATTGAAACCTTCAGAGCATTGTGAAGAAGTTCCTTGCTAGTTTTGGGGTGAGGGTGGGGGTGTGCAGGCAGAGAAGGGCAAAGGCTGAGGTCGGTGGTGCAGCTCTCAGTTGAGTTTGGTGCACTCTGTGCATGTGTGACTCAAGCAGTGGGTGATTCACTGCCTGAAGGTGGTTTGGGATTTGCTTGGTGTTTTTTTGTTTGTAAAGTAGTGGTGTGCCCAGAGGTGAGCATTAGTGCCCTTTTGTTGGACTATGAGTAAACCAGAACTGTGAGAAATGTCTTTGCTCCCAGCCTATTGCTCCAAATGCTGGGCAACAGACCCTGAGTGCTGAACTGATGTTGAAAGAGATGGGCATCCGGCTTTCCTGGGACTGTGCAGGGTTTGAGGGACAATTAATTGCCGTATTTGGCACTTCAGGTTGCCGGTCATCTGGAAGGCTGTAGGATTTATAGCTGTACTTGGTAACACCTGGCACAGCTGCTTTCTTTAGCTAGTCAGAAATTGTGAGGTGAAGGAGAGATGACCAGGTGCCTGAGACCTTGAATGTGTTGAAGCCCAGATAAGGGCAGTATTGACTGTTGCAAAGCTGAAAATGTATTCAGAGCATTTTTATCTGAGGAAAAAAAAATTAAAAAAAATATATGTATGTATATATATATATATATATATATATATATATATTTATGTGGTTTTGTCCCCTGCCCACCTTCCATTTGTTACTTGACTGTAAAGTTTAGGCTATTCCCAGGAGCATGGGCACCCATTGCTATCATCCTGCACAGAGAGGCACCTGAGGAGGTGCAGCCCAGCAAGGGATCTCCCGGGTATTTATGGAGGGGTGTCTCCTACCCCAGCTCACTCTGCAGGTGTGCTGTGCAGTCGGTTAGAGAAACCGCAAGTTGAAGGGTTCACTGGGGTGAAACAGTTTACAAATAGCTTTTCAGTGTTTGTTTTTATTTTTAACTCCCTCCCCACCCATGGGTCCCTCCCCCAGCGCATCGGTGAACGTGAAATGGCTCAAAGAGAGAAGATCATTGTTGCAGAATAGGCAAAGCACCCCAAGAGTTTCCAGAGGACCTTTGGAAGACAAGTTACTCTCCCTGAGTCTTTTTTCTGCTCCTTTCTTCTTTGGAGTTTACAGGGTTAAAATTTCTTTCTCTGTGGCTGTTGGGTTTTTCAGGGGAGTGGAGGGTGTCATATGATTTTTTTTCCCCCCCCCTTGGTTTTTTTTTTTCTTTCTCTTCAAGACTGATCACTGACGAAAAGATACCTATAGCAGTGTATTTGAAGCTGGTAGAGGCAGTGTGCCATTCTGGCACCTGCAAGGAGAGCTCCCAGACCACGTCATGCTGCCCTGGCACCAGTTCCCAGTGTCCCTGATACCATGGTCCCTATGGCCAGGCATCTTCTCTCTGGCACTTGGTGTGTGTCCTTTTTGCCCTAATTTTAGGTTATCACGGGGAAGTGATCTCAACCGTATAGCCTCATCTGAGCATGAGAGGAAATTTAGACATTTCTCTATTTTATTTTCCTAACCAATGTTCAATTGCTTATGGAAAATTCTGGTCAAAAGGGTAAAATTTCTTTACTGGGTGTTCAATCTCAAAACCACAGCTCTCTGTACCCAGGACACAATAGTGGTAATGCCATGCTTACAGCCTTTTTCCAGCACAGTGTAGGTGTGGGTAGGTGTGCGTGCGGGGGAGAAAGGGAAAGGGCACAAATGCGATGGAGAGGTTCTCTTTTGCTCCTTGGGCTGCTTTCCTGGTTTGTTTTTTAAATTAAAAATTCAGAAGGTAATTCTGGCTTGCTCGCAGATGAGGTTAATCATTGCAGAGAGACCCGATGCTGGTTCCCCACGTATGTATTTTCACACATGTGTTGCTGGCTGCGTGCGTACTTTGCGGCTGGCACAGCATAGCTGGAAAGTATGTGGGAGCATGTCTGCTTCCTCTGGGGCTGCTACAGGTGGTTGGGAGGGTGGGGGGTGGAGGAGGAGATGCTGGAGGCAGGCAAGGTACGACACCCATTTCCTTTGGCGTGTGTGGTGCGCTCCAAGCTGCTGCCTCGCCGGCAGCCAAGCGGCTGCATGTCGCGCCCGCGGTACTTCGTCTTTGCGCTTACTGGAGGTTTATGACTAAGGTTGTGGTTTAATATGCCCTTTTTAGGTATGTGAAGGGTTTAAAATTATCTAGTGTTGCATTTCTTCATTTTTCTTTTTTTTTTTTCCCTCATGGCATTTTCTGCCTTTAAAAGTTTCCGTAATTTTTGGAGGGCAAGAAGTAAAGTTCATTTTTAAAAGAGAAAAGAAAGTTTTCCCTGATTACTCATCAGCTAAAAGTATGAATTTTTGCCTTTCAAGAATCACTTCTTGAGACTAAATAATTGGCTTGTAAGTTTTAAGTACTTAATACAAACTGTTGGAGAGCCTTAAAAGAAAATAAAAAGAAAGCTTAAATACCTGGATTTTGTGAGGAAACACTCTCTCTTTAAATGAGATGCCTTCCTTCTGCAGCCCTACTCCACAAAGCTTGGTGTTAACATTTGCAGGTACAGATTTGTTCCTTGTGATTTCGAAGTCTTTACTTGAGGGCTTGTAATTTTCCTGAACTGTTCAGGTGCCTCTTAATGCCTTGAATATTTGTTGAATGTATTGCATGTGGTTTGTATTCCCTGACATTTCAGATGAAATGCTATCATCCACCAAGCTACACTGTCTAAAATTGCATGTTCTAGGTTAGGAAGGAGGTGGAAATAGAAGGGAGCAGACCTACACATGCACACCTTGCTTGATGTAACACTTCTTTCTTAGCAGGCTGTGCTGCTTTTGTGCCTGTGATTCCTTGTTTTCTTTATTTTATTTTTTCTTCATGTCCTGCACTGCTGTGGAGCAGGATATGGTTTACATACTCCTCTTTTTTTTTTTTAATGAAGAAAAGTGTGGTTTTTGCATGAAGGTACCTGGAATATTTGGTATCAGCTTGACTGACAGGAGCTCCAGATGCTCTGCTCCAGGGGAGCTTGAGCAAGTTGAACTGTCAATTATAGCTATTAGATACCAGAGGTGCAGAGCAGTCTTTCTGATATTTGCGCCACCTTCTCTCTTCTTGTCAACTGAGATGGCTACTGAAGGACCCAACAGTAGTTCTCTGCATGTTTAACACTTTAGAAAGTGTTGATACACAACCATTGTGCAAGCCTTAAGGCTTGATACATTTTTGGAAAGGGAGTAAGTGCAGAAAAATCTAATGTTCCTCAAAGATCAATGAATCCATGCATCATTAAAAAATCCATGAATCATTCACAAAGTCACACATAATTAAACTGATTTAATTTGGGAAAAGGTGCTGGAAGTCTCATGGCAGCTTGGCTTTGTTTATCTCCTGCAGAAGGAGTGCTGATTTGGTGTCTTTTGTGTATTATTTGCTTTGGACTTCGGGTTGTTGTTCTTTGTAGCCCTGCAATCCACTTACCAAAATCCACATATAGCTCAGGTGTCCCAAATGTGGAGCTCTGCAGGAGCTCCAAGAGCAGCTCAAGTAGATGGTTCCAGTCCTCCACCAGAGGATTTGCTGCTGAGTGATACCTGCTGGTGGCCCTGGCAGCTCAGCAACACCTGTGGAATTACCCAACTCAGCGCTGCAGGCTGATGGATGGTCCCTGCACCAATGGACCATTCATGCCTCTTGGGTAATACAGTCAGTGGGAATGGCCCCTGAATTGCTCCTGAGGGAAAGATCTTGATTTAAGAGCTGTGTGAAAAAAGGAACAAGACAAGGGAGGTTGAGTTGAAATAGTCATAAATGTTATGTGCAGCTGCCAGGCTGGAATTGTTAGATTAGAAAATGAGGGAGAAAATGGTTGGATTAGAAAATGCAAAGCCAAGAAGCATCTGAGGAAAAAAAATCAGGAATTATACAAAGAGTAAAAATGAGAAGACAGTCAAAGTCCAGTACTCTGTCACACTGGAAAGGGAAACACATAATTAAAACTCTTGTTTTAAAGTAGATAATATAGGAGCTACAACCACATACCTGTCTAATTAGCTGCTTCCTAAGTATCCTCACTTCACAGTTAGCCCCCAAAAAAGCTGCTTGCTTACAGGAAACCATGTTTGTGACTAGTAGGTACTGTAAAAGACAGGGTGGGGCATAATTGTGCTCTATGGTGTAAAAGTCAAAGTCAAGGGTGTGCTGCAGAGCACTATGAGTGAATCCATGCTACTTTTCTTTTTCAAAAAGAGTTCAGAAGGTATTGTGCTCTCAAGAATGCCACACCAAGGCTTGAGCAGTTGCAAAAGGCACTTAGCAGTTGCAGGGAGCTTTAAAACGCTTGACTCCCTGAAATAACGCCAGCATTAGTTCAGCACATAGAGCTTGCACACTGACCAGAGGCATGGCAAATGCAGTTCTGATTTATTTTATTTTTTTAGCAGTCCTGCTGGTAGACGTAAATGAAGCAGATTGAGATCTCACCGTGGTTGCAAGCTGTGGCAGAAAAATTAGCACCACACTTTCCAATGGAAGCAGAACAAAAATGTAAAGTCTGCCAATTAAATTGGAAACAGCTCTTAATTTTCCCTCTCCTCCTCCCCCAAAGGATGAATGGCTTACTCTTCTGGATGGAACTTTGTGTAATGACTCATAGTTTTATATGGATTAGTGTGAATATGTAGGTGAGGGAGATGCTGGTATCTGAGAAACTATAGTGTCTGGAAGAAGTGTCCTGGAACATGGAATAAATGAACATTTGATCAGT
Organism: Pyrgilauda ruficollis; assembly: GCF_017590135.1. Lineage (NCBI taxonomy): Eukaryota > Metazoa > Chordata > Aves > Passeriformes > Passeridae > Pyrgilauda > Pyrgilauda ruficollis. The sequence continues at coordinate 4,426,210 of NW_024526711.1, read as the reverse complement.
TTCTCCTGCTGAATGAATGGAAACATAAATGCAGAATACCTTCCTCCCTTTACTCCCTCTCCTCCCAGATGCACTTACCACATACAAAGGAGGTTTATGGTGAACAGAGAACATGCTTGTTAAGATAACTGAATTAGTCACTAAAATAAGGGTATTTCCCTTGCCACTCTGAAATTGGCATAGACAAGGCACTAGGAGCCAGAATTGTGGCACTGCAGACATCAGCAATGAGCATGCTAAGTTCTGTGGTGTCCTTGGTGAGGTGGGTATTGTTCTGATGAGTTTCCATCAAGAAAAAAAAAGCCCTTCCACCTTTTTGCACTGTGCTGCTTTGGTCAGAGGACACTGAGGACATGCCTTACAACAGCATCTGTCATGCCTTACACATGCTCTTCTGCTGGCTCTGTGGCACACCTTGTGTTAGACTGTGTCACCATCATTCTTGCTGCTATAAAGCAGTAGATAGGGCAGCCATATTCCTGTTTGGCTAAGCCAAAATCTCATGGCTCTGCAGTCATGTATGTCTGGCAACTTGAGCTGAAAGTATGGATTCACGTGGGGCTTCTCCAGGGGACTGCCAAGTTTTCGCCTCAAGCTCCTGGCTTACCCTCTCATCTCTGCAACTGTTTACCATACATCCACTTGGATCAGAATAGCTGTTAAAGGCGTATCTGGGGAAGTGATTGTCTCCCTGTGTTTGGCACTGGGGAGGCCACACCTTGAATCTTGCATTTTATTTTGGGACCCTCACGACAAGAAGGACTTGTTTGAGGTACGGAAGTGTGTCCACAGAAGGGCAACAAAGCTGGTCTGAAATACACGTCTTAGGAGGAGCAGCTGAGGTTGTTCAGCCTGGAGGCTCAGGAGGGACCTTACTGCTATCTGCATCTACTTGAAAGGAAATTGTAGACAGGTGGGGGGGGGGGTCAGTCTCTTCTCCCAAGTAAAAAGCAGTAGGACAAGAGGAAATGGCTTCAAATTGCATCAAATAAGGTGTAGATTGGATATTAGGAAAAATTTCTTCATGGAAGGGGCTGTCAAGCATTGGAACCAGCTGCCCAGGGCAGTGGTGGGCTCTGTCCCTTGACGTATTTAAAAGCCGTGTATGTGTGGCATTTGGGGACATGATTATTTACTGTTGGACTTATCAGTGCTGGGTTAATGTTTGGACTTGATGATCTTAGAGGTCTTTTCCAACCTAAGCAATTCTGTGATTCTAGTAAAACCCCTGTCAATGAAATGCTCACGTTAGAGAAAAATAAAGAGACCACTTTCTTCAATGACATTTCAAACTCCGTCATTTAGCTGTATTTGTCTTAAGTGGTAAAAGTAAGGGATCGATGTATTGCAGTAGAGAAGATCAAGGAGGCAGAGGAAGATGGACATGTGTTGGGCTGGAGTTGCTGCAGGTACACACAGTAGGGTTTCCACCCTCCAGTTTTGTTTTCTCAGTCTGCAGCAATGTCGTTTGGTCCTCAGCAAAAATGACCTTCCCCATGGAGTCTCCATTAATGGCAATAGTGAAAGAGAAAACTGTTCTTACACCCTTATATGACAGTCATTCCTAAAGTTGGATCTTATGTAATGAACTGTCCTTGTTGAGCCGTTTTCCCAAAGTCTGATGTAATTGGGTCCTCATTTTCAGATTGTTCACCAATAGCTTACTTGAGTGTTTAGTTGTAGGGGCCTTGTTTTCACATCTCAAACCTGCAGACATGTATTGTGCTAGGGTAGCATTGTTACTAGGTAAGAAGATTGGAAATCTTGAGGTCAGTTCTGAGCTCCTGGTCTCTGTTTTCCTCTGGCAATGTGGTGTTCCTCTTTTCTGGGAGGACACTGGCTTTGGAGTCTCCTCAGTTCTCTGCAGGAGAAAACTTCAGCTTTCCTTTCAAGCAAAATGCCACGCAAGACTTACCCTCAGGGTGCCACAATACCCTGGGAACATTTTCTGGAGAAGGAGAAATGCATTTACATTAAAAACACACGAACACTACCACCAAAAAGAAGCAGCTGCTTCTCATATAAGTGTCGGGGGGGGGAATCCCACACTGTCTTCAGAGATGTAGACTTATTTGGTCATGTGCAGTATCTTAGACCTCCCACCATCGCATGTCAAGGAGGTCTGACTTCCATTTTAAATCTAGTACCTGGCATGGAATAGAGTTATACTGAAGCCTTATTGCCTAGAAACCTAAACACGGACACATCCAGAATTCATGTCGCTTGGTGTAATTTCTTGAAAAGAGTTTAAAACTCCCAGTGTTTATTTTGGATCCCCAATGCAAGGCACAGGAGGGTATTTTATGATTAATGAGCTCTTCTGCATATGTTTTTTTGTGCCTCTTGGCATTTAGTAGTCTCAGTGATCTAGCTTTTTGCTTCATTTCCGTCTTGTTGGCATTGTCATCAGTAGTCTCTCGTGAGATGCAAGAATCTACCATCAACCAGCCCGTCTCTCCTTGGCTGTGAGGATGCACTCCACCACTCATGTAGCTTTTCTGTCCCATTCCCACCATCACTCATTTTGTTTCCTGCTTTGGTACAAAACAATTCCCATAACACATAAAGCCGCCATCCTCACCTTGACAACAGGATCTGCTTAAGATGGGGAGCAGTATTATACTGGACTTTTTGGCCTAACTGAGAAGAGGTTAATTTGGGTACCAGGAGTCTGGCCACAATACTTACTGCTCAGGGGGAGTCAGGTTTGCACCCCAGGCTGGCCCCTGTGCACAGCAGGCTGGTGCTCTCAGTCACTGTAGCTGCTGTAATGGCAGCAGAGACCTGTCCCACGCTGAAGCACTGGCCGTAGGAAGAAGTGCCCTTCACCCACCTTTCTCTGTCCTCAGAAAAGGAGGAATGCCAGGTAAAAGCACATGGTTCCTGGTACTCACATGAGAAACAAGTTTTTCCTCTATGGATCTGTGTGAATTTTAGCAATAGGGGAGGGTTTGGTTTGACATGGGACTGATCCTTCATCTAAGACAGTGTGAGGAACTTCTGACACTGAAGATAAGCAATTTATCCTTTCAGATGGGAACTTTCTCTACTGGTGGCAGGCTGTATATGGCACATCAATCACTCTGCCTCCCCTGAGGTTTGTCTCTGCAGCTGCAGACCATGTGCTTGTGTATGTTGCATTCACCAAGGAGGTGGGGGTAGTAGCCAGCCAGCTGTAAATCAGTGAATCACTGTAGGGGAAGTGATTTTCCTTGGGCAGAGGAATGTTGTGGTGGAGCAGAGGCTGAGTTTGGCAGGCCCTCCAGTGGTTCAGGGAACCCATGCCACTACTATGTGGTGGCTCACCTGGGCTGGAGAAGGGACTCCTGGTTGTCAGGTCCCACTGAATAAATCCTACATGCTTTACAGCCACTCTCAACTGTCCATGTCATTTCCTCTGCCACTTTGACCAAGGTATGGAGGGCACAGGCAGGAAATGTGGGCACAGAGGGCTGGAGTATGAGCCAGGGTCTCTGTAGAGCAAGAGCAGGGAGATGCAGGACTACTGAAAAATATGGGTGTACTGCAGGTCAGACAATAGGTCTTCAGGGACTGGAGCGTGAGAAGAGCATGCTCTTGCTTCTCTGTCAGACTGAGACCTCCTTTCCTGCCTCGGATCTCCTACTTGGAGAGTAGTTAAAAAAGAACTCATCTAATCAACTGTCAGAAGCCCTGCTTGTTGCTTCTGCCCTGCTGAAGAGGCAACCATGAGTTTTCTTTTTTTTCTTGGCTGTTGATGCATGAGGGAGTTCAGGTTGTTTTGCTCATATACAGCTAGTCGATCTACGTAGTAAATATTTTTTGTCTTTCTCCAAACCTTGGATACAACACACCTGGTTTTCACAGTGATAGATGTGTGTTGATTTAACTAATTGTCTTAAATGGAGGAAGTCAGCAAGTAGATGGAGGATTTTAATTTCTTTGAAGCCGTTCAGGAAAAGCAGCTGGATTTCTGTTCTGCATACGTCCTTATTCCAACCCATGCTTGACTAGTTTGGGAAGTGCTGTGATGAGCACCTTACATGGTGAGTTCTGCCACCTGCATGAGCGGCTGGATGATCATTGCAGAGGCTGCAGAAGGTGTGCCTGAATGTCTGGGGCAGAGAAAGTGGCTCAGCTTCATTTTTTATGGAGGAAGCCTTAGAAGCTTGAATGAGCTTTTTCTCCATCCTGGTGAGTAACCCAAAAGAGTAAGGTTTTCCAAGGTAGAAACTGTTGGAAAAAGTTGCTAGCTGACAGCCTAGTGCTTTGGGGCAAGGGCATCCTCCTCAGAGCTTGGTTTCCAGCACAGTAAGGGGAACAGAAGAGACAGGATAGGGTAGTTTTTTCCTGTGATTGACTAGTGTTAGTCTTTTTGCACCTTGCCCTGAAGCTTCTGTAGATTTACTTCCTGAAGCTGATAGTGGGCTGGATCATGAGTGTGATCTGAGAAGGCGTTTTCTTGTGTACAGTATAAACTATTATATTGACAGTATTTCCTCTGAATGATGCATTTGGGAATCTTGTAAAAAAATGTAAACAAAAAGTACTACTCTGTGGGGAACATTTATCTTCTGCAGAAATGAAAATGAGCAAAATTAAATGCAGTGTATTACATCCAGCAGACCACTATCCAGCATCCAGTGAAACAGATAAAGGGATGGGAGACACTGCATTGACCTGTGCTGATTTAGGTAGGGTCCCATCTCCTCCAAATGGAGTAGAAGAGCTATAGTGAACCTTAACACAAAGCAGCCATTCCCTGTATTGGACAGCAAAGACCATGCTTACAAACTCTGGTCCAAATAATAAAACACTGTGGGTTTTTGGTGATTATTTCCTTTGCCTGGGAAGGGTAGTGTTTGAAAATCAGAGCTCATAAATATGTAGTGAGGCCTTGGTGCTCCGAGCACTATTATATTGCTCTGAAAAATGTATGGCAAAGCTGTTACAATATGTTTCCTCTTGGATCCTGAATATGACGAATATCACAGAAGGATAATGGTAGATCAGATGTAGTCTTGTTAGAGAAAAGTGGAAGATAATGTTGATTTAAAGAAATCACCCTTTGGGTGTAAATGTTTTTGGTAGGTGAAGGGAATGGCAGAGACTCTGGAACAGGTCACAGCGTGGAAGTGAAGTGTGAATGTGACCATTAGCAATAGAGTCCAGCAAGGAAGGTATCCTGTTTTGTGCTCATGGATTGTACTTTTCATTTCTTACAAAACCCCAGGTGTACCACTTTTAAAGTGTTGGCCCTTTGCACAGTAACATACCATCTTTCTTGGGAAATGTATATATAATAGCATTGTTTGAGTGGGCACAATTCCTTGCTTGGGCTACAAACGTGTTTTGGATGGGACGTGTTTGTGCATGGAATTTATACAGCAATTGTCCTCTTTGCTTTTGTGGGCAAATTTTTTAGCACTAAAATATCAAGCTGCAACACTGTGCTTCATTGTTAGACTCCCTGACCTTTGCCTCTAGTTGGAAAGGGGGCAGGAAATCTTTGTTTCCTAAAAGCTGCCTGAAGTCACAGAAGAAAGCAGTATCCCTTCTGCTAGCAACATATGAAATGACCTCTTGGTGCAAACAGAAATAACTGCAGCCACATGAAAGCCATGCAGAAGGTTGGCTGTGGGAAGTCAGTGATGATAGGAAGCAAATTAATGACAGGGAACTGGATGGTAATGTTGGTTGTCAGATACGTAAGCTCATAGGTTGCAATAGTTCCGCTTATCAGGATCTGCAACCCGTCTCTTCCCTGAGCAAGGGTTAGCCATGGAGCAGTTCTCTCCTCACTGCTTCAGCAGAAAAACCCAGTTGTGAGCAAAAGAAAGGTGATCTTACAGGGAAGGGAAGTCAAAATTGCTGCCTCTTCCTAGTGCTTAGATTGTGTAAGAGAACAAAAAGCAATCCAGAATAGTGAAGACAAAACATCTCAGCCTCTCTTGCCAGTTGGAGAATTGCTAATAGTGTTTATAGTCTTGGAACAAAAGACAACAAAACAAGTTACTTAAGAAAAGAATCTGTCACTCTGACAAAAATAGAGCTTTCAGCTAGTTTTTTGTCTGAGCCTGTGTTTCTCCAGCCAGTCAATCCTGTTACTGAATAAAACTGGAAATAAATGTAACAAGATTAATGTCTGTAACTATTTGTAAAACCTATGTGTTACACAGTCTCCTTAAATGAGATTATGTCATGTTTATAATACTTACTCATATTTTGTCTTCAGTCTGGTCTAAAATTGAATAGTTTTCATTAATTTCTCTTGCTTGTTTAATTTTGTGCTTAAACCAATAAGTTGCAAATCTGCATGACTGCCCACTTATTGTTACACTCCGAATAATTGCACTGAGTCACTGTGCATGGACTCGGATTGCCATAGGGTGTTAATACTTGATACTTAAGCAAGCATGTTTATCTGAGAGCTGGCTCATCAGTCTGTGGAATGTGATGTTTACTACATGAAGTTCAGCCTAGAATTACTGCAGTTAAGAGATGGAGCCTGTGCTCATTAATAATGCCTAGAATCAGTGTTGGTTTTTCAGGGGTGTTAGGGAAATTATCTGCTAAGTGTGGGAAAATTAATGCAGGGAAAATAAGTGCTAGGCTTTGAGAAAAAGGGGTTTGTATGTATTTAATATGGTCTTCCTAAAAGGTTATTTTTCTTGCCTGTGTTTTTTATTTATCCTTGTAGGTATCTGGTTTTTGTCTATGCTCTGTCTTGAATGTCTTGTTTACCCAGAGGAGAATTTGGGATTATGCAAGTTAATAATCAATTCCTTTCATAAATGAAAAAAAATGTGTTTTTTCATGTCCAAGTTTATTTCCAAGATTTAGTGCAAATTTTTAGTTCTAAAACTGATGCAGACTTTTTTTTCCTTTAGTGAATTTTTCCTCTCAGTCAGAATAAAGCCCAGGGAAACCAGTATTTGAAATGCCATTTCACCTTCATCTATTTTGCTAATGTGTTTTCAGATAATTCAAATCCTGAGAAATTTAGTGGCAGCATCACCTGCTGGAGTGTGTTTTACAAAAGAGAAACAAATAACGAAGGGGGTTTAGGGTTTATTTGCACCTTCTGCTGAGAGGCTGTTCTCCAGTACTGAAGGAAGCAAGTGATGTTCTGCCAGCTCTTGGCAGGCAGGTGAGAGCAGGGAACCCTTCCCTGAGCAGATTCCCTGCACCAGCAGGTAAGCAGCTGCTCAGCTGCTCTGTGAGGTGTGGGCTGGGTAAAGCCTGCAGAGCTTCTCTTCCTTGAGCAGGGTGGATGATTGCATGTAGGACTTTTTCAGAAAGGATACTTGGGATTTAGGAGAAAAGCACCATTTTTTTAATATTGCAGCGAGTCCATAGTTCTTGTTTTTGGATTACTAGTGAAGTGTCAGCAGCAGGCTGGATGTCATTTTTCATGGGAGAAGCATCTGTTCAGCTCCTTAGATCGAGATAAAACAAACTTTGGATTGGAAATCAGATGAGTTTGTCAGTCAGAATTACTGTATTGTGGAGCTCTAGGTGAGTAGTCAGAGGGCCCTTCATTCTTTGTAAAAATAGAGGAAAGATTTGATACGATGTACCACTCTTTCACATTAGTAGTATTTAATGCCATTTAGGACAGTAGCTCCTGACCAAGGTGGTTTTGTTAGCTGATTTCCTGTAACCACAATTACTTGGAATAGCCAGAGGAATCACTGTTATTCAGAGACTCTTAATACTTTGTGTTTCAGGTGGCATTTTTATATCCTTTTACAATAATTATAAATAATGATTCTTGTGATTTTTTAGCATATGTATTACAATAAGAATATACAGGAGAAAGGACTGGAGACATCATAGTTAAAACTAATATTTTATTTATATACCACATTTTGATCTCTTGTTGATCTTTTGCTAGCTGTACAAAGAATGCTTTAGTAAATGATATTGATTTGATAAAGAATGTAGAGGAATATGTATTATGTGTACAGGAGAGGTTTACATATTTTTTCCAACTGCATTATACTTTTTTTTAGATTTTAAGTACTTTGCGTTATTCTTAACAGCAATAACACATGGAACATACTGAGATATTATACACATATCATTTGTTCTTGGGAACCAGTATAACATACGTGGGTGTCAACTGCGTATCACTGTGGTTTTTAACCAATTTATGATAGTTTTGTTCTGATGCAAAGCTTAAGTATGCTGGAACCAGGATTGCCACCCACTTTAAATGTTGTTAGTGGATAGCATTTCTTTTAAATCTTAACATTATGAAGTGGTTTTAAGAGGCTCTTGTCTTTTTAAAGCAACTTTTATATTCCATCTGGGTAATGTCTATCAGCATTGGTACTAGAGATCATTCTGTAACATGTAGTGCAGGTGTGGAGTTCCAGCACATTAATTAATTAATTCCACTGAGGTCTTGAACCTCCTAGAAAAGTAGAGTCATCCCCTTTAACTGTCCAAGCAGGGTACAACTGACTGAATAGCAGTGTTCTCTCAAAGCTCTTGTTGATCATAGAATCCTCATTGATCCTCTGGATGGGGTCCAGGAAGCCCATCACTTCGAGGAACACATGTGTCAGACCATATGACCTTACATAATAACCACACACGTGAGAAACCCAAAGGGTGGGTAATCTGTGGGATGTCCAGTGTGATGCTGGCAGTGGGCTGGCAACTTCTTGTGCTGGAGAGGTTTACAACTGACTACCTTGTGGTTTCTTCAGTTTTCATTTGTCCTCCTGCCTTTCTTGTATGGCAGTTAGGCTGGGAGAATGGGAAATCTGGCTTGTGCAGTCCACGCAAATCTTTCTGGAGGAAGCTTATGGATTGCTCTGTTGCCTCCAGTCAATTCTTCGGCTGAAATTAGCTTGAAGATTAGAGGAGAGGATACAGCCACAAACATGCACACACAAGCTTACAGAACAATGAACATACCCAGAGAAATTGCCCAGAGTAAATTTTTTGTGTGTCACATAAACAAACAGATCATAAACGTTCAGCGCCTGCTTGTTAGGTTTGTTTGTTAGGTTACCCTGTGTTGCCTAAGAGCTTAAGTTAAAACGCTTACCAGTGGTGTGCTTGATCTTCAGGGATCTACTGATAGAAACAGGCTGAACCTCTTCACCCCTTCTTCCGTTTCTATATGTGTAAAATGGAGACTGCCTGCCTTCCCCGGGCTTAGAGAGGATTATTTACTCCTTACGGCCGGCTTTGGAGAGGACAATCACTAAGTACGGTGGTGTGACGTATGACTGCTCTAATGGAGATGGGGACAGAAAGGCACCAGGGTACTCCTGGAGAGGGAGGAGCATCAGCCGGTGAGGACAAGGTCAGGAGAGTCCCTGCGTGGGCACATGGGGGTGAAGGGAAGGTCACCCGTGGCCACAGGGACACTGCAGCTGCTTGGGGCTGGCTGGCCCTGCTGGGACATACGCAGCCTGCTCTTTAAAGCAAGCGGAGTGGGACAGGCAGAGGCAAAATACCCACAGTGTTTGGGTACTTACGAGCACAAACCTGTTGGATTTAATCAGCTTATGCAAAATGAACTGTACCTGGGACCTGCACGTGCTGGGCTTGCTGGGTGAGCTCAGGTTCTGGCATGGGTGTGCGCAGGTCCCTGCACCTTCCCTGGGCTGAGGGTTGCTGCCTTTAGGCTCCATCATCCTACCCCAGGCCTCCCCCAGAAAGCATACCAGGAAAGAAAAGCCACATCACTTGTCATGATCCAGCACAAATCTGGTGTTTACCTGGAAAACCATGCTTACATTCTGCTTGACTAAGTCGAAATCTGGTTCATGACAAGTTAACCTTATGTAGCAGCCTTAGGAGAGCAAAAGTTCACCTGGCTCTTCTCACCCAGCTGAGCCTGTTTCTTTCCTCGTGAGCTCTGTGCCATTCCTGGTAGTCCCCGTTGTCTCTGTGTTCACAAAATCAATTAGGTTTGAAAAGATCTCCGAGACTGAGTCCAACCTGTGACCAAGCACCGCCTAGTCAACCCAGCCATGGTGTACTAAGTGCTACGCCCAAGTCTTTCCTTAAATACTTCAGGAATGGGGACTTCACCACATCCCTGGGCAGCCCATTCCAGTATCTAATAATTACCCTTTCTGTGAAGAATTTCTTCATAATGTCTAGCCCAGGCCTCCCCTGGCGCAGCTTAAGACTATGTCCTCTCATCCTGTCGCTGGTTGCTTGGGAGAAGAGACTGACCCCCACGCAGCTGCAATCTCCTTTCAGGCTGTTGTAGAGAGTGATAAGGTCCCCCCTCAGCCTCTTTTCCTCCAAGCTAAACAAGCTGAGCTCTCTCAGCCACTCCTCATACGACTTGCACTCCAGATTCTTCACCAGCTTTGTTGCCCTTCTCTGGACATGCTTCTGCTCCTCAATGTCTGTCTTGTCATGAGGGGCCCAGAAATGGCACTCAAGGTGTGGCCTCACCAGTGCCAAGCACAGGGGAACTGTGTTGAGGGGATGCAGCCCCATGGCACTTGCTCTCCCCATTAGTAGCTTCTCCATAATCTGCTTAAAGGTCCTGGTGGCTTTTATCCCCCTGCCATGACTGGTTTTCCTTCCTGCCCATTCCCTTCAGCATCCTTGGGGATTTAACTCCATGTGATTCCACTAGATAATCCCCAGCAGATAAAGCAGTGTCTGAAACTGGGGTGCAGTGAGCTCCCACAATGTGCAGAACAAAGGGATGCCCAAGTGCATCGCTGCCTTCCAGAGGACTTCAGATCTGTATGTTAAAAATCAGCTGGCTTCTACATTAACTCAACTTTGTGTTGTTTTTTTTTAATGCCCCTCATCCTTTCCAAGCAGACAAAAAGCTGTAATATTAGAAGAAAATTTTATAAATCCAGGGAGAACACACTTTTTCATGTACAAATTAATGGTCTGTAATAACTACTGTGCAGGAATTGATTTTCTGCAGGTAACAACTTCATGGTCTTGATATGATAAAGTAATGAAATTCTGCATTTTGTATGTAACCCCTGCAGTATTTCAGGGCTGTGATAGAAACAGCCTTTATCATGCAAGAATAACAATCGCATTCCAACATTTTTAGGTTTCAACATCAAACACAAGAGCAACAAAACAAAAAATCTGAAATTCATTATCTGTTTTCATCTGAGTTTGCCAGGCCCCACATTGTAAGTGTGGTGGTACTTCAAAGACCATGACAGTTCAGTTTAAAAAAAAAATTAAATAATGTGTCATCCTCTTGAAATATTAGCATAGGAGAAAAACAAAGGAAAAGTCTCTCTTGGCATCTGCATCTGCGATGGGTGGATAATTCCTTTGTCATTTTGAAGTTCTACCTAAACTTGCAACAGAAAACCTGGCACTTCATTATCATTAGCCTTCTTGCGGTCTCTTTTTGAAGTGGTTGGCAGACTCCTGACTTTCCTCATGGAGGATGAACAGGGAACCTCCAGCTCTCAGAAGCCCTGGGAGAATGCACAAGGATTTGCATAAGGGCAGAGAGGAGCTGTGAGGTGTGATTCTGTTACAAATGGGCTCACTTAGACCTGGGGGATTGTTGCAGCAAGAAGCATGGCTTGGAGGGTAGATGGTGTTTGTTCCTGATATAGAGAATGAGCACTGTGATTCTGGACAAGCAAATAATGCCCTTAGGGTGCTTACTGTGTCCTCCTCTGCATCAGCTGAAAGAAAGGGTAGAGCATGTAGAGAACTGCTGGTTTGCCTGGCTACACACAAGTCTCATACTCATTGAAGTGTGCGTTGGTTTCTAGAGCCCACATGAAACCCTCTCATATGCCTGAGTTCCTTTTCTGTGCCTTGTGTGAGCTCAACTTGTGGACATGGAGTTAGTCTGAACTCTGGCTAAGCTTTTGTACGCTTAAACCTGCTGGCAGCCTGAGAGCATGGTGCTGATCTGTGGAGGGAAAGAAACTGCCTTGTGATGCTCTGTTTTGAGGGAAGCCATTGGAGAGTGTCACCTCAGGAGGTGCCAGAAGAGACACCAGTGTTTTTACCTACTTGGGTCAAGATAGATCTAGAGGGTGAAGTTGCCTTCCCAGAGGAGCAAGAGTGGGCATGGATCAGGTGCTGTGATTCTCCTGGTTGCACAGGTTGTGGTTCTCCTGGTTTTACCCAGAGCTGTTTCTCGAGAAGAATAGGACTTGCCAAAGCCCTGAGTACCCTCTATGCTAGCAGCAAACAGATGCTGTTGAAGCTTGAGTAGGGCTGTTACCTCCTCTTCTGATGGTGAGGGTGATGCATCCCATCCCTCCCTACTTAAATTATGAGCACTGCAGTTCTGCAGCCAGCTCTTCTCAGTGTGGCAGTACAAGTCTTCTCTGTTTTTTATGGCCACGTTTGAAATATCTTGTTGCTTATTATGTAAAGTATCTGCTTTTCATCACTACATCTTTTTGTGTGAATGCTGTGTTGAGTCTTTAGTATGTATTTAATATTTCTTGAATGTTACATGTTAATTGCTTCCAATTTTCTATTGTTTCATCTTTTGGCCACTTCAGCGTAAGTTATTGTTATATAGGCCCTTTTGTGAAATGTGTGATGCCTGTTCCTGTTTTTCTTGTCAGTTTCATTTAAATACTTGGCATTTTAAGTAAACCTCCTTGCCTTATATATTTTGTTTAGAACAACAGATTCCCACTGAATCAAATACGGGAAATTATTTAGTTAATAGGGAGACTGTGTTGCATTACTGTCTGTAAAACAGACTGTTGTAGCCTCCAGCATTGATCTGAGAATAGTGTGGTTTTTGAAAATAGAAGTTTGTGTGTTGATTCTTTTATATACATATATATATATATATAAATATGTATATATATATACACACATATCAGGTTCTCAAAAAAATTTATTACCACTCTTCATGCAGAATTTCCTCACAAGAAATGACGTGTGCTGTTCCCCTAGATCTTAGCCTTTTTTGTAGGGAAAAGGGTACAGAATCTTCTTCATATTGTCTTCATGTTGTATGAAAAGGTGCTCTTTCAAAAGGCTAATGAGGGGAACTGGACCTCAGCAAGAAAAATGCCTCAAGGTAATGTGTCCCTGCCTCTGAAGTTTATATGGTTCTTTCTTGGGTGGAAGGGGGAGCTGCTGGAGTCCTTCTGAAACACTGCTGTGTGTCCTCATCCGAAAGACAACTCTTGGAAGATGTAGGGGAAAGAGGATAGTACAAAGTTCAGAAGTTGCAGGGGACTGAGAAGGGTGTGATGTTTATCTCAGCCCTCTTGCAAAATCTTGAATTCCCCTTGGATCTGTTGGTGACAGAGTCGCAGCTCTTCCGAGCACGTCCTTTCCCTCTGGGTAGTGAAGGATGAGAAACTTTTTCCCAGGATATGTGGGACCTGGACCAGATGAAACGAAGGGTGACAGGAAGGGTCGCTGCTGCAGTGTTGGGGTATTTTGTTCAATAAGACAACTGTGCTAGGACTGAGAGGTGTTGATGCTTCCCCACAGTCTCAGACCATTTCTTTCCTGGCTGCCTGTGCAAATTCCAGGTCCTGCCGTTTACTCCGTTCAGAAAGTATTTGGCATAAAGGGGATGTGCACATACAGACTTGTGTGAGGAAATGCAAGATCTCCCGAAGATAGCACAGAATTGTTTCTTAACTGGAGTTGTAGTACACTATGTCATAATGGACCGTCAGAAAAGTATGAGGAGTTATTTGCCTCAGTGTCTGAATACCCTCTCCAAAGCAGGGGGTGGTCTCCTCCCATGCACAACTGCTCTGGGCTCCATTGTGGTGAGCAGCCCCTCTGAATCCTGCACCTCATCCCTTCCACTCTTGAGATGTTGTACTTAATAACAAGGCCACTCGCAGGCTGGGATTTGACATTGTCTTTTGTAAATTAGTGTTTTGAAAGGAAACCAGTGGACTTTGCTGGATGCCCATGAGTTGGTCCAGGTGCTTGTTTCTAATGCAGCCAGTAGCTCATTCATGGGCATAACCCAAAGAGGATGTAGTTGGTTGTACCTTTTTTTTTTTTTTTAACTGAAAAAAGTATTTTTGTAAGTTATTTTAAAATGGCATTAAGTTAAAAAAAAAAATCAAGCAGGTGCCATGCTAAAACATGTAGTGCATTTACAGTTTCACAGCATATCTCTGTTTTCTTCCTCTATATTATTGTTTCCCACAAAAGCAGGTGAATTCAAGACACCAAGCAAATGACTGATCATAATAACCTTTAAGGTGCTGGATTATTCCTCAGGTTTATGCTGCTTTGGGATGCCTGTTGGTTGCATGCCAACTGCAGAAGAGTTTGTTTATCTTACTAGTTGCAAAACAAAGTGCAGGACCAAAAGAATGGATTACCATTGAGATGTTATAACTCAGAATGAAAAATAAATACGCTAAAAATGCCTCCCATTTCTTCATAAAATAAATTAAAATAGTGGTAAACAAGTATCCAGTTATTTTTAGAAATTTCTAGAAAGCTTAGAATGCAAGGACATGGGTGTGACAGCTACCAGCCCACTACAAGACCACATGGAAACATTTTATTAAGAGACCGTTTTCTTTTCAGATTATAGGATATGATTTAAAACCAACTTCAGCTTGTTTTTAAAATCAGTTACTTTCATCCAGTAACCTCTAAACACTATCTGTTTCTGCTTTGTCTGCCCTGCATGCACTGAGGCTGGGAGAAGGCGAGAGGGGCGCTGAAGCTGTGGGTATGTGCTCTGTGCAGCGTGGCACTATGCACCAGATGGTCCCACCCTGCAGCTCACTTGCTGCTTATTCCCTTCAGTTTCTCAAGCCTTACGGATTTTTTTCTTCTATAAATCATGAGTTTCCTTTTCTAGCAATTAATCATTTCGCTTATTTTTTGGTTCTATATTTAATCCTTCCCATTCATCAACTCTCTCACGCATTAATCTTCCAATATTGGAAGAGATGCATGCATTTCTGTGCCAGTTCAGATCCCTGTCCGTATACCCCAATTTCCTCTCTTTGTTTGGGTGACCAGGAACAAGATGCTCCAGAGGAAGGAGCAGTACTCCTGCCCCACCTCCAATGGCAAATACAACATCCTGACAGCCGGTGGTATCTTCACCCCTTAGTTATTGGGTCAAGACTAGAGAGACATGAGATGTTTATGTTTTTTTCCAGTGTCTTGCTGAGATGGGAAACTCATATCCATTCACTTTTTAACCCAAATGGACTCTTGGGCTGCCTGGTATAAAGAGAGATTAATTATTTTTGGGTAAAATGCATGTTCTATAGAGTATTTTTTTTTTACACATAGGGAATTTTTATTTGGGTGAAATTTATTTTCTTCTTGAGTTACAAGAAACACAATCTCCTGTTTTATCATCCCTGTTTATTTTCTGAAACAGGTATTTTAAGCAGACCAAATGGAGCATGTTATCCAGAACTGGAGCACATCTTCTTTCCTCTCAGCAGCACTAGGGCAAAGGTTTTGCTGTCTCCCTTTTTTTTTTCTGGGTCACCCATTGCCGGAGTGCCCGTGTTCAGAGCCCAGTTATGGGCTGGGCAGGCACTGGTCCTGTGCTGTCCTCCCACCACAGGAGGGCAACCCAAGCCATCCCTGGTGGCACCACTTAAACTAGAGAGGTGTTTGTCAAGTGACTTAAAGGCCACCACGGTATGGATGCATTTCTCGTTTAGTTTTTTTGGGTTTTTTGTTTGTTTTTTTGACAAAACAAGGTGGAGATGTCAGCTGAGTGGCCTTCTTGAACGTAAGTAGGACAAGGGGCAATGGCTTTAAACTGAAAGAGTTTAGATTAGATACTGGGAAGTTAGATTAGAGTTAGATTAGATACTGGGAAGAAATTCTTCACTGTGTGTTTGGTGAAGCACTGGAACAGGTTGTCCAGATAATCTGCCCTGTTTATTTTCTGAAACAGGTATTTTAAGCAGACCAAATGGAGCATGTTATCCAGAACTGGAGCACATCTTCTTTCCTCTCAGCAGCACTAGGGCAAAGGTTTTCCTGTCTCCTTTTTTTTTTCTGGGTCACCCATTGCCGGAGTGCCCGTGTTCAGAGCCCAGTTATGGGCTGGGCAGGCACTGGTCCTGTGCTGTCCTCCCACCACAGGAGGGCAACCCAAGCCATCCCTGGTGGCACCACTTAAACTGGAGAGGTGTTTGTCAAGTGACTTAAAGGCCACCACGATATGGATGCATTTCTCGTTTGGTTTTTTTGGGCTTTTTGTTTGTTTTTTGACAAAACAAGGTGGAGATGTCAGCTGAGTGGCCTTCTTGAACGTAAGTAGGACAAGGGGCAATGGCTTTAAACTGAAAGAGTTTAGATTAGATACTGGGAAGTTAGATTAGAGTTAGATTAGATACTGGGAAGAAATTCTTCACTGTGTGTTTGGTGAAGCACTGGAACAGGTTGTCCAGATAATCTGTGGATGCCCCATCCCTGGGTGTGTTCAAGGCCGGGTTGGATAGGGCTTTGAGCAACCTGGTCTAGTGAAAAGTGTCCATGGAAGGGGACTGGGAAGTAGGTGATCTTTAAGGTCTCTTCCAACCCAAACCATTCTATGATCTATGAAAAAGAGCTCTTTTGTTCCAAGATGTACCTGCAACACATATGTAGATTGCTTTATTTAACTTATATTTATGAATTCTACAGAAAACTTTATAAAAGCCACATCATGTCTCTTAAGCCATTCCCCCAACCAGCCCCTGGCTTAAAAACACTTCATGAGAAGGATGAGGGGTTGTGCTGAGGTGTTGACACCTGCAGCATCAGCTGGAGAGACCTGAGGCTCTTGCGTCCAGTGCAGTAGGGCTTCCTCTGGAGCAAACCTGGCCTGTAGAGCCTACAAGAGAGTGACGAGGGGGTTTATAGCCCTGGATTTGAATACATGCATGCAATGCCTTATTTTTGGCAACATGTGCTGCCAGCAGCTCTTACCATTCCATGACTTACTCAGACACGTGAATAACTTCCTGTTTCCCGGCTGCAGGTTGATAGTGGTGCCCTTTGTGGACTTGTGTGAACTCATTTAGAGTACCTAGTGTTGCTTGCCTTTAGTGTGTGTACATAACTGCTCAGATAAAATAAACTCGTAGTACCTCACCGCAGCAGTCAGTTAAAGGAAGTTGTGCGTTTTTCCCTCGAGTTTTAATTTTTCTCCAGCCTTTCTTTCTTTGAAAGTCCTAGTAGCATGCTGCTTTTTAGATCTTTCTCTTTCTTTACAGAGGATAAATCCATTTCTGATTTTTTTTTTTGTGTGTGTGTGTGTGTGTGTGTGTGTGTGTGTGTGTGTGTGTGTGTGTTCAGAATTATGCAAAGGAGTTGCTGAACATAAACATGCAACTGTAAATGCCATAGAAATGTACTCCACAAAGATTCCACTGCTAACCACACCAAAGAAAACAAAAATGCGAGGTTATTCAGATCGAGGTCACATGCAGGAAGTGACATTTAAATTCTTACTCATTTAAAATTAAGCCATCTTACCATTTTCCTCTTCTGAAGTGTTGAAGATTTTCCATTAGTTAAAGGGTTGTCTTGCAGGCCTTCAAGAATAAGTTTTTCCATTATTTTTTAGAGGTTTGAGCTGTAGGGCTTTTTTAAAATGATAGAATGCATATGAGTGTGAGAACTGTGTACATTTAATTGGCTATTTGAGAAGCTGTGCTAGAAGACTGACCTCAGAAACACTAGGAAATGGCAGTTCCACTGCTTATCTTTACAATTCATAAAAAGTATTGTTTAATTCTTGGAAGAAGAGGGTGTTTCAGTCTTGCTCAGTTTTTGTCTTTGTTCTGGTTTGCTTTGGGTTTTTTTTGGTGTTTTTCCTTGTCCACTTCACTGCTGAAATATCGTATTGAAACAACGGTATGGTTTATGGCTTTTACTCCACAGTTTTTCATTTTTTCATTGTGTTGAGCCTTCTGTAAACAGATTTTCTTGAATCCAAACAAAAAGCAAGGGCTGCGATCTGGGGCCAGTTTTGGCTGTGAAATTATCAGGGTCAAAATCCCTTGCATACATCCAGTCCCAGAGGCAGTGGGCTTGGGCTTGCCCAAGTGTTGACCTTCCCCACTGCTCCCAGCTGAGCTCTTGCCTGGATGGTATCTTGAGCTGTGGGTCCCCTCCACCACTGAAATTGTCTAAACAATGTTCTCCTTACTTTTTGGAGGAGTGTTGCTGGAGGAAGCATCTGTCCTTCCTCTTTGTTGGAATTGCCGATCCTTTTGCTTGCCAGTTGCACTGTGACTTGAATGCAGCTGTTGATGCTCCTCTGAAGCATGAAAGGACAATGCATTTGTTTCATTTCTCAGGTATCTGCCAGAAGCATTTGATACTGTTGAAGTATCGAGATGTTATCTCAATCACTTTCGTTCTTGAGCATTTCTCCGTTGCTACGATTGAAAACAAAACCACCAAATTTGAACTGTCTTTCAAATGAAGTATAACATTTAATGTACTTTTAGCTGGTAAAATCATCAGAAATGCTAACTGGTGTAATTTTGATAGTTGCTGTTGAATCTTGTTTATTAAACTATATGTGTGTTCCTTTTATTTACCACTTCTCCACAACATTGAGGAAAAACACGTTCTTCATTACCTGTATATTATTCTGTCAGCCAGAAGTGTTTCCTACTGGAAGATGTTAAAATAAGTCTATCGAGGAAAAAATAAATTAAAAGATACTCTGTTAAGAAAAAAGGGGAAAAAAAAAGCTAAAATCCTGTTAAATAATTAAGATGCTTTGGGCTCTATCAGGATTGACAGTGTTCTTGCCACAATATACATATGCAAAAACTGTAAGAAGTTTAATATTTTATAGCAAGGATAACTCCAAACCCTAAATCTACTGGCTTGTTTCTATGGTAACAAATATTGAAATATGTCTAGCCAACACTGTAGGTTCCCCCTATTTAATTTCTGTCTATGGGTTCTAGGAATTCATTAAGGCTGTAGAAACCTTTTAAAATGGGTACATTCTGTTGTAAAATTCCCTAAGATTAATGTTGAACACAACGCTAAATTTTAACATAAACATTTCTTTGAAAGAGATTTCTTAGCAAGTAAGGGATTAGAGTTTTATTCTAAGACTATATGTGAGTTGATCTGGTATTTTTGTTCTTCATTGGCATGTTGAAATTTTTTTTTCTTGTGCATGACTACTGAAAAAATGGAGTTTCAGTCTATAGATTCTGATGAAAATATGGAAGGCTGCTTAACTGGAGCAGTCTGGCTGGAGGACAACCATGTTATGAGGTCAGCATCTGCAGGCTTTTGTTTAGTGGTCAGAACTTTGTGGCCAGAGCTACTTTTAAGGGGTCCTGTCTTACTCTTAAGATTAAAATGATTATTTACGGGAGGCTTCAATATTTCTTTCAATTAGTTGTACTTTTTGTGTATTAGAGAGCATTTTCAGTGTCTAATTTAAGCCATTTTGTGTTTGACATGTTTTGGTTGTTTTTCTTTTGAGGGCAGCCCGGCAGTGTGTTGGGAAGTAATCTGAAGTATTGGCTGTGAGATTCCATTTCCCTTGTGGTAACTGAAACCACAAGCACCTAGTCCCAGCTGTAAGAGGAAAATTTTGAAACTTTGAAGTGAGCATCAGGTTGATGCAATATTTTGCATCTGGTTGACTAGCCAGAGTTAGATGCAGCTGGAAACATAAAGACTTCCTCCCTCAGCCTGCGGGGGGACTCTGGTTTCTGCTGGCATGTAGTAAAGATAATGAGGCAGCAGCAAGAAAATTTCAGAAACTGAGATTTGCACTTAACAGCTGTGTTTCAAGAGCCCATGGTTATGGACTATATGCATGGTTTCTCAGAGGGCTAATAGCATCCAACCTTTTTTCCTCTTACAAAGAGACTTATAGCAGGGGACTTGGAAATCAGACCCAACCTTAACTGATGCCTCGTAGGGCAAGGAGGTTCAGCTGGCAGTGACTGAAGTACTCAATAAAAGCAGAAGATGGTGTTCAGAAAAAGTGCAGTTCATTCATTCATATCCATCTGGAGCAGTAAGGAAGAAGGTGGTCTATTTATTGGGCAAAGGATTATGTCCACAGTCGTGTGTGAAAAAGAGTGATTTCAGTGTGAGCCTGAGGCAGTGATTTCCTCCTAGTACTGGAGGAGCTGACAATTCTTACTTACACCCCAGGCAAAGCCAGGCTGCAAGAAGGGGCTAGTGTCTGTGCACAAGGGAACATGAGAAGAAAACAATAGATATCGATGCTATTCAACTGCATTGTGAGAAAAATATCCCTTCACCTCACAAGCCCTAGGTAAATCTCCAAAACCTCTTTTTATTACCATAAACAATATGTAGAAAAAGAATTCAGGTGGTGTTCAGTGAAGAAAGTGAAGTGAAGAAGTTGCTTTGGGTTGGATATGGGAGGCTTGAGAGACATTCCTGTGGGATCATTCAGGGTGCACTGTTGGCAGGCACAGTCCCACCACCAGAGACTTCCATTGCTGGCACCGAAGCACGGTGGCAGCAGGCAGCTCTGGTGACCTGACCATTGCCCTGCACGCCTCCCTACACACACCACACTCACACAGTCCAACAAGGTTTCCTTATCAGCTCAGCAGCAGGTTTTCCAAGGGCACAGCCTGCAGCTTTCAGACTGAGCTACCTGCCCTGAATGTACTCCTTCACAATGCCAGCTGTCATCTTGCTTCACCTTGGTGTGTATTTATCTGACCCTGGCCTGAGATACTCCTTTTTTCATCGTGCGTATCCTGTGGTGTTTTTTGAACTAGTGTGGGCTGTGGAAATAGGAGCTGCAGAGTCACCAACAAAAAATGTTACCAGTCTGCCTGTGTCATCAGTGAGTTGCATCACTGTCTGAAATGCTCTTGAGAATGTGTGCTTTTGTGGTACCCAAAGTCCCTGGGGTTTCTCATACTGGGAGGCATTATTGCTGTTGTGGGAGTTTTGCCTTCATGCACCCCTACACCATGCAGTCAAGAACAGTAATGTCCACTCTCATCATTGTATTTTGAACTCTCCAGGCTTTATCCCATGGCCGTGGAATGACTTTTGATCTCTGCAATGGGCTTCTCCCAAGGGGCTAATTGAAGTGATAGATGCTTATTCCCGTTACTCTGACATGATGCTTTTCTGCCGGGCTGATTTTTTTCTTCTTTCTCTTTTCTTTTTGTTTTAATGACAAAATTTCCCTTTTATTGAAATAGAAAATTACCTCCAATCTTATAACAACAAGGTGAAACTTGTCTTTTCGGGATGTGAAATCTCCATATGTATTTGTAGAGTACCCAGTGCAGTGAGGGTTGTGGCTGAGGTGAAAGCCTTTTTTATTTGCCTCTTTTAATACCCAAACACAAATTCAGAAGAAAATGGGGGAAACTGAGTCAAGACTTGCTAGAAACAGAAACAAAGGAAAAAAAAAATTGCCCTTTCATTTCTTGAGTTAAATGTGGTGCTTTCCAAAACCATGGATATGCTCCAGACGCAACTTTTTTGTATATGTAACAAAATTATTCAGTTTTGAGGCTTTTTTCACGTTGTAGTGATGAACTTGTCAAATTTATTTTCAGGAAAAGAGAGTAGGATTATACATGTGCAGGAAGGCTGTGAATATTCCCATTCCATTAGGCCTGTAATCTTCCACAGGCAGAAGAAGCCTGCTCACTATAGCAAGGCCAGTTGGTAACTGTCAGGAAGCTTCCATGACACCAGATCTTCCACCTTACTTTAAAACATCTGCTATGTATCAGGGTTCTACTCACCCTTTCTGACTCTTGGAGCCATGAAATGAAAAAGCAACTTGTATTCTTCTGTGATCAACTTTCACGTTTTCATATCCTCTCTGTGCAATTAGACACATCAAAATATGCTTTGACTTGCTCCTACAGTCTGAAAAATACTGTACTGATGAACTGTGTAGTAAAATCATGCAGAGAGTGAGCATGAGCTGAGGGGGGAAGCACACATGTAGTAGAATGCCAGTGGTTGTATGGACTGCTCAGCACAAGGCAGAGGCAGAGTTCAAGCCACGATTTCCACTATTAACCTTCACGGTGTTCCTGCAGAACAGGTAGTCAGTGTTCTTTACAGACCTAATGCTAGTATTTCCTCTAACATGAGCATGCCTAGGAAGATGCATACCAGATGATTAAAAAAATAATAGGCAGTGTGAGTACATGCAGAGAATACCTGCTTTGTTATGGGAGCCTGTGTTTCCTGCAGGAGTTACAGCCCCTTCTGGGAGGAGAAACAAGGATTTGTAGAACTGCATGCCTTTTAAATGTCTCTCAGTGCTCAGTGCTTTCCTGAAAGTGTGTGTAGTTGGATTTTTTCTGATAGGTTATTTGGAGACCTAGAATTTGGAACAGAAGGTGGATGGTAAAACTCCATAAGGCTTTTTCTGTGATATTCACAACAATAATTTTATCAAGAGTGTCTCCCTGCCTCGTTTCTCAGCTGATTAAAAATTCAGTTTCTTATTTTTGCGTGTTCTGGAGGCGAAATTTTGAGATGTCAGGGGTGACTCTGTTGCAGCTTCTTTTCTGTCCTCAATTCCCTAGCCTTATGGTGAAGTGTTTTTCACTGTAGCTGGTTCTGCTGTAGTGGTTAAAGACAGAAAATGTTTAGTTTAACCCTGAGGCAGCTCAAACTTTGTGCTGGATTAATTAAAAAATAGTTCTGTGCCTTCTGTAGCAACAGTGTTTGGGAGGGGAATGGAGGAAGGAGTGCTGTGCACTGGGGACAGGAGGGCTCATCATGCCAGCCAGGATCCCTGCTGTTTGCCAGAGATCCTGGCACTTCAGGGCAGCATGTATTTTCTCCTAGGTCTGCCACAGCTCCTGGAGCTGAATTTTGCTTGCAATGATCTGTCCGTAAGGGAGCTGTTCCACTATCCCAGTGGTTGTTTTTTGGGTTTTTTAAAGTTTCAACAATCCCCTTTTCCATCCTGGGTAAAAAAAAAAAATCCTTTTGGAAGAGCAGCTAGGTAACTAAGTTCTGTGCTTATCCTCCATGTTACGTACTTTGTGCAAGTTAAAAGGCTTGTTCTGCCTTTCATCTTGTGTGCTGTTTTCTGCAGATATTTCCTAACTTCTCCCATGACGTTTTTGCCTGATTCTTCAGAAGACTGTATGGACTGAAAGAGACTATTGTTTCTTCAAGAGTGCAGGCATGTGTACGTCGGCTAATCTGGTTGGTACAGGATTTCAGGAGTGGGTGTTGAACTGAGGAACAGTGTTGGGATGTGTGCGCCTACAAATTATTGTGAACGTCATGCTCTCCTATTCTGTAAATAATATCATATTTCACTTTCTATGTTCACCATTCATATTCTCCAAAAGTTGAACTCCTGTACCATAAGATGTAAACTTAAAGGAACTGGCATATGGGAAGGTTGCAAAAGTTTTGGTTAGCAGAGATTGGAAAGCTGATCTGGTTTTCAGTCCTGCGCTTGGATAAGTGTCAGCTACTTAATTGTATGGAGATTCAGAATATTTGTTTTTCACAAACATCCTACGTTTAAAGTCTATACTTCTATTTAAACATTATCTTTCTAGTTTTGTCTTCCTAGTGTTTTCCTTCCCTGGGTTTGGGTTTTCAGTTTTGAAGTGCAAGATAAGCAAACAAACACTTTTTAGGCTGGTGTTTAGGAGGAAGACTTTGGCAGTCGAGATGCATTTGCAAGCTCTTGAGAAACTGCAATCTGAACCTCGCATTTGCGGCAAACTCATTCTGCAAAGCACTTTGGATACAAGACATCAGGCGAAGTTCATTGGGTTTTTTTCCATTTGGATGACATCACCAAGGAGCAAGGAAACCCCCAGTTAGTGTTTTTGTTTACAACCAGCACCTCGTCAGATGAAACCTTGCCACATACTTGTTTCCCCTTTCGGGAGCATTACCTAAAAGATGATGGTGCTGGGATAACTCCAGGTTCCTTGTGGTGACCCAGATCTCTGCTGGCGATGAGATCTCTATCTCCACTGGGCACGGAGCAAGAGCAGCAGTTGTGTTTTGGACTGCAGATCCACAGGCGTGTTCCCATACAGCTTTTCCAGGCTTGTCAGCAACCTTGCAGTGCCTTGGCTATTGCTGACGTGCCCTTGTCTGCCAGCAAAAGGCGGGATTTTGTTCCACAGTCTGGTTTCATGTAGGTCGCGTAAGAGGGTGTGAGGCAACTTTAGGGTGGTTTTAAATACTAGTTTTAGAGTATGAGACAGCATAAAAAGGTTTGTTTGGGGTTTTTTTGCAGCAACAACATTGTATAACTGACAGTTGGCTGCATCTCAACTTTGGTAGAGTTTCTTTGCTTGGTCAGGAATAGTTGCCGCTTGGAAAACAGCTCCTTGGTACTAGAGAGTTCAGGCTGGGAAGACTGACACTTGCTGGTAGTTTAAGAATTTATGAGGATTTATCCTGTGGTTTGTTGATGGGATTTGGTTGGCTGAAATGCTTTTTGATGGATGCACAGGAATTCCCAGGTGTGGACAAAAGCACTTGGCGATAATCAAAGAGGATGGAGAAGGAAGATTGTGAAGTGAGGAGGACATGGTGGGTTGTTTGGTTTCTTTTTATCTTCAGGGTGTCATATTTAACAAAGGGCTTACAGCTTCACCCATAGTCTTGTGTGTTTTTAGCATTGTTAGACCAAACTGCTATGTTGGCCACCCTTGAAGGGTTTTCCCAATGCTTCTGTTGGATGCAACATGGGTCAGCTTCCTTGCATCACAGCCACCTCACTGTTTGCCCAGCTGGTGTTTCTGAAAGTGCACGTCCTTTTCAGCAGCCCATGGTCACAGTATGGAGCACTGGAACCAGTCTATGAAGCTATCTCTTCCTGTCCAAGACTTCTTTTGTGTTAGAGTCTTGCTGTAGCCAGGAGTGTTTGAGACATGTTTCTGCTGACAGTTTTCTGCTCTGCACTCCTGAGGATTGGATGTAGGGCAGTTTGGAGGGTTCCTCGCAGTGGAACTCCCTATTTACAGTCAGTGAATTCATTAGCGCCCTGAATTATTTACCTTAAAGAGTTCAAGTCCTGAATTATTTACCTTTAAGGTCTGTCTTCCTGTGTTGTGCATTTGGTTGACTGTAGACCTGTGCTCTGTTATAAGCTATTAATGTCTCAGGTAGCGTAATATCCAAGGAAGTTTCAGCTATTTACTGGTAATTTATTTTCGTACACAAATACTTTGCAACATTACAGCTGATCTTTAAGGTCCCTTCCAACCCAAAGCATTCTATGATTCTATAAGTTCAGGGTGACACTGATATAAAATGGATTTGTACAGATCTTGTAAATGCATGGACAGTTTTTCAGTATGTCATCACACTTTTTTCTTTCTGCAAGTTGCCTGCCTGCTGCCAGCTGTAGCTGCAAACCCTGGGCAAACTCCCTATTCAGCATCTTCTTTTTTCCCTGCTGTCCCATATTTGGCCCAAATTTTTATTTATGGCGTGGTACTCAAATCCTACTGAAGAAGTTTGTCATTTCCTCATGATCTTACTCTGTTTATCAGTGTCAGGCTTCAGGCTTTGACAGATGATTTGGGAAGCCCCACTTATCTTTGCAGAAAGAGGCTTAAGAGGACAAAGGATGCTGGGGATCTTACAGCTTTGCTGCTGAGACGTCTCTATACTCCACAGTGTTTCGTGTACTGGAAATACAGTTCCTTTCTGCTGTGACTGTTCATTACTTTTAGTTGAGAGAAGCCAGGTTTTCAGGTTGGTTGGCAATTCACTGTTAATGGCCACTTGAGGAATACTGAGTTTAAATGACTGGTGTAGTGCTTCATTGGAGCTGCGTGGCAGCTCTCCAAGGCACAGCTCATCTGCCTGGACGCTGAGAGGGTGGCAGGGAGTGTCAGGGTGGCTGCCATCCTTGCTGCCAACAGCTGTTAGAGTTGTCATGCACTCTTGCCCTGAAGCCCTGATGCACAGCTCAGGTACATCCCATGTGCCAAGAGTGAAGGCAGCTGCAGCAGGCAGCGCTCACCTGCCACATTTCCCTCCCTTCTCAGGGCTGAGTGCTTGAACTCATCAGCATTCTCTCTTCAACATACTTGTGGTACACCAAAGACTTTGCAGGAAGCAAACAAATGGCATTTTGCACTGGCACCATAAAGTCTTGGACATGGTTCTTCAGCAGTGCTGCAGCTGCACAGCCAGCAGGCAGTTCTCCATGCCTAACCCCAGTTCTTGTCTCTCCCCATCCAACCCTCCAATTTTCTGTCCCTATTAAGTGAATTTTCTTGTTCTGACATGTTTTTCCCTGTCATCCCCTGGCCCAGATCTTGGCTGCTCTGTTTTGAGCATAGATGACTTCAGGCTGCAGTAGGGAGGTCACCTGGATCAGGAGACCCTCCTTGCTTGTAAGGTGACCCTACCCTCATTGGCAGCAGATGCCAGAGGTAATGGTCACTTCTGTTCTGCTCTGCCATGGCTAGACTGTGTTCATTGTGTCGTGTGGCATTGGGCTAAACCCGTGTTTAAACTCTGTTCCAGAGATTGCGAGAATTTGGTCTTTTCAGCTGCTTTTTTGGGAGTGTCTCAGTCAGACTGCTGTGACCAAAATCTTACAGCAAAACTTCTTGTTCAGTCATCCTTGTCTACAATGGACAGAGTATGCCAAAAGCCTGAGCCCTGAAGTGCAGGAAGGGTATGGCAGCCATATCCCCCAACCTGTGCTCTGTCTGGGTTTAACTGTGTATGCCCTTGTGAAGGTAGGCAAGAGACCATGTACACGATGAATTGCATTCCCTTTAAGTGAAGGGTTTTTTTAATTTGCTTTCAGAGAAAGCAATGAAATACTAATGGCATTTCCAGTACTGAAAATCCAGTTTCCTTTACTTAGCATGTGTCTTCTGTCCGTTCAGAGGGATTGGGGGTGGAGGGTTGAGGTTGTCTCTTCAGCTGGATTTCTACCATATGGGCTTTTTTCTTCCTTATTTAAATGTCTTTTATGAAGTGTATTGGCAGGAGAATTTGACACTAAAGCTTAAAGCTACTAATATGGGAAGCGAGGAGTAAACAAAGACACTGAAAGACCCTGTTGGGGATTTTAAGTGGAGTCACTACTTAAATAATGTTGTAAGTACAGAGTATGGAGAAACTTTATGATTAAGTAATCTACCATCAATGCAATTTTACAAGTATTATTTTTACATCACTGCTGTGGTTATTAGTGGCATGTATTTGCTGTTGATACTGAAAGAAATTTAATTAGCTTTCTCTCCCTCTGTATTTCTGCTTTTGGTGGCACTGTCTGGTTGGCATTGGTCCTGGTGCTGCCGGGCAGGATGGCCTGGGAAGAGGGCAGAGGATTTGGGCATAGAGAGCTGTGTTCTTTTGTGTAGCTCTGCTGTGGTGTCTCATCTGCCTCTCCAAACTGGTATCTGTTGCTTCTGTTTGATCAATCAGTGATTTTGGGGAAAAGACTTGTTCTTGTTTAGTGTTTTTATGAGGTAAGGCAGAAAACAAAAGGACCTGAATATCTACTGCAAAACTGCTGTAATACAAATAGATAATTGCTTGCAGTTGATCAATTTTCTCTTTTATTTTGTTTTTCACACAGAGCAATGAGGCAAGAGAGAAGTTTTTAAAAACAGAAAAATGTGATTGCATAAACATCGTTGTTGGCAGGAGGACTCAGTGGATTCAGGTAATAATGTGACACCATTTTTTATTGTGCTTTAAAAACTGGCTGGTTTTCAGGCTGCCAGTGGCCCTTTGTCAGGGGCTGAGGAGTAGAGGAAGGTGACAAGGTATAACATGACCCAGTATCTGGCTGTTAATTCATTCAGACCAGATGAGAAGGTGTGGGTAATCCCACAGTGCTGGGGAGTGATGCTGGGGCTGCAGTAGCTTCCTTCTTTATGTCAGGCTGTTGTATCTGAGGCTGGGTTTTTTCGTTTTGTTGGGGGTTTTTAACGGGTTTTTTTTTAACCCTAGGAGATTCTCTCCTTTGACCTCTTACAGCTTCGTCAATGTAGGCGGGGAAGCTCCATGCCTGTTGCATGGAAGAAGGTCAAATGATCAGCAGTCCCTTCAGACTGCAGAACCCTGAATCTACAAATATTTCCCTTGAATTCCCCCTTTAAAACGATTTCTGCATCAGAGCAGATCATTATCTGCTGAAAGACCCAGACCTAGACCTTTACTGCTTTAGAGAATGACTGCTGGTTGTTTTCTGTGTCTGAAGACAATTTCTCATTGCATGGTTGTAGGAAACTTAATGTGTGATATTTAAGCATACTAATGTTTGCAACATATTGTCTTGAAGTAATGGACTTTAACATACTTAGATCCTATTTTGTAGGAAAAGTAAACTCCTAGCTAAAATGCATCTCTTATGGTTTTAATAATTTTAATTATTTCCCTCACTGAAGGGGAGTGCAGAATGAAGGCCGGGGGAGTTTACAGTGCAAATTGCACTCCACATTTGTAATTGGGAGCAGATCCTATCCTCAATCTTCTTAGGCAATCCTAGTGAAGTCATCAGGCTTTTCACAAGCATATGGTTTTCCCCACGCCTGTTTGATTCTGGGATAAGGGCCTACAGTGTGCTTTTTTTCACTGATTTCTCATACAGAGGAAGTTTGAAAAATATGCATCATCTTTTCCAATGTAGATTCTTGGTTTCTAGCAACAGTTGAAGTTCTGCAGTATTTTATTGAGATCAGCAAAGCTCATTGCTTTAGACTGAGCTGTTTCTAACTGGCAAGTGCATTTTCTTCGTTAGGTGCATGGTGAGGAAAAAAGCAGTTGTGGCTTTGCCTATAGTCATGACCAAGAAGGACATTTAAAAAGGGTATGAATGGGTGTGGATTTGATATTTCCTAAAGCCAGCTTCTTTTAAGTATTAAATGGCATACTCCAGGAAGCTAGTTGCTGTATCAACATTGATATAATGACACATTATTTTAAAAAATCAATATCCAGTCATAGAAACAAGTCCTGGTATAAGCTGTTGGGTGCTTACAGCTGTGATTTGTATGTATTTGCAAATGTAATGGGCTTTTTTTTTCCCTTGTAGCACTGGTAACTTGGATAAACACTGTATGTGTGACTCATTGCAGAATATAAACTTACTTTAAAGGAGCAAGTGTTGGAGTTGCTTGCATCCCTGAATACTTTCTTGCAATAGGTCATGATTAATCTTAAATTGGCCAACCTGAGGGGAAAATTACTGCTGATGTCCCATAGGTACTTCAGAAACAAATGGAATGATGGAAGTGCTTTAAAAACATAAATAGTAGTTAGAATTCATAAAATCGTAAAGCAAACATATGGTACAAGGCCTTCTAAAATATAACACTTGAAAGATTTTTTTATCGTTTCAGAAAGAGCTTGTTTAGTTATCATGGGAAAAGTAAATATTTTCATTCCTTTTTCTTCAGCGTGCTCTCATTCCATTTATCTATCTCTTTTTTTGCTTTTGTACTTCTTTTTTGTCCCCCCAGAGCGTTCTTGTTTTGATGGGATGGGGTACCAACACCTGATGTCCATAGAAAGCCCTGCTCGAGAGCAGGAGATAAAACTGCTATTGGTCCTCCTGTTGTTAGGTACATTCTTGAAGTCCTTTTGCAGTGTCGGCACAGAGTTGATGTAATCCAAACTGAGCACTCGCTGTGTGCATGTGTGCGTGAGCGAGATGTGATGGACCCTGCAACGGCTCCTGGACCACTCAAGAACACACTTATGTTTTAATGCAATACCCCAGACATTGGTGATGAGGGGTGCAGTCCCTCTGTGTGTGTGTGTACACACATGTGTGTAGGCATGTGAGCTCACAGAAGGCAGCACAAGACTGCTCTTCTGCTGCACCTTTGGTGGGGTGGTCGTGGTCTCCACCGCTAGTGGGACAGGGAGGTGAAGTTGCTGCTGGAAAGGGGTGGAAGGAGGAAGATGAGGAAGGGAGCAGAGGAGTGGGGAGTCGGGTGGGGATCAGGGGCCAGGGAGGAAGACACAGCTCCAGAGGGAAATACTCTGCGCTTTGCAGTTGCTTGTGTGGATAGAAACCAGATGGTGCGCTGGAACACCCGCTCGCTTGGGCGGCGGCGGAGCCAAACATATGGTTAATGGTTAGGAGAAAGAGCTTTTCGAGCCAGGGCTTTGCTGACTGCCTCGCATTACAGATTGTTGCAGTGTGTCATTACATTGCCAAACTAAGTGCTTAATACCCGCTGCGGGCGCTGGGCAGGCATTTGCAGGAAGGATGCAGAGGCTCCCTGGTCAGGGCGGGAGGCTGACATCACGTACAGCCCCCTGCCACACCCCCTCACACCCCCTTTCCCCTCTGGAAACCCCATAAATCTCCCCGTTTACAAGCCCAAATCTACAGCAGGCAGTTTTCCTGCTCTGAGTGTCTTTAATGCATTTATTTCCAACAGCGTATGGTTGGTTTTGCCTTTTTTTGTGCCTTTTTTTTTTTTTGGTCCTCCAGCAGCCGAGTTCACTGAGGCTGCAGCACCACACTTACATCTCCGGCATCCGAAGTTCCTGCTCTGGGATCTTTGGGCGACACCAGACCCCATGTTATCTAAGGAACTGCTGAGCTCATTCATCTCCTTTTCACGGCCCGCTTCCTTTTATTTTTAGCCAAATCCGTCAGGCCTGACAGGCGGGTAATTTGAGCCAGAGAAAGGGCAAAGCTCCAGGTCCTTTCCACAAAGCAATTCTTCTCCTCCCTCCTGGGAAGGCTCCAAACTTGGCCTGCTCCAGGCAGATGGATTTGTTGAGTCATGTGAGATCATTTACACAAAAACACAGCGAGGCAGTGAAAAGGAAAAAAAAAAAGGGAAAGAAAAAAGAGAAAAAGGTGGGGGGGAAGGGGTGGGAGAGCATGCACTGCCGGGGCTGCTGTGAGCGTAGGAAATGTGCTGCGAGGCAGCTAGACAGAGGAATGCAGCAGATTCATTCTTGTATAAGGTAATGTCTCGTTTACAGTACAGGGTGGAGCCAGCACAGAGGAGAAATCTTTCAAAAACAGATTACTCATTTGAAACAAAAATTCTCCTTAAAATAAATAATAATAATTAAAAAAAAAAAATAAAACACCCAAAACAACAACCCGACCAGCAAGCGAGCGGCGCACATGGGCGCGCAACAAAGGCGGCGTTGTTGACAGCACCGGATTACAGTAGCGGTAAACTCCGGGCTGGGAGGTTGCTGGAAAATGAGTTTGCTCCGTGATGCAACTGGAGTTTGCTTTGTCTGGCCGCCAGTGCAAGCATTGCAGGGGAGACTGCAAGCCCAGCGGCAACAGGGCACGCTTTGCTCCATCCAGGGATGGTTTCAGACAGTGGGGAGGGATGGAGTGAGCAGTTAAGAATCCTGAGCAGACAGGCTGGGGGGCACCATTAACAGCAAAAATGAGGGGGGATATGCATGGAGGGGGCGGGAGAGAACCTCTTCTTGCTTTGGTTTTGAGCTGGTTGTGGCATCATCTTTGTTGCATCAAGGAGTAAATTGCATTTATTCAGTTGAATGTGAATTTTGTTTTCGTTTGCAACCTAAGCTAACCCCAGCATGTTGGGTTTTGGTTTTTTAAGTGGGTGGTAAGAGAGAACATGAAACTTGGAGCTTTTCAGATCTTGTTACATCCTAGAGAATTAGGTTGGGTTAATTTATGCAGTGTTCTAACAAGATGTGTTCAAACCTTTAAATAGACTGTATTTAAGTATTGTTAATATAACTCCCAGTTACTCCAGTTTTCTTAGCAAGGCAGTATCTAAATGTTACGGTTTTGTCCCAGCGGTGATTAAAAATTAAGAATAGAAGTAGAAACTGGAACTGGAAGTTGGTGGGAAACGTGCAATAAAACAAGTCCAATGCAAACTATTTCCTAAAATTCTCAGCAACAGTTAAGGAACTTGGGGGAGCATGTAAACAAGGGTTTGTATTTTAACATGACGCACTCCCCTGCTGAGTAGTATCTTCTGCATTGCTGACTCCACTACAATGTCTGTTGAGGTGCTCTCCTCTGGGGAGGGGAGGGTTTGTCTGAAACTTGTCTCCCTCTAACTTGACCTTGTCTTTCCCTTTTTCTCCTCCTGCTGCTTTTTTACATTTTTGTCTGAAAGACGGCTGGCTTTCCCAGCCCGCTTGCTCTGCTGGGCTGAGTCGCTGAGCACAGCACGCTCAGTGTGGGGAGGGCCTTCCCTTCTGTGCTTGGAGTTTTCTCACTTGGTGGAAACCTTTTGTCTTGTCTGTCTCTTGATGAGGCCATCTCGTTACTTATGTACAAGGAGCACTTGGCAACACGCCAAGTCCCAGCTGCGGTCCTGCAGCGCACAAACCCCCCATGGGGTCCCTGACCATCAGCTGATGTCTGGTGTGAGGATCAGCAGAGGGATAGAACTATGAAGATGAGGAGTACAGTCAGGCTTGGGACCTAGATGGTGCAATAAGCTGTGGCCTTAGCACAGCAGCCTTTAATTGGGAATAGCTGTAGATTGCTCTGACATCCTTGGAAAGGTTCTGGAGAAGGACAGCGCTGTTATTTATTCTGTTTGCATAGTTACTGTAACTTTCTTTCCCTTTTCCCCCAAAAACCTAATCATCCTACATTTTCTGTTGCTGTGAGCAACATTTCCTGTTGTTACCCAGAGCTGCAATTCCAGTTAAATTCTCACTTTGTAAAGCTAATCTCTCAGCAGTGGGTGTGGGATTTCCAAAAGAAAAGGCATTTGTGAAGAGCCAGTTTTTAAGATTTTTGTCTTAGTGGACAATTCTGCAAAACTCCTTTTCTAACTATTCACATTCATTATTGGTTGAAAGCTCTAGCTTCGTCTCTATTTATGGCACTTAGAAGACTTGTAAGTCTTTCATTCCCCTACGGAGTGCCCCAGTCCTCAACGTCTCCTTTTTCCGCTTCAAAGATGCCACATGTGTTGATTTTTGCATCTGTACGTCAGACAACCAGCTCGACTAGGCAGGTTTCGGGAACTGTTTATGACCTGTCTATCGGGAAAATCAGCCTTACTCTTCCTTCCCCCTCTTTCACAGCCGCTCAACTTCCTCTCCTTCTTAAAGTATGTTGATGCTATCAGCCCCCTAATTCTTTTATCTCACTTCTCCTATCGTTTCCATTCTTCTGTCTGTCTCATGATTAGACTAGAAATTTCTCTGCTGCTGCTGGCCTCTTCCCTCCTGGCGCATACTGTGGCACTGCCGCCTTTGGGATCTGAGGAGGGATGAGTATGGAGTTCATACATGTTGAATCATGTCCTGTGATTGGCATCAGTTTGCAAAGGTAGAGGACATTGTCTATGACAATTTTTCTTTCAGTTAGTAGCTTTAAACTACTAATTCTCTCCCTCCTCGACTGGAGGATGAGCAGGATGTCCCCACCAAGGCTTGGGAAGGGAGACACTGAGAATTTCCTGCTGAGGTTGCTCAACCTCCTTATGTTGTGATAAGGAGAGAATGCGCTAGGAGAGAGGTAACCCTCTCTGTTTGATGTCACGTTATCCTTTCAATGGGACAGGATAGTCATTCTCTCCCTTGGAAAACTTAGGCAAACTTTACAGTACTCTGCAGTGATATCTAAGGTGAATGGGGCAAGCGTCCATTTATGAGACGTAGGAAAAAAAGTCAAAATAAATAAATCCCTAGCCTGCCTTTCCCCTAACAGAAAATTGTAGAGGTTATAGTGTAGCGGTGGCAATTTCCTCTTTGTCATGTGTTCATCCAGAGGGCATTTCAGGGGAGAGCCAAGATTTATTCTAAACAGATCAGTCTAAGTTTCTGTGGAGCTTTAAGTCTATGTAAATTTTTCTCATCCAGCAATGAATTGATGCAGCAGTGAAGTGCAGGACTGTTTGTAATGTATTCGAAACCTAGCTGTTTTCTGGATGCAGCCAAATCCCATTAACTGCGATTTCCCTGCTTCCTTTTTCCTCCTGTCGAGCCTTCTGGATAGCGGCTTTTCTTAACAGCTTGCTTGTAGAATCTGCTCTGAAATCTCCCAGTGGCTTCACTCTTCTCAAAGCAAGGGAAACTCTGGGAGCGGCTTATTACCTTCTTATCATCCAGTTTCCATTTCTGTTAGAAAGTCTCCATCGGCCATAGACAAAACAAGTTTAAATCTCTTTGCCTTCCATGTGGTCAAGCACAGCGGAGGTAAAAGTTCTTTCAGAGATTAAACTTTGCAGGTTTGTTAATCAATCTAGACAGCATTTGTGTACAAAATTGCCTTCTTGAATTTCCTTGGGACATCCTTAGGGAACCTTAAAAGTTGTCTGAAAGTTGCTAGGAAGTATGCCCAAGTGCCCTCTGACAGTGCCTTTGCAGTAGCAGGTTTTCAAGTCTGTGTTAAAAAATACCAAGTTGTTTTAAGGCTCTGCTCATTTCATTAGCTTTTCACTGATAGCTCCTGTAGCATTACTAACTGCTAATGTGATCCTTTAGTTATTGCCTTGATTTTGTTATAAATTAAATTGGTGTCAGTGAAAGTCACTTCTGATCAGATGCTGTAGAAATGTCTTTTTTTTAACCTCTTTGCAGCCTTTGTACAATTAATGGGAACATACTGTTGCTTCTTGATAAGTTCATTCATGTTTAATAGCTGTTTGTGAGCCATATTTGGCTTTTAAGTGGATGTATCACAGCTCTTGAAGCATTTTGCTGGCTAAATAGCTGGGATTAGACACTCCAATTGCTCTTGCCAATTGTTTTCCGGTGTTCATACTGAACTCTGTGTGTTACAAAAATATTTTTAGTTATAGCCTTGTCGGATTTGTTTAAGGAGAAGAAATGTCCTCATTTTTCAGAGAAGTTTATCTGGGAGTGAGTGGAATTATATTAATGTTTTTTTCTCATTTGATCAAATTTTAAGTGCTAAGATGAAAGGCCCACTATTACTTGAAAAAGTAAGACTTGCTTTTGCAGGAGTGGAGCAATTTATCTTCTGTATCTGCTCCACTAATTGCAGCCTGTAAAGACCCTAAAGAGTCCTGCTAGTCAACAATTTCCTTACCGCAACCAGGGAAAAATCAGATTTAAAATGCACTTAACTGGTGCTCCGTTCCACATTTTAATACATCTTGATTACTGTGGTCACAGCATAAATAAATACATTCGATTGCTTACTGGATCATGCAAGTGTTGGACGCCTTCCTCCCTCATCACAATACTCCTTTTATCAAAGATAGCTGCTGTCATAAAGCTCCAAGCTGTTGATTAGGTAAAAGGGAATATTATACATGGAAAAATAAACCAGCACCCACAAGGTAGCTTCTTACTAGAAAGTAATGAGATTTCTATTACAAAATTCAGCTTGTTGTTTTCTATTTGAATACTTTTAAAAATTAATAATAAAATACTGAAAAATAAACTTGTGCATTCTGGGAGAATGGCATGGGATAATGTCTATTTGGTTTTGAGTTGATTAATAATTGGTTTCCACATAGTACTGTGAATGGGTTTGAAGCCCCTGTGGTGGGCTTGGACTAGTCTGGACCAGCTCAGACTCGTTGTTGCCCTTCTCCATGCTGTTCACTATAGTTAATGGTGTCTGGAAGGATGGCAGAACCCAGATAGCTGTGATTAAAGAATTCTTCTCCTGGGATGCACTGCTTGGACACAAGCATCAGTAAAGCCCTATTTGCAGCCCGTGATGTCGTAGGCAGCAGGACTGCATGGGGAGGATGCCGTGCTGCTTGAGGGTATGGGTGGCACAGCCAGACCTGCTCAGATGGCATTTTGAGAGCGAGAGGTTAAAAGGACAAGGGTAAACCACGGTCTGAAACAGACTCTTGCATGGGGCAGATCTGTTCTTGGGTGGCACTCATTTGGTTGT
Organism: Pyrgilauda ruficollis; assembly: GCF_017590135.1. Taxonomy (NCBI): domain Eukaryota; kingdom Metazoa; phylum Chordata; class Aves; order Passeriformes; family Passeridae; genus Pyrgilauda; species Pyrgilauda ruficollis. The sequence continues at coordinate 4,390,506 of NW_024526711.1, read as the reverse complement.
GCAGCTCAAGTGCAGCAGGAGTTTCACCCCTGCCCACAGGCTGACAATCGCACGCTCAATGGGAAGTTGCTTTTCTGCTGGATTTTGCACCCTGTGAGTGTTGTCATTGGATGTAACAGAAAATTAAAGGGCTGAGCCTGTTCACCATTTAAAATAAACCTTCTGTGATTAATTCTCCGTGGGGCAAAGGGAGAGACGGGTTTGCACTCTAAACTCTGGAGAATTTTTAGTATTTAATGCTAATTTTAACCCTGAAGCATTAGTGAATTGAGTAGTGCTCCAAGTACTGCAGTTAGACTTCAAGAGGAAACGCTGGATAGCATTGCTGAAGGAGTGATGATAGCAGGGAGTTCCTATATGCATGCAATGGCATATCTACAAGAACTAAAGGTTGGTATCTCCAAACAAGTGGAAATGCACGGGAGTTGGTGACATATATTTTGGTTTTCAGTACAGTAGGTGGCAGGAGAGACAAAGTGACAGCTTGGCTGGGGTGGCTTCTGGTCCACCTGCTATGGTAACGAATGATGGTTTACGCCCAGTACTGTGGAATAAATGTGACATTGTATGTCCAGGTTCTTTTGTGAGATCTGTCCTCTGCTGTGATCAACACAGTGCCATAACAAGATGGGAACATTAGATACACATACTGCAATGTCCCTGTGTTAAATGCCACAACGTGTACTTGTCATGTTTTTGTACGATGTGTTCTGGTTCTGGTACCTGTCAGGGACTAGAGGTTTTGTGGCAGCCTATGCCAGTCCCAGTTACGACTGCTCATTGTCTTTCTCTTCCTACCTTGTCCTTGGCCAGGACTTGCCCCATTCCCTCTTGCACCAGTGTTGGCGCTTATGAAGCGGACCATAATCTGCTTGATGGGGTAAAGTCAGTCAACAACAAATAAGCTAAAGACAGGGTTGGACTTTGTACAACTCAGCAGAAGCATCTCGCCTCATGGTTGTGAAAACAGTGTTGAGGTAAAGAAGTAAGTGATAGGAAAAGTTACTGACAAATTCAGGCAATAGAGTACACCCTTGATCACCCCTATCCAACAGGATGGATGACAGTGAAGTAGACACCAGCAACTTCTCTAAGCCAACGGCTGATAGACTTCAGGGCTTCTGATCTGCAGTTGCATAAAATAGCCTTAAAAGCCTGAAAAACTATTTAAGTACATAAGTCTTTCCTAATGGAGAGGCAAACTGAATCGTGAAATTAGTGGCACTTTCCCTTTGTCTCTTAGACATATGTCTCCTTTTTTAGGTGAAAGGGGTATTCCTCATCCCACTTCAGTGAAGGTGAACAGATTGCTTCCTTTCTTATTTATGGGAGGTTTGGTCTCTCAGTGCCCCCAAGGACAAAATCTGCTGTGGTGTGTGTGTAACTTGAGCAATGTCAATGAGATTGTAAAACAGAGAAGGTGACTTGGCTCTGGGTTTGTAACTGGAGAAAGGAAGAGCTTTTGTCCATTGATTTATAGGGAAATTAGTGCATGGCTAAAATATGCCCACCTGTTTGCTGTGCTTTTTTCCTGAGAATTGTTCCCTGAAGGACTTCTGGTCCTGGTGGAAACAACTTCGTTGGGCAGGCCTGCCTTAGAGCCAAGAGGAGCAGATAGTGTATGACTCATACTTGTCAGAAAAATCTTTAGTATACATACAAGCTTCCAGTGATGACTTTAGTCCTCCCTTTATCTGTATTTGGACGTAAAATTTGAATTCTGGCATATCAAAACATGCATGTATGATGGCCTAAATTTTGCATCTTTATAAGACATCAAGCCCTTTTGCTCGGCTCCATTACTTATATTCTGTTTCTGTGACCACTGGTTTTGTAAGATTGTTGTCAATGTTTTTTCAATAAATTAATGCTGGTTTTTTTTATTGAAGGTTGACTGAAAATTGAACTGGTGTTGAAGTTGTAAAACTGTAAGTGTAACATAGTAGCAAGAACAAGACCTCTTTTGTCTTTGCTGGAGAGCCTGACTGCCCCATAGATAGAACCTGAGCACTTCATACTGATGAAAAATGAAGGCAGGAACACGGTGATTTATTGAAGGTCATGGAGGAAACCTGAAAGGTTGAGACCTAGGTCTCTTCTACCCCACCCCAGGAAGCTGAATCCTGTGATTTCTAGTATGGTGAAGTTTACTTCCTCTTCCCCTGAGAATGTGAGACTTTTCCCATTGGAAAAATATTTATTCTTCTCACGGCAGGTACAGACACACATTACAAATTTGGAACCAAGTTTGACTCACTGCCACAAAAGCAGGCACATTTAGAGAGTAGCTAGCTATAGCTGTATCGTGCAGAACGAGCAAGGGAAATGGTCTGAGTGGCACAAAAAACAGTAACTGCTCTGTTGTGGCTTTACTCAACTCTCTGAGTTGTATCTGGACCAGAGGAGGGACCTGGGCATGCACTGGGTTTAGGCAGCTTTGGACTGCTCCATCCCTCACACCCAGGACGGGGTTTCTTCTCATAGAAAAGCCATTTGTAAAGAATGGGACCTTGTTGGCCAAATTTTCCTTGAATCAGCTGGTATCTTGCAGATATTGGTATGCTGACAGAAACACTGTGGCTGCAGACAGTTAATTGGTTCTGTAACCAGGTTTAACTGTAGAGGGCTCTGCTTGGTGAAGAGGATCAGGAAGGAGTTCCTATTATTTTAAAGCACAAGCTGTCTAAGGCTAATTATGAAAAACATGCCAAGTTGAAATACTCATTCTTTTAAATGAATTTCCATAAGCAGCTCATGGACAGGTTTATGCTGCACTGGAAGAAGTGTGACTGCACTTTAATGTTGATATCTGGATTGGTGATTGGGAAAAGATTGTTAAACAACTGGAGTTTAAATACCAGTACAGCTTCATTGTAATAATTTCCCCAAAGGCACATTGGTAATTCTGCTAAATAGAGAGTTTAATAGACTTTAATAATGTGTACTTGGGAGACCCTATACACAAAGGAGTAATGCATAAAACATTCATTATTGTAAACTGCTACCTTTGCATGTAGAGGAATCTGTTGGAAGAAAACTGTTGTGTTGAGCGTGGCAACATGTCGGAGGGTGTTAGCAGACAGAAGTCATTGTCACCCCCTTACCTAATTCACCTGCTGAGGTTGAGATTGCATCATTTTACTCAACAGTGAATGAATTATTCGAAGTAGACATCAGTTTATTTTCTGAGAAGTCCTTTGAAAGCTGGTGGGCCATGGTGGTTCACAGGGCTTTGTTTTCTTTGATATGCTGATTAAGTGTCAAGAGAAGAGGTGCCTGGTAGGAAGCATAGCATAACCCTATTAAAAATGACATAAAAACGTTGACATTAAAACAACACAAAGCAACCTTAGCAAGTGGCTCCAAGTGAGTTTTGTGTTGTATTTTGATTTCTTTTCACTGCACTGCTGCTGATCGCCCTGATGGAGAACAGGTGAGAAGGAGGGAGCAGATGCTTTTGGTAGTACAGTAAGGCATTTATCTCTTTTAATGAGGTAACATCATTAGGGCTGACAAAGTGCTGCAAATCCATACATGTAATGGACTGCTGCTGTCTTTTAGTAGTGCACACAGGCTGTTGTACTTCTGAGCATTTGAATCTGCTGAATCACAGGTCGGGCTTTATCTCCTGTCTCATATTGGGTTGCATTTTTTTGGTGGTTTGTTTTTGTTTTGTTTGTGTTGGTTTGTTTGGTTGGTTTTAACCATTTTATTTCTTCTTCCCTTCCCCCACCCCCCAAGTCCATCTTTGCCTTTAATGTCTGGGAACTGAAGCACTCCAGGATATGTATTGTGGCAGGCAGAAGTGTAGCCATTTTCCAAATACAGGAGTTGATCGAAATGCAATGTCTATTGCAGTGCAAGGACTTCTCTATAACTGAGAGAGGGAGGTTGGTCATAGGACTTTGGGTCTGATTTCTTTTGTCTAAGATGGGTAGAGGTTTTGGGTTGGGTGTTGTTGGGTTTTTTTTTTCCTTTGCCCTCTGCCTGTTTCCTTTAGAGCAGTGGCATAATGTCAGCCACACTAATCGAGTCAGCCACTGACACTGATGTTCAGTAACAAGGAGCTACAGAAAAAGGGAGAGAGGTGGCTGTGGCATTGGACAAGGAGCAGCAGCAGTTGGAGAGAAATCTACAGGTTAGAGCATTCTTCTGTACAAAATCTGTCACTGTAAAAGTCGTATGCACAGTTGTATTCAAAGTGTCTAAGGGAAGAAATGAGATGTGTGTCAATGGATATGTGTCCTTTATGTCTCACTTTTCAGATGGTAAGCATTACAGCACACGGCTATAGTAATCTGAAAATAACAAAACTTCAGACAAATAAATCTAAATTTTAAAAAGCTGGGAAGTTGTAATAATGTCTCTGTTAAAAATTACTTAATAACCCCATCAAGACCTCCACTACAAACAGGCAACATAACCTAGACATTTGAGGTATGTAGTGTGTTTATCAGAGAGCCACAGAGTGTCACTTGGGCATCCGTGCTGATTCCAGGAAGAGAGCCTGTCAGTAAAAAAGATTCATCTGAATAGATCACGCACACAAGAAAAAAAAGTGGTTCCTCTTTCTTTTTTTTATCTGTATGCCCCTCCCATCATGGGCTTCCCAACACCTGCTTGTGCTGAAAGAACATAAACAGAATTGCAAGATTCCTCAGCATTAACTGTTGCCTGACAGTCCCAGCTAAACACTGCAAGGTTATCCCATTTTTCCTCTTCATTGTTTTTTATTGCTCTCTGGCACACACCCAATGAGTCTCTGCAGCATCCTCATATGGACCTCCATGTTTGTTGTGCTCTGCCATGAGCCAAAATCAGTTGTATTCACCAGAGTTGAAATGAATCCAGAGTTGGGGGTCTCTCACTGCCCACCCCTGTTAGGTAACTCTAACACCAAGTGGGGGGACATGACTGAGAGCCAAAGAATTCACAGCTGGTAGGTGCACATACTAGCCCGTACTGAAGTATTATCAAGTAGCCACACCACTGAGTGGACGTTTGGGTCAAGACTATGGAAAGCTCCATTAATACTTGTAACTTTATTAGATTTATTTATTTAATGCTGGAGAGATCCAAGGGTATGCTTCAGTGATGCCCAGTCAGCGTTCCCCACTGCTGAACTGAAAGCATCATTCTGCAAAGCAACAATCCCACTGGTGACTTGTTCCTTCCTCATGCTCCTGAACGTCTTGAACTGGCAGAAAGTAATAGCCAATAGGTTAAAGAAAAGGTATTGTCTTGGGAAAGCTTTAGGGCTTTTAGAGCTTTTAGATATTTTTTGGTTTTACACACACACAGACACCCCATTGCTTCCATAAATCATCATTTCTACAGCACATACCGAAGATTTTCTGTGCTGTCTTATTCCAGCAGTGAAACCAGAGTTCAATTGCCTCTCTTCCAAGGTTGGGATTACAAAAACTTTACACCGTCTCACCCTCCTCTCTTGCTGCAGGCACTCCGGTCCAATAAATAAATACTTGGCCGAGTTTTACTACCCTTTACCCCTTTAACTAAAACCAAATGCCTTCTGCTTTGTTGAAGGCAAGTCATGCCTACTTCTGTTGCTCCAGCCAGCAGTTTCTCAACCAGCTTGGCCTCTCAGGGACTGATTAATTTTTAGTGACTCCGAAACAGTTACCAATCCTTTCTGTGACTGGTGTATGAAAAGAAAGTAACATTGTCCATGATTCTTAGGGAGAGAAAATAGCTGGTCATACCCTTTCTCAAGACTACAGATGACCCAACTTCACTCTCATTTCTCTAATAAAGCTGGGCTGAAAGTGTTGTGATGGAGGGCAAAGGGATAGGATGGAAGGATTTGACAAATAAGCAGGTGATAATATGACAGGCTTCTGTATTAAGGTTATCTACTCATTTTTTATTTCTTTTTTTGTGGCCAGTTTATTAAAAATATTTTAGCACTTGGCACCACTTCTCAAGAGGAGAAAGTGGTGGTCTCCTTGTCAGTACTGTTTTAGGGCAGACTTAGAGGTGATGCAGCCACAGGCTTGGCTGCTTGTGAGGCTTGATGCTTATTTCTCATAGGAAATACGGGGCAAAGCTCTGCTAGAGAAGGGCTGCTCATCAGCAACTGCAGCACTGGCGGGCCAAAACGTGTTTGCCTGGCTTTCCTGGGTGGTCGACTGGCTCGTATGCAGCACATGGAAACAGATCTTTAGGAATGTGAAACCGTGCCTTCTGCATTTCTCCCACAAGTATTTTATAGTTTTGACTGGCATGTGCAAAGGAAATGGAGAATAATAGAAGAAAAAAATTATATAACACTCAGCTGTGCTTCCTTTCCATACCAAGGTTTTGCATTTAAAGTAAAAAGATCAGTTTTGTGCTGTTGCAGAAGTCTTTTTTGAAAATTTAGTGAAGAGTTCTTCTGGTAAATGGGTAAAGATTTCTTCCTCTTGAAACTTATCTCCAGTTTAGATAGTGGATGTGCTCAGAGAAATGGAATGTGATTCCGGATTTTGCAGAAAATTTGCAGGTTGTGAAGGGACCTTGTGTTTGGAGTGTTTGGAGATTTTCTTGATTTCTTTCCTTTTTAGTAAAGATGTTATAAACCAGTAAGTATCCAGACTTTTGTAAGTCTCATACATGAGGAGGAGGATGCTCTCTCAGTGTGGCTGCCATCTACTAACTAGTTTAGTGCTCATGGCTCTCAACATTTGGTGTAATGTAGAAGTAGCATATCTTTTAGACAGGTCCTTGCCAGCAGAACTCCTTTCTCCCTCAGGTTCAGCTGAAGAGCCTGGAAAAGACAGCCCACAGAGGTAGAAGTTGTCCTTTCAGAGTCCCTGGAAGATCCAGCTTTGGCCCAACTGTGAATTAGCCATTTAAGGCTGAGGATCCTCTGTACTGCCAGAGAAGTTGCCTCCCTGTAACAAACAAAAGGATCTTTGCCTTTGAAGTGAGAGTTTAAAAATACACAGTCATACAGAAGGGGCACTGCAGCAGTACATATGTTAAAGCAGCAGTGCAAGAGTGTGGGGGGTGAATGGGCATGTGCAAGTCAAATAGAAATGTTTGCTTTTCCCCCAGTTCTGCCTTCGTGCAAGAGTGTGGGGGGTGAATGGGCATGTGCAAGTCAAATAGAAATGCTTTTCCCCCAGTTCTGCCTTCAGAGGAGCTTCATTCTCCAAGGACATGGTCCTGGTTTTGTAAGGAATGCCTGAGGGCTCAAGTCACTTAGCTTCTGAGCTTTGTAAATCTAGGTATAAGTGTTCTGTTGTTTGCAAGGAGCCTTGCAGTTCTCTGGTGGGAATGTGTAAAAAGTATACATGTAAAAACTACCCCTACCTTTGCAGTGGCTTTCAGATTAAAGATCTGCTTTGTTAACTCATGGCTCCTTAGCCTGCTTTGTCAGCACTGAACATGCACTGAGATGCTTCCCAGTGGCTTACAGCTCTTGGTTTTGTCTAGCAAGAGCAATCTGTAATCCAGGGGTGTACAGGTAAGTGAGCTCTTGAGAGGTTTGTGGAAAAGGAACAATGCATTCAGCATGATACTTGGAGAAGGTGAATATTCTGGCAGTTTCCCATTATGTCACGCTATTCTGTTTTGAAAATACAAAATTCTGGTTTTGTGCCTTCCAGTTATCCTCTCAGCAGAACAAGGCACTTCTCTTGGAGGAGCCCAAAAAGTGTACACTTAATTGCTTCACAAATGATGTGAAGTCTTTGAATGCAATCTAGCTATTGCTCATTAACTAGCTGAACCTATTAAACCTGGACAGCAAGCAGGACTGAGTTGTCCGCCCTTGATTGCAGGCAGCTAATGGAGCTGTGGGAGCAAGCTGTGCTGCAGAGTGGAATTGGCAGTAGACTCCCAGAAACCCTCCCTGTTTTGAACTTGCCCTACACTCCATTTAGACTTCTGGCTTTGAGACAGATGATTTCAGAGCAGTGAGGAGGGGAGAAGGCAGGGTGTGTAGTTTTTTTTTTTTTGGTAGTAGTAGTAGCTTGAAATAAAATGAGGATAGTTGGGATTTGCCCAGGAAACTTGAAGTGTTTAGCCTCTTAAACATCTCCTCTACTGGAGATGGATACAGCCCTTGCTATGTGGTGTTTACCTCTAGAGCACTCTTGGCACTGTGCCGGAACATTGTTTCAGATGAGCTTGTGCTGCTGTCTGAGTCGCCAGGATCTCATCCTTCAGCACTCACATGCCTCCCATCCAGTTGTACTTTGTGCCCAGCCTTATTTACCTTGTGGGTTTTGCCAAGATCACAGCTTGGTGGTGTGGCTTCGGGCCCAGTCAGACCATCTGTCAAGAAGAAGGGGAGGAGAAGGTAGTGGTTTTGACATGTTGCTTGAAGAAGCACATGTCCAAATGTGCTTTGAAATCTTTGTTCTACTTGCTTGTTCAATACTTTCAAGGTGCTGTGTATTGTGGAATATTTTTCTGTTGTGCTACCTTACTTTCTCTGTTGTTGAGAGATCATTTCATTTCTAGTCTGGATTCTTACATTTTGTTTGTGCTGCTGGCAGATCCTATCAACACCCACTTTTCACTGATATTTAAACTTTAAAAGATAAAATAAAAATCTTTGGTGTCGTGGAACACTGACTTGCTTGTAAAATGGTTCTATATACCGGAGATGCTATTTAAAAATATTGTAGGAGTCTAGTAATACATTAGCATTTTATGCATTTCACTCAGAGCAGTCCCAAAGTGCTTAAACTGTAGTGCACACATGCAGCCCTGTAGACATGCAGTTCTCAGGACAGGAGCTGTAAACCAGCCCTTGCATTTGCTGATGGAGGGATGGATACAAACAGCTTCAAGCAAAGCAGCTGGAATAAACTGCCTTCTAGAGGAAAATGCCACGTCTAGGGGTACAGCTCCCAGGAGTTCAGCTCGGGATGCTGTCAGAGTTGCCCACCCTGGGATCATGATGCTGTGTGTGGACCGGGACGCCCTTAGCCTGAGTTGCTGTGGGTTTTGTCACAGCCTCAGGTACAGCACTTGAGGCTGGATATTTGAGCAAGTGTCCTCACGGGCTCTGTGTTAAGAACCCATTGCCTTCAGCACTCTTCACTGGACGAACAGCAAGTAACTCCTTTGTTTGTCAGCAGGTAGAGTGGAGCCACGCTGTGCAGCTGTGGGCTGGGCTGGGCGCGGTTGGCTCGCGGAGGCCATGCACAGGGAGCAGCGTGCGGGCAGGCGGCTGCCACGTGTGCTTTGGTGGCTGAGGATTCCTTACGTGATGCCAAAGTGGTTGTGTCCCTGAGTGTGCAAAACACGTTTCTCTGCGTCATCCTAGGTATCTTTCAGCCTGTTTTATATTTGTGTCCCTTAGAAACCAATGTGTGAGTTGATCTCAGATTAGCTATTCTAGACATAGCTCAGCAGAGAGGAGATGTAGAGCTGTAGTGTGAGGACAGAAAAAAACATTTTCAGATTATTTTGAGACAGCAGTTACATCATTCTGGGAAATTCAGCCTTGCAGAAGCTAATAAAAACTAAAATTCAAACTCTTATAAAGTTAAGCAGAACTAATACCACAGTGTGTTTTCTGGTTATCATTTCAAAACCTCTGTGACATTTTCTCTGAATGTTCCCATACAGTCGCAGTTATTCGTGTGTGAGAATCTCAGGAGCAGCTGGGTGGCAGGGAGCAGCAACCTCACAGGTGTATAGGAGAGCTCCATCTTACAGAAAGAATTACATTGTGCCAGCTGTGTCACAGTTCAGGGTTCAGTGAGTTGTCAGCAGCCACCGTCTGATGTTTCTAACCAAGCATCATAGCAGCCTGTGCTCCTTTTTAATTCTTTAAAGAAAATTAATCAATTAATTCTTGCAGTTTTGAAATACATCATGTCTAAAACAGAAAATAAAAAAGGAAAGAAAAAAAACACTATTTTATTTTCATTTGGCATGACTCTGTTAGGCGAAAAGAACCTTTCAATATATTGAGTTGGGAAGTAATTAATCTTGGGAGTGTGAGAGGGGTTATAATCTTAATGTCATTTTACAATTACTAAAATAGGCCAATTTTGTCCTTTGCTAATCCATGTAAATCCCTTTGATTTAACAGTGTTGTATGGATGAAAATAAGAAATGCTGCAGCCTGTATTTTGGGATCGCCTTGCTTACAGTGTAAAAGCTTACAGAGCACAATGATGAAGCAGCCCTCCCTCTTGTACACTAGAGCACCACTACCAAGTGCTGGCACAAGCCAGAGCATCACCTGCAGCTGTTGCTTTTTTCAGATGCAGCAGGTGAAGTGCAAACCCTGTCATTTCTCTAGATTCAGCAGAATATGTGTATGTGCAGTTTGTCGGTATGTTTATAGCAAAAAGGCTAAGAGCAGAAAATATTTCTAGGGATAGTAAAACCTGCTTTAAAAGAAATGAGAGGCTTTAAAAGCTTATACAAATCTTGAAAGACACAAAAGGGCTGGACTGAACATTGCCATTTCAGTCAAATTTACTTAAACAGGAACACGTTTAGGTCAGCGTTTTGTGCTTGGCAAAGTCGTCTCCCTAATCTCCTTCAGAGCATTTCTGACTGTGATTTAGGTGTAAGGGGGAGGAAAGTGCTTCCAGGCTGAGACTTGTAGCTAAATTGTCATGCCAAGATAATCTGTTGATTACTACTGAAGTGGTGTAGATGGATAGCACTGAATTCTGAAATCTGCTATTCACTGTATACTTGTGTGCAGTTCTTCATCTGGAAGCATTCAACCAAAGTATCCAATGCCTTCTGAGTTTTAAATCATTTCCCCAAACCAAGGCAGCAAATTCTGGTTGCCTAGGTTGATCTTGCTTTGTTTGTGTGTTTCAGCAAGATTCAGAGAGGTTGTGCCAGTTGATCTATATGCAGTTTCTTGCATTTGTCAGGTAAGTGGAGCAGAAATACAGTTTCCTCCTTTCTCCACCCCTTCTTTCATTTAATGAAATGGGAAATGTTGAAGCTACTGGAAACCTTGATGTGACATTTCTAAGTGCAGTGATGCTGTCTCTTAAATTTGGGTCCTGTAAGCAAATTGCAAACATTAGGAGCTCCTGTATAGCTAGTCTTCAGTGCTGTTGTTTTATGAAGTTGATTAGGAATAAGTGATCAGACTAATATATATTTTAAAACAGATGATGAAAAGTGCTTTCTTGGGAGATTATATTAGTGGTAAAGGTGTTGGTAAATCTCTCCATTATTATAAAGGATCCTGATTTTGCGTCTGCTGACAGAGGACTTGGGATAATAGGAGATGGCATAGCAATTTAGGATATCTTTAACCAGCATCTTGAGAGCAGAGGCTCCAAGACGACTGTAGCTGGTGCAGCTGTGATTGCGGTGTGAACGTGGGCGTCTCGTAAGTGAGATGAGTCTCCTGGGAATTAACGTTGGCACTCTGTCTTCCATGAAAGCCCCATGTGCTCACCCACGTTGATATGTATGGCTGTCGCCTACCTGCTAATGAACAACGAAACAAAAATGTTCTGCAAGGAAGTCTTCCCTTGGCATTCTTCCCCCAAGTATTTCTTCTTCTGTCTGCTCAACAGGTGTTAAAATGGAAGGCAAGAGAGTTACAGAAGTGCTGGAGTTTAACTAAGGCGAAGGTGGCCCCGTATGCTTTCTGGGGTTGCCACGTATCTCAAAGTTCTTGCTTTTGGGAGCAGGGGTTGGAGCTCATTCCTGTTTGAGCCTGATGCTTCAGTTCTTTCCTTTCCATGCCTGCGCTTAATAAAATCAAAAGCTGAGAACAAACCCAGTCTCGATGGGTTTGACGGCAGCTCAGCTTATCTCTAAATATTATTAAAACACGCTCCATCAAAGAGGTGTAATTATCAAGATATAGAAAAAAAATTGCAGCAGTCATGCACAGAATTGTTGTCTAGCCATTAGGAGGCTAAGCAAAGAAAATCAGGTATCACAAAATTGAAATTCATAATCAAAGCAAATGAAGCAATATTGTTATTACTTGGGGCAACAGAAGCTAGCTGTTCTCCTGGGAATCTGAAATAGTCATTTCAGTCTTCCTTCAGATTTCTCTTTGCTTCCTCTGAGACCTAATAGCCACAGATTTTTCAGACACCTGTATATATACTCAGACACCTGCCTTTGACTTGTGAAAAACTACACTGGAAGTTCTTTCCTGGACGCTTGGTGTAGGGAGTTAGTGCAGACAGGCACTGGCCATGTCCTGTATCTCCTGCTGGTCACTCTTTCTCAGTGGGAGGTAACTCCACAATGTGATGGCCCAGACTGTCTAGGGGTGTCGCTGATGTGATTTTAAAGTCTGGATTTGAACAAGTGGATTCCAGCCTCTTTCTCTTTCAGAAACACAATTTTTTTATGCTCTGTACTTTCAAAAAAAAGTGTATTTTCTAGGGGGAAATGATGTACCAGATAACCATAAATGGCAAAAATTGCATAACTTTTCTCAAAGTTATACACTGAAACAGTACTGCAACCACCAAATTTTAATTAAACTCACCTTACAGACACTAATTGTAGTATATACAGCTTTTATGTGTATATAAGCTGAGGCACAAAGTAGTGGTTTGGGTTATACAAGGAAGTTTTTAACACAGCCCAGGTCTCTTGTTGTTTGCTTTCCATAGCTGTTTATTCCAGTGTGTTAACATGAAGAGGTAAAATGCAGATGCTTTGTCTTTTTAAAAGCAAGCTATATATTAGTTGCACTTGCTCAGACTGTATTTATACTACTTGAGAGCTTGTTATCTGCAAATACATCTCTGGTTTTTATGTTCTTCTGAACATACCTTCTTTGTCTTCCCTGTTTCTGTCTTCCGTTATGATGAAAAGACTGCCACTCATTTCCCAGTATCTCAGAAATAGTAAATTTTTTTTGTCTCATTTTTAACCAGAAAACTCTCTTTTACCCCAAACCATGTTTTTTTGTTCTTCCCTCTCCCCACCCCATCTCCTACCCCATTTGGCTGGTCCCAAAGATGATGACACCCTCAGTGCAGATGGACCTCCATGCACTGACCTAATCCATTGTCCATCCTGTGGATTTTCATAGCAGTCCCTAACATCCTGATTTGGCTTCCTCATCTCTCGTTTCGTCAGTAGTTACCCACTACAGTTTTGCTGTGGAAAAGTGATTTAGCAGGTCCCAGGTACTGGCCCCCGGGATAAATTTCCTTCCTCTCTGTAGAGTGTGTCTCCCTCAAAGACGGGGCTTTTTGCAAGGATGAGCAGCTGTTCTTTTCAACACTGCTGGCCCATTTTGGCTCTCCCTCAAACCTGGCTGTTGAATGTTACTATTTCAGGTCTGTGGCCTGACCGATCAAGTGCAAAGTCTGCTCTTCCCTTAGCAGTTTAGGGTATCCAAACCCATAGGTCCAAAATTACTGTGTCACGTGGGGCTCAAGTGTAGCTAACATCTCTCATGTGAGGCAGTAAAAATTGTTGGCAAAATTCTTATAATTCTCCATCTGCTGAACCAAATAGCACCGTAAGTGTAGAAGAATATGAGCTAGTTCAGTAGCCAAAAAAAAAAAATTACGAACTTTTCTCTTGGGCTCTGATAGGTGTGAAGTTTCTGTGTTTCACCATATTTAGGGAGTCCTAATGTGAACCTGCATAAGATTCAGGTGGTGATAACTACTAACCTCTTAGTGTACTGGGTGTCCCTTAGTGAGGGAGGGAGGCAGTGCAAAATGTCATGCAGAAGAAGGTATGAACAGTTTACACCAGCTCTGGAGACAGAACACAGCCATTTCTGAGATGTAAGATGTGGTTTCTTTTTTAAGCCAGTTATTGAAATGGCTGCTGTTACTGTAAAATGTGAGTACCCGGAATCTTTTCATCTTGCAGCATCCTTACCAAGTAGAATGTAGGTGACAGGAAAACTGCTGTGCTCCCTTAGCAGCTGGCAGTGCATGGCTGCCACTTGAACCCAGAGGCCAAGGCTTCAACTGATCTTGCTGTGAGCAAGGTTTTAGAGTCTCATGGCCCAAACTGAATGGGTCAAATGTTGTGGCTGTGATGATACAACACTCTTATGTTTGGGCTTCAGTTACAGGCAAAGAATCTGTCCTTGGAAAAGAGGCAAATTAGAGGAAGATGGCAAGGTAGCTGTTCCAGCAAAATACTTGCCAGGTAAATAGCAGACTCTGTCTTGGGTGACATTACGTGACCTGCTTTGGTGAAAGCCATGAGCCAGGCAAGCCTCTGAAGAATTCTTTAGGGAAAGGTTTGGAAAAAAAAATAACCACAGAAAGTAGGTTTCTGGAACAGTGAAATAAAGGCTGCAACAACAAAAGAGATGCAGGTGAAGGAAATGGAGGAATAGAGTAAGTAAAATCCTTTGAGTAAGCAAACTGTCTGTGACCAGGAATTGATGAAGAGCAATCTTAAGAATGAAAACAAAGCTATAATATATTCATGAAGCACAATGATGATAACTCGGAGGGAGTAGCATTAATTATGATTCCACAGCAGAAAAATAGCTTGTAGACTGGGAAACAATTAGTGGTCGATTGCTCTGAACTAGATTTCAAACGCAGTACATGAAATGACAATTACACAGTATTACCAACAGACAACTACTGCGATGAGATAAGAGCTGTCAGCAGATTTGGACCAAATTCCTTAGCTGACATCTGCTTACTAAAAGGGAGACTTTCCTGGGGTTAGGGCCAGTGACAGAACAGAGGAATCAATGGCCAAGTGTCATCTTCTGTCTCCAAAGCAATAATGTGGGGCCTGGCAGAAGTCTGCCTGCTCTCTGTGCTCTTGGTGATGGCTGGATGTAGTGTAAAAGTGTCCCCACAGCGGCTGGTGGAATTGTTGTGGTTTGAGTATATTGGAGACAAACACAGTGTTTATCTTCAGCACATCTTAGCATGCAATAGAAGTGATTTTTTTTTTTTTTTGTGGTGATAAAAAAAAGAAATTAAAAATAAAAAATGGCAGGAGAATTAGTAAATTAGTATTACTACTTAAGTGAACATACCATATGTTGCTAAGAATGTAACTGGTTTGCAGCTGAGCTATCCCAGATAGTGGACTTTCCAAGAATGCAAATATCAAAATAACATTGGACATTTGAATGCATCCAGCGAAATCATCAGCAAAATCAGTTTCAGAACAAGAACAGAGGCTCCAAGAGAAATAAGAAGATAGCCTTGCCCAAGAAGCTGATGTAGCTCCTGAAAAAGTTATTCCCTTTTCTCAACAGGTCAGGTTCTACCAGCCAATAGGCCTGTCTGAGGTTAGCAAGTGAAAGCTATTTAGTGACTGGAGAAGGATGATGATGGTGGGAGGAGCACTGTGACTTTGCCAAAGGAACTGAAAATCCCGAAGTAGAAATGCTGTCTCACAGCACAAAGGCAGATGTGAAAAGCTATCTAAAACCACAGTTTGGAGCAGATGAAGGTAGAGATCATTGCTGAAAAATGGTTGAATGAGTAGTTGCTGAGTTCTGTAAGAAACACAGGAATATGAAAAAATTAACATAATCCAACTAATACAAAGAAATTGCATTTCAGATAAAGTATTTCAGAAAGGTGATGCAAGCGATTGCAAAAGTTGAAGAGAACTTCTCTTCCTTTCACTGGTAGAAACATCAAAAATGAAAAAAAAACAAATCAAAATGAAGAATGGAGATTCTAATTTATTTCTCTTACAGCTTCAGTTCAGACATTTCACTTAGGAAGATAAAGCAGTGGCCAGGTTTTTGGATGGCCTCTGCTATCCAGATTTTGGATAGCCTCCTCCTCCCTGGCTTGAGGCTGATCACCTGCCAGTTTGACGCAGTTGTTTGTTTGGAGCTCTTGGTGAGAATATGTTTATTACCTTTTTCAGGAGACTAATCTATTATTTTCAAGTATGTATTTATAATGGCAGTGAAGTCACTGACAAGCTCAAGCCATTGAAGCAAGTAGGGAGCTGTGTGAGTGGTTCATCATGGATAATGCTGGTGTAAAACCAGTGTGCATTCTGTCAACCAGTTTAAGGTTGCTGTTGAGTGGACAGTGACATGGCCAAGTTACCATAAGAAAAAGTACAGCTGGATGTAGTATAGTGAGCTGTTACATCAGTTAGATCCAGCATCCTGAGCATGGGTTGCTTAAGTGGCAGTTCAAAAAACATGTAAGAAAAGACTGTCTGGCATTGCAGGGCTAATAATTATTTAAGGAAACAAATCACAAGAGACCTTTTGCAAATTCCTACTGAAGCATTGTATAAAAAGGCAAAGGAATACAAGGAATGAGTCAATTTGCATGTCTTGGCAGAGACACACCAACCAGGGGGGAAGTCCAAAAGGAAATGTCACCAACTGGCAAGGCAACAGCTGCGTTTACCAACTTAAACAAAATTAGTCATTGAAAATACAAATGTAAAGACCAAACTAGGAGTCTTCCACTCAGATGTTATTTCCATATTAACATGTGGATGTGAATATTGGAAACTCACCAGAGGCAAAGACATCTCATGCCTCCAGAGGTAAATACCTGGGGAAAATACTAAGCAACAGACGGAGTGAATGTGTCACAAATGCAAAGATCTGCCACTTCCTCACCAGTGTGTCCCTCAAGTTCTCCAGGGTAAGCAATGGAAACCCTGGGTCGTGTGCAGTGAGTGGAGCCAGCAATCCTGTCTGAGCAGATGGGCTCTCAAGCAGCTGGAGGAACATACAAATGGTCAGAGCAGATATTGCTTGGAGTGTGAACGCATACTGGCACTCAGCGATACAGAAAAACTGCAGAGAGTGGCTAAAGATTGGCACAGACTTTGGAGCCACATTGGCTCCCAGAGCAACATCTGCAGGTGCAAGAAGGCTTTAGGGGAAAAAGTTACTCTTGGTACCCTCGGGGGAGTGGTGGGGGGGAGGGTGTGCTTACATGGGATTTTCTCCTTTAAAGATCTAGACTATTTAAAGTTACGTTACTGAGAGGAACCAGAGCTTCCCAGTGACGGCATTTCTGGCTCAGGCTGCAGAGGGCTGCGTTGCATGGACAAGCCAAGAAATCTGTCATCCCTGGTCTAGTGTGCTTTTGCTGTCTGACCTCAAGGAAATCACGCGACCTCACCAGTTCTCCAGAGCTCTCTGACCGCAATACTGTAAGATTTTAATTAGAAGCAGTGGACAGTACACTACTTTTTCTAGTTTCACAAGCTGTCCTGAGGGGCTAGTAACTGAAGTAAGTTTCTGTGGAAATGGAAAAAGCCCCACGTGTTTCACACACTGCATTGAGAATAAAGAAGTTGCTTTTAGCTTTATTTATGAATAAATATTTACATGGTGTAAGAGTGTAGCTACAGATTGTCTTCAGAGGTGAAAGATAGCCCTTAGCTTTGTACTGGATGTACAAAGTGCTTGTGTGTTATGCTTAATACAGTCTTGTGAGTTTAGTTCAGCTGGTGTTTTAGATGGTGGCTGTTACTACAGTAAAAAAAATGTTTAGGTTCCGCAATTTTAGTCCAGTTTGTAGAACATAGGGACAAAAATAACATCCCATGCTGTTGTTTAATCAATACTACAAATAGATTCTTCAGTTATTTGTTCTTTATAATTCTGGTTCCTGTATGCAAACCCTGCTTTCTTAGAAAAATTACCAGACCCTATTCATTCCTCTTGCTTTTATCACTGCATCTTAGCACCTGGTGTGTCAGGGCTGAAGCAGTTTGCACTCCTCTTGCTAGGCCAGTTGTGCTACCTCCCTTCTGCTGCTTTTCTTTTGACTTCTACGCTGGGGCACAGCCGTCAAATTCCTAGTCTCACCTGCCTATTGGATAAGAAGCTGGTTTTTCAGACAGTTAAAAATTTAAGGCAGTAAAGACTGATTCTATCATCTGCTCTTGCTTTTCCAGCCAAGCTCTTAGCTCATTCAGCCTAGGTTTGAAAGGTTGAGGTGAGAAGATCCCAGCCCTGTGCCTAGGGAGACTGTTCTAGCACCCAAACCAAAGCTTTCTTCTGTGTTTGGAGCGAGAATCCCAATGTCTTTCTCCCAGATTTAAGCTTGCTTTTTTACCTGCACATGCCTCAAAGACATTTATTGCCATTTACCACGACCAGGGGGTATCTAGCCAGATTTAGCCCTTTCGGTTCTCCCCCTGTAGGCTTGTAGGGTAGCTGTGGCTCCTGGGCACTATGAATCTGGGACCAAGCATCTCTTTTGAGGGTTTGCTTTTAGCCTGCCCTGTTTCATGCAGCTGGCCCCCTCTGCAGCAGCAGGGTGAGCTGTGGCAGTAGGTGCAGACACACCTGCACGCTTCACATGGTACCATCTTTTTGTGACTGTAGCCAGGTGACAAAGTGCAAAGTCACCTATTTGCAGGGAGGAGCTAAGCCATGCATTTTGCCATTGAGAACTGGCAGGCAACATAAGTAGCTCAGTAAAGACACCCACAGTGTTTTCCTGAGCTGGTGGTGAGTTATGCTGCTATTTCTCCCCAGAGATGCTCAGAAAGCAGGGTATGACCTTGGGAGCATGATCACGGATCCCCTTTCCAACCACAGTGAAAGGCAGTCTATCTAAAATTATTCTGCTCCCCTTTGAAAACAGTCTGCTAAGTGAGGCTGCAGACAGTAAGGGCAGCTGCTATCCATGCCAAGGAGCTCATCTGGATTGCATTTAAGAGGGAGTTTCAGATGAGTAAAACCTAAATGAGCACAGGATCTACTGTATTTGCAATGTTGACATCAGCAGACATCAGAATACAGACTGGCAGCAAACCCTGTAGGTAGGTTGGGATGCAGCAGAGGTCTGTTGCCAGAGCTTGGGCCTTGCTGTGGAACCAGACCTGATTGCCCGAGGTCTGCCTTGGCTCTGTGGAGCTCCAGGAGCATCTGGCAAGGTTGCTTGGTGGTTTCTGAAGGGAGCTTCACTCGCAGGATCTCAGCTGGAATCCCTGCGAAAGTAGTAGCCAGCCTCATTGGGACCATTTCCCTTCAACCCAGTGTGTCCCAGTGTGGACGTGGGCAGCACTGCCTGCCCAGGCTGGGCTGGATCAAGTCATTTGGGCCCCTCACATAAGTGGTTGCACATATGTCCCCAGAACAAAGTCATAATACAAATGGATTGTGGCGCAGGGATGGAGTTCAGGAGGAATTAGCCTTTGGGGTATTTTATCAAATTTTTGAAGCATGAATTGTTGGTAAACCAGAGCTAGCATTCATAATCTGCAGCAAGAAGCAATATAAAGCAGCTGCAGCCCTGCTGCTGGTTCCTGGTGTTGTATTTCTCCCTCCCATTCTCTGCAGACTGGCTGTTGCTGTCGCCATCCTTCCCAGGGGCTTGGGGTGCACTGAGGACCCCAGTCCAGCTGGAGATGGCAAAGCAGCTGAAACACTCCTGTGAGTGACCTTTGCCCAGGAGACCAGATCCAGCTCTCCTGCTTCCAGGCCCTTTTGAGCTGGAGTTTGTGCAGGTGGCCACAGTGGGGCTCTTAGTCCCTTCCCTGGGCAGCAAGGTGTTCATTCACCACCTCGAAGATGGGTACCTGCAGTGGTGTGACATGTGCCCTGGAAGGAACTGTCACTTTGCATTGACAGTAAAGGGAATCTGGAGAGATGACTGTCACAGTGCAAGTTTCTACCTTGCATCTGGATCAGACAAAATTAATCCTTTTGCAAATGGCTGGAGTGATAGAGCTGTAGAAGTAGCCAGACAGTAGACAGTGAATTAGACAATATTTTACTTTGTGAGATGTCCTCTGTATGTGAGTGTAGCTATCAGCAGAGCTAGAGAGGTGGGTGTGAAAGGCATGGTAAAACTGAGATTCTTGTCTCTTTAAGTCATGGTGCTTGATAATAGTGTTTATTAACTGGCAGAAGCTTAAGTATCTGTGGTGGTCTTACACATTTTGATAGAGAAAAGTGTTGTGCAAATTAATGGGGATGTTCTCTGAAACATATTAATTTCTGCAGGAATATCATAGGTAGCCTTCTCTTTGCACCTATCCATTTCGGGATTGCATCAGGAATAACTGGATATTCAGTTCAAACTTTTAATTTGAAGGAAGTTTTTCTAAGCCTTGAGCCACAGGTTTTATCTCCTCCTGCAAAATGATATGAAAATATTGTAAACAAAACTGTAGCTCTTCATGGCCCTAGCTTGATTTTCATACATTGGTTTACTTACTTCTTGTATTCCTCTTGATGAGGACAGGAGAAAGAGCATCAAAGATATTTTCCTTTGTATTAAACAAAGGCTGTGGCTAAGACCGTAAGGACTTCTCACTTTCAACTGGTTTCCATGTCCTTTAATCTCTCACAGCTCCACATGTCTTTTTGCATCATCTCAAACTGATTAGATAAAAAATGAGAAGTTTAGTTGGAAATTACAAGTACTGAAAAGTGTCATACTCTTTGACTGCCTTGCTCGCAGGAGGCAGTGGGTGGGAAGGAATAAAAGCGTACCTTAATTATACAGTCTCTCTGTTTATTTTCACAGCTGTAGCTTTGCTGAAATGTGCAGCAGACATCCTAAATCCACCAAGCAGGGTCCCTGTGTGTTGCACCTGCCAGTCCTACAATCTTGGTACCAGTTGGGGATGTGTGTGTGGCTGAATAATGCAGGAAGACTACAAGAGGTTTATCCCATTAGAAATAAATTACAGTGTAGTGTAGCATGAAAATGATGTGTCAGTGAATACAGAACACAGGATTACCTTCTGTCTCTTCCCTTTATCATAGATAACAGCAGCAGTATGGGAAGGAGATTTATATTGCACTTATTTGAAGCTGACCAAGCAATTTAGATGAGATGAAATAGGGATTTTATTTCTGGAGAGAAGAATGTGTGCTTGCTAAAATGCCATTAATTGCTTTATTATTTAAAGCACAAATTTTATCCAGCAATTTGTTGGTCTCCTCTTTTTTTCCAGTGAAAATAATTCACCGTGGAAAGATTATTCTGTCAAAAAAGATGATGAACCTGCTAACAAATTAAGTTAAAAGAAGCTGAACTTTCAATTCAGCTTCTGTTTTCTCGCCCTTCTCTCTCTTAAGTACTGTGTGCATGTATGAATTTCAATAAAAGCAATAGTGGCTTAGCTAACTATGAAAACCTTAAGAAAAATTGCAGCAAATACCACTGCAGCACTGGAATCACAGGCATTCCCTTACATCTTGGGAAGCTGCTGTCATGCTGTAGCAGCAGTGGCATGGCACACCCATTGCAAGCAGAGCCCTCTGTTGCTGGTCACACAGAGATCCAAGGAGCTTAGGAGAGCTCCCAGCCTCTCCTGGAGGCAGAGGCAGTCACCAGGGTAGACCAGTCCTTTCCAGGTCCAGTGCTGAACTCTGCTCCTACTCCCCTGCTTTTGTTATAAAAATGCCATGTCAGCTTCTTCCACAAGCACTGTCCCTGTTTGTCAAACTTCCCTGCTTTAGCTCTTTCTTGGTTTTTTAAATCAGTCTCTTTGCAATCTCTTTTTGCTCCTGTCGGTGCAATTTTGTGTTTCTTTATTTGGTTCCTCCATTACCCTACCAACAGCAGGCTGGTGACCAATCTCCATCACCCAAAGCTATGCTTTTTCTCCTAGGGCTTCATGCCTGGAATTTGCCCTGCCAATATTAACCCAATGCTTGCCCATGGCTGATTTATATGCCATAAAGGCAAATTGAACCCAAAGGAGATGTGCCTCCATGCAAATCAGTTTTCTTCTACAAGCACTGCTTGCAGGAATGGTCACTTCTGTATCGAGCCCAAAGCACAAGCTTTGGGATTTCTGCTTTGCCACAGGCTGAAGATTAAGAAAGATTTGGAGCTTATGAGGTGAGCAGAGTCTTCTGTACTGTCGGCTCGCTTGAGTCACTTTAGAGATCTTGAAAGCATTGCTTGCTTCAGTTGTGGCCCCAAGGATTTCCTCACATCCAAGAGGGCAAAGGAGAAGGAATGTAGATATCTTTTCTGGAACAGGGTGATAATTATATTTTACTTTAAAAATAATAGCTGTTCCACAGAAAAAGAGCTTTGAGGCCATTTCTTGTATCTTTCAGTTCTTCACAAATAGAAGTAATTCCAAGATATATGTATATATAAAGTTTCATTATTACTGTTTCCTTGTGAGACAGAGTGTTCCTGTCTGTCTTGATCAGTGATTAAAGCTGCAGTGAGACCCCTGAATTGCCAGCAATTCTGTATCATTTGTGCCACCATCGATAGGGAAGAAGAATAGCTTTTACAAACACTATTTTTGTTACAGATGTGTAGACGTGAATTTATAGTTTCAATCGTGCTTCCAAAAGAGCAGCTGTGAAAGTGAGATAGAAAGCTGGATGAAAGAGCTGGCAGGAAGAGTAAAACATAGCAGGGGGACTGCAGGAGGGGATAACACCTGGAAACATCTGTTGGGAGAAGTAAAGCTGGAGAAGGCATGGAGCCACTATACTCCACCAATCCCTGACCAGCTACTGGCTTCTTGCCTGCTTTTTGTTTTTATTTTGTTTCGCATTGCCTGGTGTATTTATCCCCACCCTTATTTGCAACAGACGATTTTTATAAGGTTCGGAAGTGAGCGAGTGCTTTTTCCAGCTCTCTGGTCTCCGTGCCTGCTGGAACATCTGTACACGCAAACATTTTTCCTGTCTAAAGATAGTTTGAGCTAGTGTGCCCAAAATACAGCTTCAAGCTTGGGTTTTTTGTTGTCTTAGTAAGCATAAAAATGTGTTCTAATATTATGTCACTCCAGTTATGTGTTTTCAGCAGCTGCAGTCTGTTTGTGTCCAGTTTGTTGGGAATGGCCTTGCTTCCTGGGATTTGTTTTTCCATAGCTGGAGTCCTGGGTTACTTAGTTTGACCAAGACTGCACATTGCAGTCTTCCTGTGAGTATGATCGTTCTTGCCCAGTAGGATAATTCCAGCAGGGTTTTCTGCTGGAATGACATGACCTCCTTTGAGTGACCTCACACTCTGCCAGCACTGCTGTGTGAACATCATCCCTTCCCACCCCCTCCACTTCCCCCTGTCCCTGCAGGCCTTGCTGCAGTTGTGCAAAAAAATTTCCTTCTTTCTGCAGTGCCATCACTATGTTGAGTAATTCTGCTTTTACTTGTCAGGTTTTCTGGCTTGACCTCTCCACCTCCCTCCGTCCAACAAGGATATAGTACCTAATCCCTTTTGTGGATATGTGTGTTCCTGTGGTGTGCATTGAAAAAGTGGGATTTACTTATTGTACACCTTTCCTTATTTTTACTTATATTTTGTTATCTTTAGTTTCATGCAGTGTAGCTTGTGCTGTGGGGTCACAAAGCATAATCTTACCCTCCCATCATGAAGTCCCAGATAGGAGTCTGGGATGAGAGCTTTGTGTAGCCTGGAGATACAGGGAAAGGAAACTGCTAAATGGCAAGTTGTGTACTAGCCACACTTCTGGGTTGGCTGGAGCTTGGAAAGCTGATGAACACAGAGATTTCAGAGGAGGCTGCTGTTAAGGGTAAAGAGGCATGGGGAAATGACCAGGATCAGCAAGTGTTTGATGCTCAGGTATCTGTAAATTAATATCACAGTCCATGTATTGTGTGGGGATGTTAATTTTTTGCTGATAAATGACAAACTACATGAGGCACTTTTATACATAAAGCAAAAATGGTTCTTGATTGTAAAAGCTTTTATACTGCTTGTTGCTATAACTTAGGAAATGTGAAATGGTCAAGTGAATTAATTATGTGGGTCATCTCAAATGAGTGCCTGTAAAAAATGTTGTGCAGCTCATTGGTCTATTCTCTTTTTAAGGCTTGTTTTATGGAAAGGGAGTTTTTAAAACTTGGAAGATTCTGATTTTTATAGGTGATATTCCTCTATCCTTGGGGCAGCAAAGGCAAGCTCTCCTTGCTGCAGGAACCTGGCGCATTTGGGCTGGAGGGAAGATGAAAGCGTCAGAGTTTCCTTAGCAGAGCAGGAGGGTATTCTGTCACTGCTGCTGGCTGGATGGATCCAGGAGAAGGACTCAAGGAGCCATACAGCTGGCATCCTGCTTACAACTGTTAGTGTCTGCCAAAATTGGTTTAAAATAGCTGTTACTCAGAGAGCAATATTACAGATTTGTATTTGAGCTATTTGGACTTCTCACAAGGGTTGGAATACAAGATGCCAAACAGTGCAGCTTGCTGGTTTTTTAATACAGAGTTTCACATTGTGAAGTTTTTGTCACAGAAATTTCTATTTCAAGCTCTGGGATAAAAAGTGTTTGCAGTAAAGTGTGCTCTTGTTGCAGGGCTGAGTATCTGCGCTTTGTTGGCATTTAGGTTTTCCTCATTTGTGCTGCAGTGATGCCCAGAGGCTGAGTGAGTCTGAGCCCTGCTCCACTGTGTGCTGGGTGACAGTCCCTGCCCCAGGAGCCAGTAGCCTGGGTCACTGGCTTCAGGTGGCCACTGCCACAAGCTGCTTGGGAGTATCTGCCAGGCCAGAGCATACTAGGGACAGAAAGCAGGGATAGTTCAGGTGAGGCAGCCAAACGTGCATTTTAAATGCAATTTATGGTCAGGACATCAGTAGTGCCTTCTTTGCCCAAATCAGCAGAAAAAAATGCACAGCTCATTGTCAGTAACTATCCTTATATATTTCAAAGCCTTATAAGCCCTGACCTACAATTTGATTTCTGCCAACACCAGTTCCCACAGGAACACAGGACCACTGTGAAAACAAACTGTTAGAATGAGAAAGACGTATATTCTCCTTCACAACAGGGAATCTGTCTGCCATATCCTTCCTTGTGCTCTGTGTGCAGCATCGCTGGGTGAAGTACGGGAGATGATGTCCATGGATTCAAGTGAGAGATTGAGCTGTAACAGTGAAATGCTGGGAAATTTTTTCATGTTTACAGTATGCCTCAGTCCAAGGCATGTGCAGGTTGGAAAAGAGTCATAGAACTGTTTAGGTTGGAAAAGACCTTTAAGATCATTGAGTCCAACTTTTAACCCAACACTGCCAAATCCACCACTAAGCTGGACAAAAATGCACCACTGGGTTCTATTTATGTGTTGTATAGGAGGGTGTGAGGTGGTTTCTACAGCACAAAGTCTCGACCATTGGTGTGATTCACTTGTGCCATTGCCAGCTGGGGCGGGTCTGCAGTTCTTGGAACTAGGGCAGATGAAGCCTCACCCCCAGCTCCCCTTGCCAGGCAGTGTGTGTGTTTTACACAGCACCAGTGTGGGAACAAGCTGAAGGGAGACTTCACTGTGTTTGACAGTGCCTTTTGAGCTGAAGTACTGCCACGATTGGCATGACAGCAGTGAATCCCAAAATTGGTTGATTGCTGAGAGAGCCTGTGAAGACAGACATGAGGGATAAAAGGAATTAAATGCTTAATTAATAGGTTTATACTTTCTATTTCTTGAAGCATGACTATTTTTCCCTCTCTTGTTTGTTTACTTTAAGGTGCCATATGTTGCACTTGAAGCTGTATAGAAATTTGGTAAAGAAACCTGTACATCAGGGTTAAGAGAATTCTTAACTAGCTAATCTGCTGCTTGAATATTGGACTTTTGAAATAATTGAATATTTTGAGCTACCAACATGAAGAGATTATTTGGCCAATATTTTGTACACTAATAATAGCACCCATGCAATTGTGTAGTTACTCTTGATTGCAAGGAACTAAAGCTTCAGCTTCTCATGGTAGAAGTTCTCTCCTGTGTTCATGTCTTCCTGATAACATATTTCATTAGAATTCTAGTTGCAAATATCAACATTTCTTTGGTGTCTCCTTCTGTTAGTTCCTTGCTTCCCACATGCTGTTCTGTGTGAAAGTCTTTGTGAATTGCTTAAAGGAGTAAAATCCTTCATGGTAATGGAGATGCTAACATGCATGACAGTTCTTATCCATCCAAAAATGGCAGCAGTTGACTTGTAGTTTTTCATATGAGCTGATTTTTCACTCAGAAAAGTTTTCACTTAGAGAAGGTAGCTATTAATTACTTATCTATCCATGTTTCAATATGCCACCATCTCGTTAAATAGCTCCCTTGTCTATTTCTTTCTGAAACTATAAAGCACTCTTTTCTGCAGAACAAGCTCAATGACATCTTGACACTTCCCTAATGTTTTCAAATCCTGGTGGGTTTGAGTGAATTGCTGGATTTATTTGAACTTCAGATTCAGGGCTTGTAAATATGCACAGATGAAAGCTAAAAAGGTTGACAAGATTGCATTTGCAGTTGCAAGTGCTAGGTTTGGCATAGTTATCTTTGGCAACACGAACCTAATCAAGTCCAGGAACTCGAGTGATCATAAATCTGTTGTGAGACTGATAGTCGTCTTGTATTACGGTAGTCAGTACTACCTCCTCTATTATTAGACTGGTCCCTGGGGAAATGCAAAGGAAAGTGTGAGTCTCACCCACGATGTTTTGGTACTAAGCAAGCCAAGCATTTGGAGAAGATCCTTATCTTTGCTTAGCAGATGGAGGGTGAGGTGAGCATATGAGACCAAGTTGCAGAAGAGGTCTCGTCTTCCAAATGTCAGTCCAGAGCCTTAACGCGGAATGGCCCTGCTCTCACGGATTGATACATGGCTGTCCCGTTTCCAAACAGCAGTGCTGCTACCCACAAGAGACCTGGGAAGAGGAGTCCACCCGAGCAATGAAGCTTTCAATGGATGTTAAGGATGATTTCAAGAGCTGACTTCTAGTATTTCAGTGGTCCAGGTATTTGAAAGATCTGTGAAAAACCCTTAACCATGGATTTATATTGGGTAGTGACATTATGTGCATGTAGGTAGCCATTAAGCAAAGAGGGGAAGCAGGTGGCATGTCTTTTGCTACTACTTCTGCCTCTTCACTTTCTGAGAAGAATGCTTTTTAGTTTAAGGGCTCCTAGCATACCAGCATCTCCTGGTGAGCACTGGTTAGCTGGCTCTGTGCAGGTGCAGGGCGTGATTGGATTAGTAGGTGTTTAGTTCATAAGTTTCACCTACTCATCTTGTTTTCTATTAATAACTTTATGTTTTAATCCTCTAAGTGTATTTTGCCATGCATCTGTCTATTTGGGGAGCTAATCCTGTAGTGGTAGGCATCTATTTCAGGAGCAGCCTAGACAAAGCACAGCCTATTTGAGTGCTGGCCTCCCTTATTGTGTGTAGTGGGTTAAATCGCTGGTATTAGTGTGGTGTAGGAGTTCAAAAAGGAAAGACGTTATTTGCAACGTCAACTCATTAAAACACTCTGTACAGATTTTTCCAAAAGAATAAGCAGCCCAAGCACACTGGGCCCCATGCCAAGGTATGTAATAGCCTTGCACAGCACCAGTTGAAGCCCCAAGTTGGATAAAAGGAAGCTTTTTCTGGGTTTGTTAAGTATTCCTTTAAAAAAAATAAAAAAGGTTTGTGTACAGAAGTAGCAAATTAATTCAGTCCTATCAGAAAGTAGGTCAGTGACTGACCTCCCGATAGCATGAGGCAGCAGTTTCAAGCAGAAGTGACAGCTCAGCAGCATGGACCCTCCATGTCTCCAGGAAACTTGCTTTGACAAATGTAAACACATTATATCCTGTATTCCTTTTGCTTTTTTTTTTTTTTTTCCTGCTGCTGCATTAGAAACCACAAGCTGTCACTCTACATCCCTTTCTTCACCCTTTCTGGTCCCCAAAGGGAAATGCCTTGTATCGTAGCTAATAATTTTTGCAGGGCTGTGTAATGAGTAAGACGTTCCAGCAAGGGTTGGTGGTTTTTTATGACACACAAAGTTGAGCACTGTAAACCAGACTTGACTAAAATCCAAACCAAAGTCTTTCCAATGGTGAGGGAAGTCAGTGGGAAGACGGGAACTGGATTAATTTAGGATCCTTCTGTCCTAGTTTTGCTTTTCTTTGTGCTGAATGAAATTTTTGCATATACGCACGTGCCTCTTCAGTGTTTACGTTGCCAGTGTTGGTGTCCACATTGCTACAGACAGAACCTTGAACATGTCTTCAGTTCAGCTCAGCAACTCCTGAAACTTGATGCTTTTGTAATTTTGGGTGAAGTGGCAGAGTGTATATAAATGGGGTTGTGGATCCTTGAATACCCCATAAAGAAGAATTGCCTCAGAAGACACGGGAATATGTTAATCTTTTAATGGAGTTGTCACTATCAGCAGGTATTGAAGGTGGAGTGTACACTACTAGTTAACTACTTTGACTTGTACCTTTCCTGCAGTGATTTCTCCTGTGGAAATGATTGTGGATCAGAAGGTCACCAAGGTTTTCAACTGTCTCCTTCTCCTGACTTTTAACTAGGTTGCACAGACAAGAGTCTGCTGTGTGGAATATATAGAGGAGGATTTCAGACTGTATTAGCCTACATGGCTCAATTTAAGCCATTTTACTAAAGATCTCATAAAACTTGACATGATTTTCTTCATTACCTAGTTACCTTTCTGGCCTGAGGTGGCTCAAAAATATCGAGAGAATCCTATGGATATTTGTACAGATGCTGTACAAAGAATGATTTTTGCCATGTGATGGATAAAATAGCCCTTTAGCTGTACACTACCATTTAACTGAATTTTTAAGTTCATTTGCTTAGAAGGAATACACTACCATAAAAATTGGATGACATTGTCTCCTGGAAGTAGAGATTTGATTTGGGAGGATGAGAATATATTTGTTAAAAACAAAATGCTTCTGGCTTTAGTAAAGGTTTGATCTGAATAGATCCAAATCAAGCAGGAAGTCAGATGGATTTATATAACAAAACAGGTTATGAGAAGCTGGAGAAGAAGAAAGTCCTGTTTCAGTGAATTACATGTTCCTGTGCTATAGATATTGTTGGCATTGATTGTTACATACCATGCAATGGATGTCATGCTAAGAAAGTAGTGAAAAATACACTAGTGTATACAGTTTAAAAAAAAGGCAGAGGAGGGGAGTGTCCATGTACATGTATGTGAGTACACTTGTGGTGGGGAGGGGGCAGGCAGTTCCCAGTCTGCCTCCTGAGGGATCTTTGCATGACTCATATGTTGGCTTTCAAGTCATTACGCTCTCCACAGGACCACCAAGTTTCCTCTGCTTGAAAGGGCTGGAAGTGCAAGGTGGGCTCCAGGTGAAGGCAAAAATCTAATGCTTTTTCCCACTGTTTCATGCTTACAGAGATACTGCTTCCCTTTGCTCCCTCCCGCTCTGGGGATAGAGTCAGGAAAGAAACAGCATCCTTTTACTACAAAGATTCAACCTTTAACCCAGGACTGCCAAATCCAGCCCAAAACCACGTCTCTAAGTGCCATATCTACACGTCTTTTAAGGACCTCCAGTATTCCAATACTGAAATCCTTTTAGTTCAAGGCAATTTGAGCATCTCTTAAGGCTTAAGAACTGGAAGCACTAAGTGGAGATCTGGGAAGTTTCCTCCTACCCCCAATGCTCATAGGAGGTTGGTCAGTTAAGCTGCTTCCCTGTTGCTCAGCAGAGTTCTGTGTAAGAGGTGACATGGTGACCTTTGCAGTGAAGTGAAGACAGGCACAGAACAGAGACAGAAAAATTGCCCACCACTATTCCATGGTGTAGGCAGTCACTGGTGTCACTTGCCTTTGGGCTAGTGTCCTGTCTCACTTGTTGGAAAAGCAGTTCCCATGGAATAAGAAAGCTGAAATCCTCCTTTTCTTTTTAATTTCTAGCCAGGGGAGTTTGTTTCACAGTCTGTAGCCCATACAAGCAGTGACTACCAGTGCATATTTTGTATACATATTCAATATATGAATTTACCCCTTCAGCTGTGTGCATGCATCATCAAGGAGCAGGATACTTCATATGTTCCCTTTTGCTTTTGAAACCTTGGTGATGGCTTGCTGGGATGAATGTCACCTCTATGGCTTTCTTCTGATGCCCTGCACACAGCAGTTTTGAGGGATTGTGGCTGCAGGATCAGCCAAGACTGCTATGCTCCCTGTGATGAAACTGGAGGGCAGAGCAGCGAGGTGTGATGCAGAGAGGCCACGGGAGATCCTGGGTCTGCATTTCCCCAAAGCTGACCCTTCCTGCACTGGCCCTGTGTTGGGCAGAGCAAGCTCAAACTCACACAAGGGACTTGGTGTGAATGGCTCTTCTGCTTGGGGGTAGTTTCTTCACACTCACAAGTCGCATCCCCAAAACAAACAAATAAAACCAAACAAAAAATGCTTCAGAAAAACTCAGGTCGCACCTTTTCCTTCATAGTATTCTTAATTAGATTGTGGCTTGGATGTCCTGGGCTTTTTCCATCCCAAAGTAAGAACTCAGGGAATTTAAGTTGTTTGTTCCCTTCTATACAGCAAAGTAAAAAGGTACAGGAGAAATAATATTTTGGCAGTTGGGATAACTTACAGTAAAACTTGAGATTTTATTTCTTTTGTTCCAAGGTGGAGGAGAATTGTTTTTACCTCCTAGGTAACTCGTCAGCTGAAGTTTTTGACTTAATAGTTGAATCGCTTTTATTTCAACTCTGTTGATTCTTGGACTGAATCCAGTGAAATAATTTATTTAATGTGATGCGCTGAAAATATTTATAAATTATTGTTACTTAGAGGAGGAAGGTAGGAGTTGCCACTTTAGTGTTTTTCTGAATGTACCGCGATCTACGCTGATGAAGCATGGATGATTTCATTTCAGTCAACAGCACAAAGCAACGTCCATCCTGACTATAACAATGTAAATGTCATTTGCTTTCCTTAAATCTGTCTGAGAGTATGTCATCTATCAGCGTAACGTCTCAGATGGTGAAGAAATTCTGTACTGGGTGTGTGAAATGGGAGCACGTGAAGAGTCTGTATGAAATTTCGTCCCTCCTTAATGTTTTGCAGAAGTTCTTTTGGGTAACATGTTGTGAATTTGCAGAGGAATTAGGTGGGTCATTCTTGCAGAGATGCAGGCATAGGACAGGTTCTACAAAGGTAAAACGTTGCCCCTCCTCAGGACTTTTGAACCACTCAAAGCGTCTCTATTTTGTACAAGTGTTAAGGAGGGGAAAAAGAGAAAATTAATTCCTTGTATTGCCCAGCTAATGTCCTGTATGAATTTACTCTGCATTCTTGTGTGGTCCATGATCTGAGATTTGGTGATCTCAAGGAGAGCTACTGGAGCACTGGATGTCTAGGTGCACTACGTGAAGCAGTGACTGTTAAGGGCTCCTCATAAAGCCTATTTGGCAGGTGCTGTGAGTGCTCGTTTTCCTTAGCTTTGTTTCTTTCCCTGGATTTAGGCTAGTTTGTGGTTAATGTTTCAAGTTTGCATCACCACTGAAACACTGCTCACCTCAGCTGACTACAACTCTGTGTCCATTACTGATTCCAGAGTGTAAACTAGATAGGTTATTTGTCCTGCCCTGAGGAAGAAGAGAAGGAGTTAAAATTTAAGAGTTGTCTGTGGTGGGCATCAGTGCTGACTAACACCTGTCTTGAGTACATGGAAATCAATTTGGACCTTGTCTGATGAATTCCACTGCTGGAGTTCTTTCTTTTCCGTATAGAGCTACATATGAGAATCAAGAAATAAATGCTTTCGCTTAAGATAACATCGTGTGACAGCTGAGAACAATTAAAACTCTTACTTGTAGCTATATTTTTTTCCTTCCTTTCTGCAGCAGGAGGGTGGTGTCTGCAGCTCTAAGGAGTTGATACAGGCTATTTGTCACTACTGTGATCTTATCTAGAACAAGTATCCTGCAAGGTTATTTATTTTACAGACTTTTCTTCTAGTTTTGCACAACACACAGATCTTGGGAGATGGGAAAGGATTTTTTTTCTTACTAGAGTCTTTTTGGCAATAAACACATGCCTAACTGTAAGAGAAAAAACTTTCACAACCAGGCTTGTTTTGTGAAGCCCAAACATTTGTGAAGCTTACAAACCCTCAAACTTTGCATAATGTGCCCATCCCTGGTCTCAAACATGAAGTGGCAGAAGAGGGAAGTGTTACTTTTTTTAACCAACAACTTATGACTGTGTCAACACATGACAATTTGTCAAAGCTTGCTGTAGCGGTACTGTAAATTAATTTTTAGCATCACTTGTGAGTGGTAAACACTTTGTGCAGTGTGAACAGCTCCTAGTACAGTGTGAGTTGTCAGCAGCTTGTGAGCTACCCTAAAAAAAAAAAAAAAAGAATAAAAAGCACAGAGGGAAGGACGTAAGCTCGTTTACTAGGACAAAATGGATCTGAGTCTGCAAAAATTCAACATGTGGTGGTATGTCAATTCAACCTTGAAAACTTGTATTTTCCATTAATAATAATCACCTGCAAGGCTGGGAAATCACAACTTTCCATTCTGTGCCCCACGCAGTGCCTGATAGCAAGCAGTTTTCTCAGGCTCATGACTTGGTGAAGTAGAGCCCTCTCTTTGCTCTTGGGTTTTGCCTTTGCTTACTTGCTTTAAAAGTAATCCTACAAATGCAAGTATGCTCTTTTGCTGAGAAGTCTCAAATCAACCATGTAAAATGCCTGGAAAAAAATTAATATGGCAGCCCAAAGAGAAATGGTGGGGGCTGTGTGCTCTCTCCTCCTCACCTGTCCCCTTACTGTTTCTCCTTACCTATCCCAGCTGCTGTGGTGGAGCTGGCAGTGATGGTTCATACAATAGGAGTTGACATGATGGAAGAAAATTATTTGGTGCGAAAAGACAGGGAATATGGATTGTAGAAAACAACTTTTCAGATACAAATGTATTTTAACCTGTCACTTTAGCAGAACAAGCAGTAATAACCTCCCAACCTAACAATGACTGTTAAGTTGAATGTTAATTCGCTCAGTCGTTGAATTGCTAACATGTCTACAATTTACAAGTGAACACCCACTCAAGAGAGAGAAAATAGAAGTTGGTGCCTGGAATTCCTGGCCTTACTGAAATCACCTACATTTTTTTTGGTACTAATTCATCTTGCATTTCCTGCGAGTGTTTTAAGTAGAACTAGATGAGAAAAGCAGCTGGGTGCATTTGTTTGCCACTTTGATGTGCTCAGTGCGGGTTTTTTTTCTCAGGCACAGGCACTCTTGGCTTATACACCATAGGGTGGCTTTGGCTGCACCTTGGGGCTTGTTCCTGTGAGCAGGCAGCACATGTGAAGCTTGGCACAAGAACTACTGAGACCTGCTAAAGCTGGTTTTAACCTGGTCTAGGTTTTAAAGAGAAAGATGACTTTATTTGTGTGTTTGCTCCTAAAGAATCTTGGTTATATTTCCTTTTCTAGATACAACTCTAAGTGCTGCCTGTATGAAAGAGCCCAGCCACACCATCCAGTAAACTGTCTCAGGCAGCAGTTGGCTTGCTTGGAAATCACTTCCAGGACTGTGTTGTAAGTAAGTGTTTTTACAAAAGCATCGTCAAATGGTTTCTTCAGTTTTGGGGTGATTTTGAGATGTTCTGGTTGTTTCTTATAATTTCACAGTTTTATTCTAATATCTAGGAAGACACCAACAATGCATGTGGGAACTGGAGCACCCCCATATCTGTGCATAGCATGAAGCTAAAGCCCTTTCAAGGCTTTTTGCTCTCTTGCTCTAGAACTTCCCAGCAAAGTACCTAAACACTTCTGAGAACAGGCAGCTACGTAGAAGCCTAGAAAGAAATTTGGCCAAATACATAGTGATTTATTTTGTCATTAACTCTATAACATACATGTTTTTTGAGTGTTCATTCCAGCCTGTACTTCAGACTTTTAGCTGTGCTGGTGTAGCCCTGCTAGAGTGAATACTTTGTGGAGGTTTTCATTAACTGTGATCTGCCTAACTCAGTTTGAAATGATCCATGAATATATGCCCTGTCTGATCCAAAAAGAGCAGTGCTTTGTCCCTTTGGCCATGCAGGGGGTTTTGCTAGGGAACCTCAGCAGTCTGTGAATGGAGGCGAATTTAGTCAGCTGCGTCTTCTTTCTATGATTGTGGAATCACAGAATATCCTGAGTTGAAAGGGATCCACAACAATTTTTGAGACCGTCCTAGTGATGAGTGAGTCTCAATGAAAATGGCCCTATTTCAGGTCACAAGCCAATTGCATTGTATATGGAACTGAGAATGTGTTTGCATTTAGAATGAATAACACCATCCTAGAAAACTTTGAGATGTACACCAAAAAACCCTTATTATGCTGTTTATACTGTTCATTTTGAAAGCATAATTCATTCAGGGATGTTTGTGACCTAAAATTTGGTAATTTTTATTTCTTTTTATATTGTCTTCATTTTTCTGGTGCTGCAGGTTATGAGAAGTATGATATGAGAAGTATTTCTGACATAAGTGCATTTCCCTTGACCTCTGATAACATGGTTACTTGAGAGAGCAGTGGTGGGAGAGTTGGTGACTTAGAGTTCAAATCACTTACTTAAGCATATTTATTATACAGGCTGCTCACATTCCTCAGCATCTTGCAGAATATTCCCCACAGGTGAAATTTGCTGTACATATACTAGATATAAAATATATATTATTTTTTAATGTTAATCCTGTCACCAAGTCCTTCAATCACAGCAGTTGAGTCAGTTTTTTGCTGTAGGTTTCTTTTTTGTGACTCTTTGTACCATCAACTGACACACCTGGGTCACTCTCTAGGTGAGGTTGTGCTGGACAGGAATCTTTGGTTCAGCTCTGCCTGCAGTTATCTGCCAGATGCAGTAACTGCTGTTTTGTTCTTGTTCTGTGATTGCTGGACCTGTGAGGCGCTCAGCCCAGTTCTGCATGGGTGAAGTTGAATGAGATGAAAGGAGGACTGGTTACTGTCAGTGATGGGACATTTCAGCTATGGCAAATGCGCAGAGAACAAGTGAGGGAATTGTTTGGGGGAAATTAGGGCTTTGAAAAGTCCGAAGTCAAACAGTTTCTCAATTAGAAATTTAAAACAAGGCCTGATGTCTGTTTTCACCAACCTGTTAATGGTTCATCTGCTTCTGGATCTTAAATCCTGACCTAAGCCACCATTCGTTTCATGGAACCATGAAATCATTAAGAATCATACAAGCAAAGTTGTTTAGGTTGAAAAGTGCCTTCAAGATCATCCAGTCCAACTGCTAACCCAGCACTGGCAAGTCTACCACTAAGCCATATCCCTAAGTGCCACATCTACATGGCTATTAAATACCTCCAGGAGTGGGGACCCAACCGCTTCCCTGGACAGCCTGTTCAGTGCTTGACAATTCCTTCCTGTGAAGAAATTTTTTCCTCATATCCAATGTAAATCTCTCCTGGAACAACTTGAGGCCACTTCCTCTGATCTTGTCACCTAGGAGAAGAGACCAACCCCCAGCTGGCTACAGCCTCCTTTCCGGCAGTTGTAGAAAGCGGTAAGGTCCTCCCTGAGCCTTCTTTTCTCCAGGCTAAACAAACCCACCTCCCTCAGCTGCTCCTCATGAGACTTGTGCTCCAGACCTCTCACCAGTTTCTTTGCTCGCTGAAGATGAGCGCTTCTCATTCTTTCTCACAGGCTCTGCTGCACATGTTCGCAGGAAGCCCTGATGTCACCATAGAGGGGCCCATAAACCCCTGAGGCTGTTTCAAGGGGAACAGTTTCTCTGTCACTGTTAGTGATGGATTTTCATCCAGTTTATGTCATGATGTTTGTGTTGCTCTGGCACCAGGAGCTGGAGCTGTGCATTCAGGTAGTTTACCTCAGGGTAGTTGCTACTGATTTGGTTCAAACCTGGTGTTGCAGCCTGCACGCTGAGGCAATCTCTTACACCAGTTCCTTGAAGGATTGACTATTCCAGTGTGGTTTTCTGCCTCATGTCCTTCCCATTTAACTGTATTAGTCTGTTTAATGGTACCAGAAGGCCACATATTTGCTCTCTGAAGCCTCAAACAGTAGATGCATGCTTTTAAATAGTTAAATAAACGTTAATTATGATTCACAAATAGTTTTCCCCCAACTATTAAGTAATATCAAACACCGAATTTTTCAGTCAGTAATTGTTTTTCCAGCTGCTGAGTGGGACGAAGTATTCAATATTTTTACAGAGTTATTTTTGCAGCTGCTTGGCTGCTTTAAGCATAAAAGTCCTATGCTATTTTGTAGGGCCTGACAGCCTTGGATGCACAGTGGGCACAAAAATCCTGTGGTGGGAGTGGAATGATTACAGTCTTCTGATGCACCCTGGTTAGCTGTGGATAGTTTGTGCTGCATCCAGATAAGCTGAAAACAGCATATTGGGCACTTTCAAAAGTTTGTGGTTTTGCAGCATTTTCTCACAAACATGTGAAGTCTTTTTCTTTCTCACCGTGTGAGTTATTACACATGTGGAAATTAGTTATTTTTTCCTTTCCAAGATCTTGAGACATTCTGTGAGGGACTCAGCCAGTGTGAATTATTTCATGAAATAGTGGTTTGACTCGTTGCACCTCCTTGCAAATAGTATAATACCAAAGGATTTTGTCTTAGAAGTGCGTATTACGTGCTTCACACAGAAAGATCTTAACAAATTTTAAAATTAAATTAAATTAAAATTTAAAATTTTAAAATATCAATTAAACCACAAGTCATGGTGATAGTGAGAGATGCATTGTTTTCACCCGCCGTGACGACTACCCTGGCAGTGAGCACATGGCTCACATTTTCCCAGTGATTCATTAGCCAAGCCAGTAAAGCATCCTGGGCAGTCTGACACTGTGGCTTACTGGTAGCTGTTCTTCAGATGATTGCTCATGTCGACATGATGCACAGCAGTGTCAGAACATTCACTTTGGAACTTACCTTTTTTTGTGCATCTCTTTTCTCTGGTTTTCCCACCAGCTCTGCTCTGCTGCCTCACAGCACTGCTGTTCCCATAAGCAGTTGCTGTAACTCTGTGAAGCTACAAAGAAGAATTACCTTCTAAATATCACTGGTGGGTTTTGATGAAGCCACAATCATGAGCACAGGGTGCACAGAGGACACAGCACTGAGCACTGGGGAGAGGATGATGTTGGTAGGGGAGGAGACCAAAGTGTGAAGGGTAAATTCTGTTTGATGTTCAGTTATGTTGGTTTTTTAAGCCAGAACAGAAAAGAAGCAGGATCAAAAGCCTTCACAAAGCAGAAGTGTGAGTGTAATGAAACGTAGTGACTAGACAAAATAAAAAAATAAAAAAAGAAGTTCATTGTAAAACCCACCAAACTTAAATTTCAAAGCCCCAGAAGAAGAGGTGATCTGTCAGCCACCCAGCTTGGACTGGGCACCCAACTGGAACTCATGGTCTGGGTTCAGTTCCCTGCCTCAGTCACAGGTTTCCTGTGTGTTCGCAGGCAGCCTCCTTCATCTGCCCCATGACTGACTTCCTCATTTTGCAGTGGAGAACATCTTCCTCATGTTCATTGTGAGAACAAATCCTACTGATGTTGCTGAAAGATGTGAATGTTGTGACGGGAAGAGCCACCCTGGAGACCAGAGCAAAAGGGGTGTCCTTCCTCACAGGGGACAGTCACCCATGCTGCTCGCATTTCTTTGTTAAAGAGTAAATGAAATTATTTCCAGATCTCAGAAGGGTTGATTTTCTTCTTTCCAAGTTTTTCAGGCCTACTTTTTTTGTGAAGTTTGGCTGCCCCAGTGCAGCAGCAGGCATTTGGAATATTCCCTGTCTCTCACCTTTCTCCTCTCAGTCTGTCTGCTTATGGCTTTGAATCACTCCTGTCTGCTCAATGCACGCGCCCGGCACAACCCAGTGGGATCAGAAACACAGCTTCTGTCATCTCCCAGCTTACGTGGAGATCTCCTAACATGTAAATATGGTTGTTTGTAAGAAAGAAACCGAAGAGTGCTTGAGGCTGGTTGGAGGGGTACCAAAAGTGAGCCTAGCAGCTGAGGAAGGTGGTGCGAGCCAATGGAATGTCACACTCACGGACTCCTGCCAAGGTGTGCACTGGCACAGTGTGGCTGCTAAGGATGCCTACGTAGCCCATCACCACCACTGGCCTTCAGCCCCTCTGCTCCTCCACTCAGTCCCTGATAAGCAAAAATATTCGTTTAAGGGGTTTTTATATACTCTCACTCAGTGCTGATGCTAATTCTGAGTAAGGAATCAGAAATGACAAGTCACATGCCTTTTGATGTGCCCTTTTATCTCCTTTGGGTTGGTTGTTAAACTTTTAAGTGTGAGGACTTCTCAGTACATGAAAACCGATGTCTTGTTCCTTCCAAGGCTGGTCAGCTCAGAGTCCCTTGCCATGAGAAAACACGGATGGTTTAAGATGTAGTGCTGTCGACACTAGACATCCTCTCTCTGCCTGCAGTGCCTGTCCCTTTTCCCAACAGCTGAAACTGGAAATTCAGTCTGCTTGCAGCTTTAAAGGACTAGTGCCTGAAAATGCAGCAATTGCTTAGTTGTCCATTGCTGTTTCAACCCCTCACCCAAGCTACAAATAATGAGTTACTGAGCTAATTTAGTTTTATACAGAAGTGATCTTCATCTTGCAAATCAGGAAGGCTCTTTAACGCAGTGTAATTGACTTCAGCTGTAAGATTCAATGCACTTATCTAGGATTACAGTTCAATAAAATCTAATTGTGCTGAGAGCAACAGGAATTACAGAAACACCTGGGGATTGTTTTATGCCTTTTCTGTGAACAAGGTGTGCTGAATGTCTTCTGTTCCTTATGGTTTGGGTTATAATGCTGCTTGACCTGCCCATTGGTGGGAACAGCTTAAGGTGACACCATTTAGTGTGGCGAGGTGAAGCCAAGCAGATGAAATGATGGGTGGTCTTCTTCAGTGAGCTCTCATTTCTGTGTGCCCAGCCAGAGTCAGGCTGGAGGAGTGGGAAGTAAGCAATGTCTGGTTTCATTATGATGGTGATGATAATAGGATCCATGAGGTATGTGAGATTAAAAGCCTTCTAACATTGCAGTCAAAGTCATCCACAGAGGACGAGGTCTAAAATCAGCTCAGTGCCTAAACATCCTTTTGTCTTGCCTCACCCAGTGTAGAAATAAATAAGGGAAAACAAGTATTTATTCAGTATTTCCTCTCACTATTTACCAAGTAGGAACCTGTGTAAAGCCAGTTGCTACCTGGAAACATTCGCTGGCCATCATGCATTGGCTTTATGACTGTGTGCTGCAATTATAGAGAGCCTTTTTGTCCAGGTATTAATGAGCTTTTCATCAGCCACTCTGAATAAATGGGAAAGCATTAGATTTAATTTTTCACTTGCAGAGCATCAGGGAAAAGTACAGACTTTTTAGTGGGATGAGGACACTGGCACAGGTAGTCAGTAATTTGGGATGATGGCAGAGCAGACGGTGTGGCAAATGTCCTTGTGACACACATGAGGTGCAGACTTTGTTGTTCTCTTATAGAGGGACGTCCCAAACATCAATCCTTGGTCCAAACATAACGCTGTGTAATTAGGAGTGCTTACCTAACACCATGCTTATTTTCTCCATTATTTCTCTCAGTTATTAATTATCCTGTTGCAAGCAGGAAAGGAAAAATGTACTTTCAGACCAAAGTAACAGATTTGGCTGGTTCCAGTACTCTGACTTCATGGGCAATAAAATACATAATATTGCTTGCTACAGCACATGCTGTACTAATCACTCTCTGTGCAACTGCCTACTTTTTACATCATTTTAAGCAAATGCCAGGACTATGAGGAGTAATAAAACAAGATAATAACGGCAGAACAGGTAGGTTTTTGTCGTACAATTTAAAAACAAAACAAAAAAGACCTCAATCTCCAAAAGCCATGAGAACTGTAGAAAGAGGCTCTTTTTGCCTGATGAAGTTAATCAGTAATTACTGAGTGCAGAGGACATCTTTCTTACAGGAACAAGCAGTGAGAATGGATCATGCAGGATGTCCCTGAAGCTCCTGCAGTCACGTTTTAAGGGCAGAGAAGAGAGATTGGAAAGAAATTTTTTTTTTTCTTGTTATGGAGTTGACTTTGTTTGTGGCCTAATGATTGCTGGTTCTTACTACCGCTTTGGGTGATCGTTAACTGGGATGGTGAAAATACTGATATTAAACTTCTGTTTTCAGGTGACATGAAACTGAAGAAGAAATTCATGTCATGCCTAAGGTTTCAGTTTGAGTTGAGCTGTCAGGGAGAACTAGATAGACATTTGAACATAGTCTTTGCTGTTTTGGTTAACGTTATGAGGTGATAAACCCTATTTCGCTTTGTTTCCCACATCTTTATTTTTTAATCAGGACATTGAAGAATTGGTGCAAAATTAACTTAAAAGGAGATAGAGGGGCACTTCAAAATATGCCCACTTTGCATGCATCAAAGTATTAATGTAAGCTTGTGCACAACCTGCTGGTATGCAGCAGCAGACGGCAAATGGTTTGTTAGTATTGGCAATGCTCTCACAAAGCCAAATACAATTCTTACATTTGCTGGCTTGACAGTCCAAAGTGCTTTTCATTCCTATCCATTTTTTTTCTGCTCCCTCTGTCTTCATATTGCCACCCTTGGACCGTAGTGCATAAAATGAAACTTCAAACAGTTTATGAAAGTTACAGTTGAAAATGTGTTTTCTTAGGTCAGGCAGATGAAACCAGTGCTAAGTCCAGTCTCTTCTCAAATCTGGCCAAAGCAGTGTTTCACCAACATTTGGGGAGTGTGACTCTCTAAAACAGCTGAAGTTGATAAAATTGTTGTTCAGAGAAATACAAGATTCCCCAAGATGTTGCAAGGTTGATGATACTCATTGGATTCTGTGCTGAGCGGAGCTGAATCTATATACTTCTGGACATTATTTCTGAAACATGGCTGAGATTTCATCTTGTTTAGTATTGTCATAGTTTTGTTTCATAAGTGTAGTTGTGCAGTTATTTTTTACTTCAAAGAAATTGCTTTCCT
This sequence comes from Pyrgilauda ruficollis, assembly GCF_017590135.1. Classification (NCBI taxonomy): domain Eukaryota; kingdom Metazoa; phylum Chordata; class Aves; order Passeriformes; family Passeridae; genus Pyrgilauda; species Pyrgilauda ruficollis. The sequence continues at coordinate 4,349,853 of NW_024526711.1, read as the reverse complement.
GAAGATTTTTTTAAAGCAAGACTTTCATTTAAATCCAGTTCCACTCCATTCAAAAGAGTACGATTTTTGCAGATATGTCTGATATTAGTTTCATGTCCAACTGTTTACCACAGTTAGGGAAATAAAATCTAATGTCATCTTCAGCCAGTAGATTGTTTCCTTTTCCCTTTTTGTGCCATTTGTTTTACCATTTCTTCTCATACACAGTTTTGGATTTTGTCTGTCTTCTTGTTTTAAAATCTGCTGTTATATTACTCTCAATAGCCAGTGTTTAGATGGGTCCTCCTCCATCTTCTCCAAAGCATACCAAGGTTCTCCTCCTATCTCATGCCTTGTATTTAAGAATTAGTGGCATGATGTGTAATCCATGAGTTACTGATAAACGCTGAGAGCTGTGCCTCCAGCAGTGCTGGTGATATACTCCAGCTGCTGGTAGGTGCTCAGTCTGCAGCACTGGGCTGGAGTTACTGCCAGATAAAATACAAAAATTGGGCATCGTATCAGCAACATTGTTCCATGGAGTAGTTTAGGTCTAAGGGTAAAAGCTAATATAGACATGACCATTAATTTCTCACCCCTTCAAGGGCATACTTCTAATTAACACCATGTATACACTATTGAATGTTTCCAGTACTGTCTCCTTAATCTATAAATTTTTGGTCCATTTAACAGGGCTCTGCATACAGCCCCAGCTAAGACACCTGGCTGGTACCCATTGATCCTGGTCCTCCTGCTGCAGTCATCTCCTCTTCATTTACTCGCTAATGGAGTAGCCTGCTCTTTCTGTTACAGTCTCACATTGTTTCTCTAATTGGCTTCTTTTTTCTTTTGTAATGATTTTGCTATTCCCGGGCAGATTCCCTGGCAGAGGACTCAGAGTATGTCTGTCTAACATCACCCTTATCCTGGTAGTAGCAACCACTCTGTTTTGTGTCACCTTGTCTTCAGAAAACACCGCTAGAGGCAGTTGCAACCCCACTTTCCCTATGTAGAAGATGTGAAAATACCTAATGAATCATTCTGGGGAGGTGTGACCTGCGGGATGCAGACGAGTGGGAGTGTTTATTTGTTGCAAGCATCAGAAGGGGAATCACTCCGTTATCCGAGTACCCATGTCAAAAGGTGGGAAATCAGCATGTCTGAAGTTTCACTATACCTTGATTCTTCTCCTATCTGTCTCTTCCTGGAAGGTAGTTAATTTTGGAAACACGCACAAAGAGGAGAAAAGCAGTATGTAAATTCTCAGGATTTCCTTTGGGGGAGAGATCCCGCAGGGGAAGGAGGGAACTCTTTTAATAATCTTTGCAGCATTTAGTCCCAAGAAAGTGAAATAAAATCAGCGCTTCCACTGAGAGTTGGCAGCGTATTTTTTCTGTAACAAGACCGGTTCTTTGTAGTACAGTCTGATTAAGACTGTATCGAGTTGATTGAGGAGAGCAAAATCTGGTTTTGACAGATGTTTCCCATGATCTGAAGAATACAAACATTCCTGCAAGATGACAGACGGCTTGTTTACATAAGAAATCTTTTTTCTTAATTAAAAAAAAAGAACCCAACCACAAAAACACACAAACACAAAGCAACATTTGGATCAGTCATTCTGATCAAGGCAGTGTCAATTATCAGGCTGTAAAGGGAACTGATGACTCAACTTAGGCACAGCATTGCGGCGATCTCCGATTTTCGGTTTCATAACAGATTCTTTTCAGGAATGCTTTTCATTCATACCTGATGTTTAAATGTGTCTCTGGGAGTGTGTATCACTTTATGATGGGGATGTGAGAGACTGGTGTCAGTGTGCCCCAAGTGGCTGGGCAGAATTTGGGAGGCATTGCTGTACCTACGTCGATGTCCAGTGGAAGAAGGGTCCTCTGACACATCTCATTGTGCACTCGTACCTGCACATCACCAGTGTTGTTACCATGGTAAATTTTATAGATAAGTTCACATCAGTAAAATTGAAAAGCACTTTGATTCAGAAAGTGAAATGTTTTGATGAGATCCTATGCTTAGTAATTCCAGCGAGTGCGCTTGTTAAAGCGGGTGAGTCAGAAATGGAAATGCAAAGCATTTCTCTGAACGGTGGCCGGAAATTAGCTTTGAAAACTGAAACAAAGCCCCAACCGCAGTTTTATCTATTTACCTAACAATTTTAGATCTGTGAAAATCCCTTTGGCTTGGGATACATTTTGATTCCTCTCTTGTAGTGCTGGTGCGATCCTTAAGCTGGATAATCAACCATGTGAGGACTATATTGGTGTGTCTGGCTTTTTTGGTTTAAAACATTGAGTGTCCTGTTAGTGGCTTCATTGCCTCTGGTGCTGCCATATTCTGTCATGGCTTGTGGTGCAATTTGGTGGAAATGTAAGTCAGGATGGGATGTTTTAATATTTGAGTTAATGTAACATTGAGGAAGAAAACCGGGGGAATTGGTGGAGTCACTCAGCAGCTTATTACCCATTGCATAAGTTGTGTGTGTGTGTGTATATATGTGTGTGTGTTTGTGTATATATATATATATATATATATATATATATATGTATGTATATATGTATGTGTATATGTACATATAGCACACGGGGCTATCTGACTGTTCTGGCACAAAAAACTCCTCGGTTTGGGGCTGGCTGCTATCCAGCTTAGCATGGAGAGGCTTCAGTGGTCACAAGCCCCTCTGTCAGGACACAGCCCTCTATCTGTAGGGAGAGGGCAGAAGGGGGTCATGAGTGTTTTCATGTTAGAAGTGGTTGTCTTGCTGCAAAAAATCTTAAAAATCAGCATACTGAGTGATAGATAGCAGCATTCTTTTCCTCATCCTGCACCTTTCTTCTCTGCTGACATCTTGGTACCTCTTGCTTATCCTTGCTGGAAGCTTTGGACTTGTCACTCAGCCTCAGGCAGCGTAAGGACTGACTGCTTTTCTGGCAGCTGTAGTGTGGTCTGAGGCCCATCAATGTAAATCATGGTGGAGGAGGACAAAGTACTAGATGTGTTTAAGGGACTTGCAATTCCCAAGGCAAGGCTGGTAAAGTAGAGCTCATTTCAAAGAGAAGGCAGTTTGGTGATTTTTCTTAATTACTGTTTACCTAAATAAATAAATAATGCATATTCATGGCTTTAACTAGAGTAAGTTGTGTTGAAATGTTTATCTCTCCTGAGGATAGTTATTAGGGGTGGGGTGTGGGGTGCAGCAATTAATAATAAAACATTTAGATGAGATTACAGAATGTTCTGATTGGAATAGTAAACATTATGCTAGAAATAAAAGCAAATAAACAAAGCTGTCTTGAATTAAAAAAAGAAATACTATCTGAAGAAACATGCTGAACAGAAGCAGTTTGGGTGAAGGGGCCATACCCTTGGAGCTCTTCAATATCACAGGGAGGCTTCTTCAGTCTAAAAAGCATCCCTGTGGAAGAAAGCCCCTTGTTTTGAGTCTGGAAAAAAGATTATACAAATATTGGCATCCACCCAGATTAGTGTGGCAGATGTAACACCTGTCAGCACCACTTTGAGACTAGGGTCCATTTATTCTTTAACCGTGCAATGGAGAGTATTTTACCTGCTTATATCAGTAGTAAATAAAACCTTAATTTGCATTGTGAACCTCCTCTCTCCTTATTTTGCACATTACTTTGAACGAAATTCTTTGCTCAGCTGAGAGTTTGAAATTTGGACTCATCCTTTCATATCTTTTGGCTGTGGTTCCTTATCTGGTTAATCAGATCAAAGAGAGCCAGTGATGTGTTCAAAGATTTTTGTGACAGCTGTGTACCATTAGGCTGAATGATTAAAAAAACCCCATAATTGTAGTTTAGCACAGTAAATACAGATTGGTCTTTCAGTTTAACATATGGTTGCAGGCAAACTGTGCCTTTGACAAAAGACCTGCTGCTTTAACCCCATGCAGGCAAAGCTGGTTTGCCCCCAGCCCCACCTGCCTCCAGCTGTTTTGGGTCAGCAGAGGAGTGTGATTGAGCAATGGGTATCTGTCCTGTTGCACTAGGTTGGGATGAAAAAGAAAATAGGGGATGGGCAGAAAGTAGGTAGGGAGCACCAAGGTAACCTGTGGGGACCATTAGCCTCAAATGTCCTTGTGCAGCTGGAGTGGGCTCTCTTTTCTCATTGAGCTGTCCCTTCGCAAGCTGCTGTCCTTTCTCGGCTGTTTCCTAACTTGGGCATCTTTTGGGGATGAAGGCTTCCAGACCCCCTCATCTAGACCAAACTGGTCCCTTCTAAAGTAGCTTCACAAGTGCTAGGATGCTCGCTGGCACCTAGCACACCCGGCGTGCTGCTGGCATGTCTCCTGAACTCCCCATCATCTAGAAACCGAAAAGCAAAAACTCTTTGGCTGGAAGTGCAGTCTGACTACTAGCTGTGGTGGAGTCTTTGCTTATGTCGATCACTAGTGCAAGTCCCTGGCTGTTCTCTGAAACAGAGCAAGACGTCGAGGAACAAGCACTGGCGGATGGGCTGTCTTGTTGCCAGCACAGGTGGAGGGAATGTCCCATTGAATTTGGTGCTTGTGAGGTGTCTTCACAGCTGTTTTTTTCTGGCTGATAAATTTCCCTCAACCACATTTTGTTTCTCACTTCAATGGATAAACCTTTTCCCTGACCCATCTGCCTGCTCTGAAGGATCTGCGAGTGGTGTCTGGATCCCTAGAAGACAAGGGTATTAATGGTCGCACAAGGTGTCCTGTTGGTCCTGTAGCAGAGGGGTGTGGTTTTATAAACATGGTTCATTTTCCCCATTGGAAGAATCATTTTGGGCTACAGACAAGATTTCTCTGGAGCAGAAATACCCATTTCTATCTTCACCTTTTTTTTTCCTAAGGGTTTCTAGGGTTTCTGGGAGTTCCAGCTGCATGCCTTCTGGAAAAGCCAGCAGCAGCAAGGCTGCCAGAGCCTCGTCTGGGGTTTTGCAGGTTGAGAACGTGTTGCACACACAGAGTGCACTGCACAGTAAACCTGATATCAGCTTGCAACTAATTATCTCTGTATAAAAATTCCCCTGCTCGCTGTTTCGCCGTTAGAGGCTCACTGGTAAGATTTATGACTCTGGCTAAAATGAAGTACCATTTCCTTTTTCTCAGCATTACTGTGCATGGCCTCTCTGGCTTTTCTTGTTAAAAAGACCTGAGTTCACCCATGAGGAAACATATTTTTGAACCTCTTTCCCACCAACATGCTCCCTTTCTCTTTTTTGTATTTTTAACAACTGAAGATCACCTACAAAACAATTTAATGTCTTTTGACTTTCTCCTGCTTGGAGTGAGGGTTGAGACAGAGAAGATAAGAGGTAGCTGCTTCATGGGAGATGCAGCATTTACTCACTTTCAGCCCTACCACAGCTTGCATAGGCAAGATGTGTACGTCTGTCAACATGGGCTCCCTCTTCATAGTTTGGTGATCAACTATTGTGTCCAGGATTTGTATGAGCTAAAGGATAACTTCTTTTCCTCATGCCTTAACATGGGGGACGAGCATTACAGCTGGAGAAAAACCTGTTTCTCCTGCCCTTATGTTGCACATGTATGTCCTCATTTGACAGGATGATGAAAATGAGACCACTGACTGAACTTTCTGAACTTGCAAATGTATGCCTGACTTCATCTTAAATCACCTTAAAATTAGTTTGTGTGACACTGTAAGGCAGTTGGGGTTTTTTTCTGAGTACAGAGGGAAAAAAGGGAGCAATGTTGAGCTGCTGCCATCTCTTCCCAGTTGCAGTTAGACGTAGTTATTTTTGTATTACAGCTTGGAGGAAAACCGGTAGAGATGCCAGATAAACCTCCCCAAAACAAACATTTGTGTTAATACTTAAATATTGTTCGTCTTTCACAGCATTTACTTATCTGTTTCCCACATGCTGAACCTTATGGGAAGTTTTTGTGGTTGACTGTGGCCTGTTCTTTCATTCTGTATATTAACTGTTTTCTCAATTTGCAATTTTTAAAAGAAATCAGCAGTAAAAGTCTGACTGTGATAATCATTCAACATGGGAACATCTTTTTGGCATGGCAGGGGTGTGTTTTTGTGGGTCACATGCATTGGGTCAGGAGCCTTGGAGCATTAACCCAGTGAGCTGTGTCATTTCATGACGACCTGGAAAGCATTCTCATCCGAGAGAACCAGCGCTGGCTAGTCTGGTATCATCTTCCAACATGCCAGACTAAGGGACAGCAGTTTCATCCTCATCACTGAACCATCTCATTTTCTCCTGTATGCATGTGTGTTAACCATAATTTCCAGCCCTTGAGGGGAAATAAGCTAGGTATCTGAATTTTCATCAGATCTGACACAAAGTATTAGGCTGTGGCTTTTGCTGTCTATTGGTTTTACTGCATAGGGCATAAATATTCAACTCATGTCATCTGATAACCTTGCTGGGGAGGGGGTTTTTCTCACAGAATATATTAACTTTCCTTTCACACCTAGCCATTCTTTCATGAGTCATAACCCCAAGATAAAATATTTTTGATTGTGGCTTTAAGTCAAGTATATTCCAATGAGAAAATAACTCAGGTTTTACATAAAAAGATTTACAAGTTCCTGTGGCAGTACTCTTGAACTGCAGCCTTATGCCTTCTTGCCCTGCCTGGTTGATGTGTCACAGACCTAACTGCAACCAGAGGACAAGGAAGGGTGGGAAATTCTCCCTATGCACATTCCTCAGCTTCTCTGAAAGTTTTCTGTTTAAGTTTCGTTGCTTTTGTTAGGTGTAGCTGGTGAAAATCCAGTTTTCAGACTCTGGAGCGCTCCAGGGCAGCAGCAGCTGCCTTCCCCTGCAGCCAGTCAGCCAGCAATGGTTGTATTGAAGATTCTCCTGGTGACTTCAGTCACAGTTTCTGGCTAGGGTGGTTCCTGACATCATTTTGCCATTATTTGAGGGAATAACTCTATCTCATCTCCTCTGACTGCTGACACAGCTTACCCAGATAGGGACGCACTGCAGAGCTGGTCCTCGCAGCCCTGGGATGGGTGGGTACCTCTCTGTTTGTGGTCCACACCTCCTTGGTTGCATTGGTTTTCTTCATCCCACCTCTGGATGCTGGGAAAGAAGCTGTTGTGCCCTTTTGACTCCTGTTTTGGCAGCCCCTGGTTAAACAGTGCACGTGGGAACAAGCAGGAGTTCTTTCTTGAGTGTGTTCTTTCCCTTTAGAAGAACTACACAGGTAATTTTGAGGAAATTAGGGTGAAGCACTGAGGGTGAAGCAGACCATGTCTCTTTTGAGACATAGGTATCGATATCATCTTGGGTTTAATTTACAGATTTCAGGGAGATCATGCATTAGATGTGAGAAGCACTGCAAATGCCTTCTCAGCCTCAGGCGACCCTTCCAGCTACAAATGTTCCAATGAAGCTACTTCAACCAGAAAGAAATTGCACACAAAACGTAAGGAAAACACATTTGCTGATCTGTGAGGGTATTGCATGTAACAAGGTGGGATCCTTGACTTCACTGGGATCAATTTCTGTACATAGTTGTGTAAGTAGCATCATTGCACTCCACCAGGTGAGGCACTGCTTCAGAAAACACCAGCTCTGTTTGCACACCTGTGCTCACCGCTCCCAGCTCACAGGTGCTCAGCGTTCCTTAAATATTTTTTCCTCCTGTCCACATCTGAGAGAAGCTCACCAACTGGTCTCCTTGTGTGGGTCATTTTACTTAGCCCTTATTTTACCCACCTGTGCTGAACATCAGGATAAACAACCCACTGTGTATTTGTTGCATTTGTGTGTTTGTTGCTCTCTTCCCTCATGGCCCACCCAGCATCTCCAGGCACGACTACACAATTTTCTGTGCTTGAAACATCTTTCATGACAAGTGGAGTAATACCCACGTACATTCATCATGCCCTTCTCAATTCACCTTTCTTGGTTTGTTTGTTGCAAACAGAAGAACTTGCCAGTTTTCCTCCTTTTAAGCATTAAAGCCTTGTTAAAAACAAAACCTCTCCTTTGAACACTCTCTCTGTATAACAGAAATCCAAACTGGAAGGTGTTTCATTGAAGCAAATGGTTTTTCAACTTCGTGCATTCTTCTGCCAGTTAGAGTGTCTGGTGTGTCTTCCTTTGCATTTGCGTTTCTCAGTGCTAATTTTAGCTGCCAGGTGGTATTGGAAGCCATCAGAAAAGGGGAGAAAGAAGGTAACCTGGTTCAAAAAACGTACAAGAGGTTGTTAAATAATATAAGTTTTTTAAAAAATCAAGCAGATTTACACGGTCTAGTTGGAAGTATTGTTATTTTTCTAAATTTCTTTGCAAGCTCTTAAGGCAGATGCTTCTTTTTGGAATAACTATAAGGTTTTCTTGCAACCTCCAAGACTGCAGGAGTTGGTTCTTCAAGCTGGTGTAGGAGAGTGATTTTGTGGCCTCTCATGACCCTGTTAACTGATGGCCCACGTGTGCAGGTCTGTGCTGAGAGCTGAGACCTTGATGTGAGCAAGCCTTGGAGCAGGAGTACATCTAACCCTGCCTAAGGTCCAGCTCTTTCCCAATGCTGTAAACCTGGCTGATCAGCCTGTTAAACTGCTGAAATTCCTCTTCAGTAGGTGCACCATTGGCTCTTCATATGAACTCAGTTTTTATGTATTCCTGTAAGTTTGCAGCCGTAGTAACAGCTTTGCCTTTAATACTTCGCCTGTTTCAGGAAAAGTCTTTTGTCGAATGGAAAGCATGAAGAAGCCCTCGTGCTGAGCATAGGCAGGGGTTAAGTTTCATTCTACCCTAAGCTGACCCCTGAGCAGAGAGATTCCTGCTTTAGTCTTTTAGATCATGTGTAAAACCTGATGCTGGCTGGATCATCCTGCATAGGGCAAGAATATCTGGGGAACATGGGGAGAGGTATGGAGTGAGACATTCGCAGAAGGGAATGAAATGTTTGGGATGCAGCCTCATGCTTTCTACAGCAGTGAACATCAATCAGACCTTCTCAGAAAAGCTTCAGGGGTGCTGAAAGTCTTCTTTCCCCCCCCACCGCCATGCCCCTTTTTTTTTTTCTTGTTTCCCTATTCCCAACTTCTGTTTATTCTCTTTTTCTTCTGATACACCATGGCATGTACAATTTTTGCTCAGGAAACTAAGTTATCCTTGAAAACACAGAGACCTCCCTGGTTTTAGTCCTTTGGCCACTGAGTGAGCAACAGTTATTTTTGTTCTACCAGTGATTTATGACTGAACAGATTTAGAGTTTATATTTTTAGGTTTATAGGCAATTTAAATAATGTATATTGGTGACCATAAATATTTGGTACTCTTACAGTCTGTAAATGAATGTTATGCCCAGTTGGAAAAAATTGTATAAACTAAAGAGACACAAGCACTGTGTTCCTAGCACAGCCTCATGATTCTTTTCAAGTGCCTAATTAGGTAATCCTTAAAGGTAGCAGGAGTTTGAGCATCTGTTGGTAAACCATCTAGAAGGGTGCCATCCAGAGGAAATAACCTGCTTTCCATAAGCGAACCAATTCTCAACAAGACTTGGAGTAAAATGCAGTAGGATCACTGCTCAGAAAATACTGAACTTTTTTTACCAGGAGCAGCATACTTAGAAAAATAACCACCAAATCTCTCTTACTTGCACTGTGTTTTGTTTTGGTTTGGTTTTTCCCCCCACTTTTTTATGGAGTCATAAACAGGCATTAGTCATAATAAATAGACATAGCAGACATCTCTTGAGAAAACAGAACTTTTTACTGAAGAGTTAATTTTGCATATTTTAAAAAAATAAGAGTAGTTTTTTAAAAAAATCTAAATTTTCGGGATATATTTTCCTCTTCCTCACTTCCCTCTTTATCTGGCTTTAGTTTGTGGTAATCCTGCAGACAGAGCCTTTGCAGTGATCCTGTGAAGACAGATACATGCCACTGCTTGTACTGCTGCTGTCCTCTTCTGTTCAAAACAAAACCATCTTCCTTTCCACTCCCAGTTGCCAACTTCACTCAAGTAAATACTAGTTAAGCATTCCAGTGTTTTTTTCCAGGAAAACAGTAAAGTGTTGGGCACTGGCAACTTGAAAACCTCAACTTGAGAACCCCTGTAGCTTAAAGCTAATTACTTCTCCTTCCACAAGTATTTCCTCCCCAACCACTTCAGAGTGTGACTGCTTCCTTGATAGATGGGGGAAGCCTTTTCCAGAGTCTGGGATTGGGATTGTGCTCACTGTGGGATCTGGGCTGTGTAGTGATGCTGGGACTTGGCTGCTGGGGGTTTCACCCACCCCTGCTCCAGCCCCCTGGCCCCAGCCCTGCTCTCACCAGCCTTCCCCATCCCTGAGTGCCTCCGCTCCAGGGACTGAGCCCTGAGTCCCTTGCACAGAGGTGACAGCACAGTGAATTTTCTGTGGGCAGATGAACATTTCATTCTCTCTCCAGTTTTCTTTTGACATGAACTGGCGTGACAGGTAGCTTTGCTTTAGGGTGGCTGCAGGATTACGACACACATCGCATCAACCCAGGAATACCAAATTACTCTGATGGTGTTTCTTCTTTGAAGCTCACCAGAGTAAAGGAGAAACAAAGGAACAAATTTTATGTTCCTAACGTAAATTCCTTAATAAAATCAATGCAAAGCTTTGACAAAAGCCAGTAGTAATTATTATTTAAAGCCTACTAGATAAATTTACTGGTTTTGTTATAACTCCTTTCTGATGTGATGTGCAGTTTCATAGAACCACAGGGTGATTTAGGCTGAGCTTTAAAGCTTATCTGGTTCCAACCCATCTGCCATGGGCAGGGTCAACTATCACTAGAGCAGGTCACTCAAAGCCCAATCCAGCCTTGGCCTAGAACACTTCCAGGGATGGAGCATCCACAGCTTCTCTGTGTAGCCTGCTCCAGTGCCTCACCACTATCACAGTAAAGAATTCCTTCGTATGTATGCGTAACAATGCACGTACCTGCAGTGTGATCTGGTGGAATAATCACAGAAATATTAGTTTATCTGTTCAGTAATTCTTTTCAGGGGCCTCATACTATGCAAATGAAAGGAAAACATGGTCTTTGTAGGAAGGTATTTACAGCTTAAAGGTTTGACAAAGTGTGAAATGGACATGAAGTAATTGTCATGTTTGGCATAAAGACCTTCTATATTTAAGAAAAAAGATGCCTCAACATGTTTTTTTGGAAGGAAAAAACAAAGAGGGTGTTTGTAAAGATTCAGTGCTTAATTTTTTTAAATTCGTGCCTTTATTTTATTTTAGGTTGCTCCAACTGAGTTGCCAGAAGACTGCCCTACAGCACTTTGGAGGGTCACTTCTTAATGGATTGCTGCAGCCTCCTAATTTCTCCACTGATCCTGTTCCCTGCATCGTGAGAACATTTTAGCCAGCACAGAACCTAGAAAAGTTACATGTAAGTCATGATTCCAATTCCTTTCTATTTAAAGAAAAAACGAAAGAAAAAAGGAAAGAAAAAAGGTCTTGGGAAGGCAAGGTAGAGGCAGTAAATATCACACTTTAGAAAAGCACTGTAAGAGCTGTAATTCAACTGCAAACATTAGGTGGTGAATAAATTGTTATTGAAGTAGTTACTTGCTTTTTTAACCTAAATAGTGATTGTCATTTTGACGGCTTTTCTAAGTGTTCTGCTACGAGGGTAAACCATAGCGAGAAGTGCTTAAAATAGCTCTGTTCGCCCCGCTGCTCTAACTGCGCTTTGTTTTTCTCTGCGACGGGCTCCGTGTGTGTACACTTACTATGGAGTACTCTGCCAAAGCTGCACGTGCTCCACGTCGGTTTGGAGGCCATCATCTGCCCAACAGGACTGCAGGCACCCTTCTATTTCTCCCATGATAAAATCCATACACTTCTCCTTTCGGGTTTCTGGAGTATTTCCCTTAGAGGAGCTGCTTCATCCCCATGCCTTCTGTCCCAAAAGGCTCTGTACACATCAGAAGTATCTTCATTGCTACCTCCAGCTCCTTCCAGGTGGAATCAATGCTCCACCTGACAGTAGGAGGGTAAAGAAAGTTGTGCATAAATCTACTAGGGACAGATTGAGGGGACTGCAGATCCCTTCCTAACTTCTCAGCAGGAATAGTGCTTGTGCTTGTTGTGCTTTGATATTTCACCCAAGATGGGGAGTAGCTTATGATCCTCTGCACGTATTTCATCCCTGAGCCCACAATGACTGAGTCTTCCTCTGAAACATTCCACAGCACAGCCTGGCATAGAATCAGTGGGGAGAAACTGATTTGACACTTTGCAGTTTGTCAGCAGTTCTAACCCTGATTCTGGTTTCTGGACCACTACAAGGATGGCATGGATGTGATGATCTGTGCTCTATGGAGGGTGGGACACCCCAGAGCTGACAAGTTTGGGGAAAGGCTTCAACACAACTTAATTTCATCAATTTTTAAAACAAAACCAAATCGATTTGTGGTTAAGAGGTTTTTATCTTTGGGATGGTGTTATAGAGCAGCTTGGCAAAAGGAGGTAATACAAAATTGTGGTTCACAGTGTGGCACTGTGCACATTAACACCCTTGTTTGTTCACTGCAGTAACAAATGCATATGATGCAGTTTAGTCAGAACAGGTCAGTGAAGCAGACCACTCCTTCCTGGTCAGTTATTATTGAATGCTTACTAATACCATTCTTAGTATTTCGAACTGATCTGTATGTAATACTACTTCTAAAAATCTATGAGTATTTTGGAACCAAAGCATTTACATTATAAATATACCTTTACTTGAAGTACTTTGTTTGCTTATGTGACTCTAAAAGATTTACTAAAAAAAAGAAACATCTTCTGCGAAAGGAGGATTGCATTCTTTAATGCATAAGGAAATTCAGTTTTTAAAGAGAGGAATTTTTTTTTTCTGGTGTGATGAGTATCCGCAAAAACAATGGTGAAGTCATAGGCAGTAGGGAAAGTCTGGGTAGTAACAGAATTCACTGTCAAAGAGGCCTTACAAGGTGTGAGTTTGATTTAGTTTTCCAAAAAAGGGAGAGTGTTGCCATTTCCTTGAGGGTCTGGCATTCTCTGGTGCAGTTATTAATCAAATCCCCCTTAGCAGATTCGCCTGACTACAGGAAAATTTTGGATCTGGCTTGAAATTTGTTTTTAGTGCTTGTCTTAAGGGAAGAAGACTTGAAAATATGAGTTGTAACAGCTAGGCAGGCAGTAAAAGCTTGTTTTTCATTAGTCCTACTTAGCACTATTCCCATGAGGTTTGGAAGCCTTATTCACAAATTTTTGCAGGCTTTTCTCATGATGTTGGAAAAGCTTATCATTAGGCATCTTGCAAATTCACTATTTAAAACACTTCCAGAGGAACTAACTTCAAAAATATCATCCTTGGTGGGGGACTTGAAAAAGGAGGCAGAAATGGGAAAGAAGAAACCTCACTCATTCCAATAAGTGCATGGGAAATTTTGTCTTGCTTTTTGTTGTGCTACAAATAATCAGATGTCTCCTTTTCAAGGAACAAAATCAGGTCTGAGGACCAAATGAACTTGAAAATCAGTATGAGGATATAGGAGTCATCATCAAATATGTGCTTTTCCTTTTTTTTCTTTCTTCTTTCTCTTTTAACTGTCATTATGTGCTTGAGCTGTGCATCATTTTTAAAACATGGTGTGTTTTAAACTCTAGCTCCTAGAAAACCCATGCATCAGCTCACAGCCCGTTGGCTGGGGTTGCACCCATCGTGTGTGCAGATCCACGCCGGCACAGGTAGACATGAGGGCAAGCTGCCCTTGCTTATTTGTTTTCTCTGTTTCCCACTGTCTGGCTGTTTTTGATGACAGACTCTGCTTGTAACAATTACCTCATTATAACAATTTCGGTAGAAAGAAATGGACTTTCACTTGTTAATTAGCCCTGCTGGAAAAAGCAGTTGCACAAGGTTGACCCAGCTGTAACAACTGTGTTCTTGTTGCTTTTCCCACGGTGCAGTGGGATAAATAAGTATTCCTTTTCCCCCTTCCATTTATTATTTTGTTTCTATAATACTACTAGGATGCTGATGGATAAAATCTCCATAAAAATGGTACTTACTGATGTGTGAATTCAAAGCAGAATGTCCCTTGCTTGTTCTGACAGAGCATGTTGCAAAACCCTGTTATGCTGCATGTGCCAAGGTAGTAAAGAAAAACCCATTTCTCCAGGTTCTCTGGGAATTAATCCTGGGTGGGTTAGACTAAGTGTATTGCAATGTGGGAGTACAACAGTCGGGGAGAAGCTGTGCTCTCTGCTGAGAGGCTCTTTCCATTTGCTATCCCAAACAGTCACAAATGACAGAGAATGTACAGAGCAGTGTCTTGGAGCAGCTGCTGGGGCAGGGCTGCTGGCATCTGAGTGGAGACAGGTGACTATTCCTAGCAGTATCCATATTCTCACATTTCTCATTTTGTTTTAGCCCTGAGTATTTTCCTTTAAAAGCAGAGAAAATAACATCCCAATCAATGTCCTTCTGCATCTCATAAAAAGACCAGATTGGTACTGTTTATCCAATGTTGTGAATTCAGCAAGGGCCTATAAGTGGTTTAAACAGGATAAAAAAATAAGGCAAGCCAAAACTCAGAAAGTTCTGTCTAGAAATTTCATATTTGTTAGGTATGAGCTCTTCAGAGTACTTAAAAAAATTCAGAAAGATTTCTTGAAATCTATGCTATGCCCATCACTAGGCAGATGTAAATAATGTAAAATTTTAAATATGCAGATATTGGTGGTTAAATGTCTGTCACCCGCCTACCACCACAGCCTGGGAAAAATGTAAGTATTTTAAAATCTGCACTTAAGGGTCAGATAACTTGACAGAATTCAGAAGAAAAGCAGATTTCTGAAGGCAAAATTGTATCACTTTGTACATTGACTTTCCAAACACTCCTAACCATCAGTAGCAAACCCTCTTCTCAAGTGCCAAGACCATTCTTGAGGACATTGTCAGGTTTATCTTACTGGATGAGAGATGTGGCCATGTCTATGTTTCATGATCTTTCTGGTACATTTTCCTGTTGGAGTGCTGTTTTCATAGGGGTGAAGGCACTTTCTTACCCATTTTATGGTACTGGCATATCAGGACTCTGTACCTTGTGCCACCAGCTTGTGGAGTGTTTCCTGCCTCCGGGACCTTCACAGGCTCCCATGGCATCCTGTCCACTGCCCGCTGCTAGCAGCTCTGTGTCAGTCCCTCGAAGTGATCAGGTGCTTCTCAGCACTGTCAGTGCCTCCATGCCTCAGCCAGGCTGGTGGCCAGGGACAGCTTTTGATACAAACACATCTGTTGACTAAATATCACTTTATTTATATGTGCAGATGTGTCTGTGTATATAAAAATGAAATATATTTATAAAAGTTGTATACATGTATATATATATGTAAGTATACAATTTTTTAAAATAAAATTTGTATCTGGACAAATTCATGTCCTGAAAAGTGCTGGTGTGGCTTCAGGGAGGGCGCCTGCACGTGCACACATGTGTGGGTGAGGAGCCAGTGTCCCTTCCTGGAGGTTTCTGCCCAAGACCCCGGTGTTGGAGGCATCCCCACCCAGGCACATGCGATGGCCGCGGGCTGTGTGGCTGGGAGGAGCGCTCTGCTTGTGTCCAGCTGTTAACAGCAGCAGAGGACAGCGGAGTTTGTTGCAGTGTAGTGTGCCATCTGAACCCAGATTGCTCTGACACCTCTCGCCTTGCTGCCGTTGACCACAGGTTTGTTTGTTCGTCACCCCAGCGGTGCCACGGGCTGCGTGGGCACGCAGCATCATTGATCTGTTTACTCGGCGTTCCCTGTGTGGCCGCCGTGTTGTGGCGAGGACTTTTATTTTTTGCTGTGGCAGGTGACTGCGCGGGTGTGTGTGTGTGTGTGTGTCAGCCCAAGGGACTGAGTCACAGCCCTCCCTCCACCCAGGGCCAGCGGCACTTCCCCTTTCCCGGTGGGGTGAGATGCCAGCCCATCTCCACAGGTCATCTTACCAGCCTGTACATTGCATTTTTTTGGTTTTTTACAGAAAAGCCTGAGAGACGGTGACAGCAAGACCAACTTTCTCTGTAACCTAAACCAGTGAAAAGTAAAATCCATCTCACCACATCAGTTTTGTTTTCACTGCTGGCTCAACCTCTCCTCTCCCTCCGGCAGAGCCCTGCACAGTCATTCAGTGCCCGGCTTGGGGGTGGTGTGGTTGTTAGCTCAGTGGTGTATGACCCATTTATTTTCATAATACTTAGATACCCGCACTTCTGCGGCGTTCGGCACACAGGTCCTGCGACCTAAATCCTCGGCAGAAAAGCGCACACCTGATCCCAGCGGCGTGCGTGGAGAGCAGCCCGCTCTGCCCTCGCCTTGTCAGGAGCTGCAGGAAGGTGGTGTGCTTTTGGGTCTAGCAGGCAATTGATGAGCGAGGGCAGGTAAAGGTACATTTTTCTGGAGCTAGCACTTTGTCTTCGATCATTTAGTTAAGTATTGATTGCTAGCTGTTGGGACATGTTTCCTGTTACGAAGTACAAGGAGTCGAGACGTAAAAGCGTTGTATTGGATCGTTTTCTCGCTATAATAACCTGCACTTTCCGCGACAGCAAGATGATTAATGGCACAAGATTGTTCACTCTCAACATCTCCAGACATGGCATCACCCTCGTGTTGGGTCTGATCTTAAGATGGATCTTTCTTCCTTTATTTCTTTTTTACTCAGTTAGTTGAATTTGTTTTCTGTGGGTTTTCAGATGATCATTAGGTTTATGCTTGTGTTACTTTCTGTAAATGGAAAGAATCAGGCATAGGACACACAGGAGAGTAAACTGGCATCACAGACCTGAGAGTTTTAGGTATAAAATTAAAGAGTAATTTGCAAAGTGACTTGAAGTAAAGTGGATTTAAACACAATGAAATCATCCTTGACAGCAATTTGTTTGAAGTTCTTCTACTGTTATGAGTGTAAAGGGATTTTTTTTTTTTAATTGCCAGTTTCTGGGTACAGTATTCAGCATAATTTCTCACAGGTAAGTGAAGCATTAACTCCTTGTACCTCAGTAGTTTGGGCAATGGGGGAAGAAACTGAGAGTTAGGGGGAAGCACCTTCTCTACTTCATCATTTGAAAATCAGTCAGTGGTCAGCTAACTTAGTGAAGGACTTTACCAGGGACACTGGTACTGGGAAAAATGTGTGAAAATCCAGCAGAATCCTGGACAGTAGATAGGCACAGCATGTGAAAAGTTGTCTTCAATGTTTCACAGAATATAATAGCACTCTAGATATAAACTGGAAAAAAAAGTAACAGCAACCAGCTAGTTTGCATTCCCTGTTCAGATGAGCCATGAGTTTTGGGGCTTTTACATTTATATACTTTTGCTGTAGGTGTTGGAAGTGTGGGTGGCCACGAAAAAGCAGTGGTTACAATAAGATTTTCCATTTATTGCCCTTTGTGTACGACTAAAAATAAGATTCAAATGCTTCAGCATTTGTGGAGCAAGCATAATATTTCTCTGAGCTCTGATGACTGGCTTGCCTGCAGCTTCAGCTCTGTCTGGTGGGTGAGTCCTAGGTTTTAATGCTTGTAAATGGGTCTGTGTTGGAAGGAGAGTTAGAGCTTACTTGTGGTGTGGTCTGGCTGTGTTAATTCATCAACTTCTTACTGGAAAAAAAAAAGTAGATAGGCTTAGTACATAAGTTAAAGGTGGTGATGAAAGAATTTTGGAAGCAGAATTGTTCTGCTGTCTGGAAAAAGCAGCTTTGGAGAGGAATGAAAGATCTTTAAAGTCAAAACTTTCAAAACTTCAGTGGTGTACCTTGAATTGTTGATCCAGAACTTCATCTTCTGGCAAAGAAAAAGTGAAGCAGGAAAAAAAAAAGGAAATCTATATAAATCTGCTGAGCTTGAGAAACAAATTCTCAGGGTTAACTTTTGGCAGATAAAATCCTTTTGGTTTGCTTTTCAGGGTGACTGTTGAAATACACTATGTGATGCTTTTCCAGGTAGTTGCACTGGTTAGGAATCCACTAAACCAGTTGCAGTATCTTGAACTACTAAATGTGTTCTGACCACATTAATTGATATGTCAGCTCGTGGCCAAGAGAAATATTAAAGAGAGATGTCAGTATATGCAGGGAAATTCGTAGCTTCATGGTGTCAACTTTGGTGCTGTCCCAGCTTCACTCATTAAGTAGCTGTGGCATTTCCAGAGAATGAGTGTGCCTGTGTGTGTCAGGCTTCTTGGTCTGATGTCATTCTTGTGATGGATGAGAGGAGAGAGCATCTATCCAAGAGCTGCAGGACCCAAGGTAGAGGCTAAAAACTTGCTCTCTTCTGTGTGGCAGCTTAAGCATCACTGCTTTCTTGTCGCTTCATGACCTTCCCAGCTTTGCCAGGCTTTGCAGGGTAGTAGAGGTGTTGGTCTTGAGAATTGGGCTTTATAAGACAATAGGTTTTCACTCTGACTAACACCACGTGGTGCGGAGGATGTGGGGTGCTGGGGGCACTTAGACGTACACGCGCTTGTTCCATGGACTAGTCACTCTGTCAATGGTGAGTCTTTCATTAGACAATATGAAATCCCTTTAAATTAGCTTGGTGTAGTCCTCCCTCTCCTCCTAGGAGAGCTCAGTGCCTGTCATTGCTACCTTACTTTTGTCTTTCTGCTGAAATGCTCCTTTCTGCTTTTACATCTGTGCCTGCTTGTTGGACCCGCTCTTGCCTTGATACAAAGTACAAATGGCAAGAGAGCTGATGCAGTAATCAACACTTCAGATATTTAAGATGGGAACGGGCAAAACTTCAGCATTTATTATTTTCCCCCACAGTGGTAGCTGCAGGGAATTACCTCTTTTATAATCACCTGCGTGTCTCAGTCCTGTAGGTGCCCAGGTGCTGACAAGGGGCGTAATCATTTGCTGTAATATTCTTCTGTGGAATTTTCCCTTTTTCAGTACAGTTGTAGAGGTGGATTTTTTTCTCCCCACCCACCCTTCTTTCTCTACTGCTGTGCCTGCTGCAGGTAAGTTCAAACCTGATGGCTTTGAAGATAATGACGGGAGAGAGTGCAACGTGTGCGTCATGTGGCAGCGGCACTCCTGCGCCGATTGCTGCTGCTGAGCTTTCCAGCGGGATGAGACATGCTGGACTCTTCCAGGGGTATCACCACACAGGCTATTTTTAGAGATGGCACATTGGGTGCATTGTGCAACTATCAGTACCCACTGCTGTGCTCTTCATTTTTTCCCTTGTATGGTGATGAGGTTTTTAAGGTGTTTGCCTTTCTCTTGAAGAGGTAAAAGGATCTCTTTTTGATTTTTTTAACTACTTGTAGAGCTGCTCGGGGGAATCTGTGACGCTACCTTTTCTGTACACAGTTTGGAGGGAACAGTCCTACATGTGGCCACTAAATTAGGATTAGCGCAAGTGACACAAACAATGTGGTTGTGATTTTCAGCTGAAGAGCTCTAACACCCTTTCGGGTTGCAGAGCAGAACTGCTACCTTGGGAAACCCCCAGCTTGTTTTTGGCTTTTTTTTTTTTTTTAACTTTACCACAGAAAACAAGCTGTAGTCAGGCATTTTTACAGTTGTCATAAACTCTTTCTGTGGCTCTCATCGTCTGGAGTTTTTTGAACAGCCACCTCATGCTGTACTGTGAGACAGTGAGAGCAGCGGATGCTTTGGGATGTGGTGCAGCCTCACAGTGGGAACAGAGCTGGACACAGAAGTTGACTGGTGGCTTCTGTCCATTGCTGCTGGAGGAGCAGGGCTGGCCAGTCACAGGCTCCTTATCACAGTGCTCAAATAATGCAAAAACATTAGCAATGGAGATTTGCTGTAATAGTGTATTTTAAGTGCGTCTCTGCTCTGCCAGCTTCACTTTTAATGCACTCGGTTAAGGAATGCTTTGGAGGTTGCTGCTAATGGATGGATCTCTCAGAAAATTGGAATTTTGAAATAAGATTGACACTTTGGAGTGAGAAATATAAATCTAATGAGAGTATTTCAGCAGAGGTTTGTAATTAGGGATGAATGGAGGGAATTTGTACGCACAGTCTGCAGAAGGGCACAATGGAAGGTGAAATTGCACCCTCTGTGCTGAATGAGGGATGAAAGCCAATGTATCAGTGTCATGGCATGACAGTGTAGAGTATAAATGATACTGTCACTGAGTGCTGCAGAAGGTATCAAGGGAATTCCACTCCAGTAAATTACATTACTTAGACAGACCTGAAGGCATTGTGTCTGAATGATTGGAGGGAAAAAAGGTTGTCAGCACAAAGCAGAAGATATTACAGAACAACTGGCTGCAGGCTTGGAAAGCAGTTTTTTTCTGATGTTTACCATGCAGAGCTTTTCAGATGCTATTTAAATTTTTTTTCTGGGTTGAATTACAAATGTATTGATGAAGCAAAAGTATTTTTGAGGTGGTGCTTGGAGTGGACACCAGCCTGCAGCAAAAGGTGTGAGTATGCACAGCTCCCATTTTTTCATTACAAATTGGGACTTTTTCAAACTTGAGAAAAATCTAGTCATGTGTTCCCAGCTCAAGCAGTGTTTTTTAATGCATTGCTTCATTTCACTGAGGACTTCCATTTTGGCCTGGATTTTGCTTGTGAGATAATTCTAGCATAGATTAGCAGAGAGAGATGGGTTGTTACTGTTCTCAATAGCAGTGAGGGGCTGGACTGTGGTGAGGAGCAGCAGATCACAGGACACAAACTTTAAGGTCTCCTTTAGAGGCGTGGTGAGGTCCATGATGTGGGCAGGTAGGAGCGTGATGTCATGGTGACAATGGAGCAAAAATCCAGACTTACCCTTTCAGCATGTATGCACATGTATGCACTAATGTAACACAGTGTGCTCCTCACACTGTTCTGCGTTTTGCCCACCAAGCCCTACTGCTAATGCCAGTCCCACCCACAGGGATGGTGTTGAGTAGAATAGTTATTTCTCAGTTTTATTCTCTGTAATGACCTGCTACATCCACCCTCACAGGGACAGTACCTTAGAGATGGGTTTAACTGCTTCTCTGTCTCTGACCTCACACACAGACAACACCTACAAGCTCCTGTAATTTCCTAGTTTGCTCATGGGTGAGACAGTCCAGCTCCCACAGTTCTTCCAAATGGCTGCTTGATGATAAAACATCTGTTCCCCAAAGATGCTGCATTTCATCCTGTGGTACATAATAAGCTCTGCTTATCTTGGGGCTTCTTGTAAAACTTCAGCAGTCTTTGTCCTTCTTAAAAACGTACTTTTCCACTTGTGTACTCATAAAAAACAACACTGAAAGTACCTGCTATAAGTAATGATAAGGGAGCGGGCTCCATTCCTCCTTTCCAAATCTTGATTTTTGGCAAAGCCCACACAAGGCAGGAAGATAGACATGCAGCACAGTTTTAGCAGTCCATTCCCACATGGGAATGGTGATTCAAGTTGTGGGAGAATTAACCAGGAAATATGGCCAAACTGAAGGGTGCTGACTCTAGGAAGATAGCAGTTCAAGTGCTCCCATGGAAAGGCTTCAGCCCCTACAGCCTGTAGCTGGAAACCAAAGCATCAAACCCACAGGCTGTGTGGAAAAGCAGTCAGGCATCTGTGGAAAAGGAGTTGCCCTTTGTGGGATGGGATTTAATAGTAGAGCAATTTACTCTACTGATGGGCCCTGATCATAGCCAGAGGTGAGTGGGAGGAAGCACAGTGCAATTTCTATCTATACCTCCTGCATTGCAACTGGGTTGGAGTAGTCCAGGGTGTAGGACTCTGTCTGTCTGGATAAAAAAGGTATTTCAGACATTAGAGATGTAAAGTTTGTCCTTAGACCATCATTGTCATGGGAAACTACTATGCCTGCTTGAGTAGGATTAAAACTACTATGCCTGTTTGTAGTAGGATTAAAAACCTGATGTCACTCACTTTTTCTGTGGTATTTTGTATCAAAAGCTGGCATTTTGACACCAGTGGTTTTTTGCATGTTGGGAAAGCAAATGCTTTTTTCTTCTATTTAGTGTTATTTGTTTGGTCATGATCAAACTGTGTTTTCAAAATGTATTTCTCTGTAGACATCCATTAATCCATGGAAAGTCCATTAATTCTTACAGCTCTAGCTACTTATATGAGGCCATTTTGCTCTTCCCATGCTTGTCCTGCAGCACGAATGCCTATAACCAGCACCTGTGAAGTCACCAGGGCCATTCATGGGAGTGATAGGTGCAAAACTGGATTTTAAATGCTGCAAAGTTGTGTGATTGCAAGAGTAGGATAAAGCAGGAGAAGGAATGACCAAACTATGCCTTAGGGAAGACTGGGAGACTAACCAGTATTGCTTTTACTGAGAGAGATATTGAGCCTGCTCTCTCAGATCAGTATCCCCTGGCAAATGTATTTTGTTGTGTAAATGGTTCCCTGTGGTCCCAGAAGACTATCACTATCTCTTCTTATCTTGTACAGTGGATTTCTAAATAATCACTCTTGGTGCAGGAAAGCTGCGGTTTAGTAAGTGTAGCTTGCTAACGAGTCAGTGGTTTAATCTTAATTCTCACTCCTCCTGCTTTTGATAACACAGGGCTATAAAGTTTGACATTGTAGAATCTTCTGTGTAAATTCTGATTTGCTTGGCAAAAAATCAGCCTATTATTTCCAATTCCCCTCTTATCATTAGTGTTATTAAACTGACGATTGATGTGTAAAAACTGCCATTTGCATGAAGTTCACAAAACTGCAATAAAAGACACTTTTGTTCTGACTTGGTGAGGAAAGAGAAAAAAAAAGCAGCTAAATAATGCTAGTTCTAACAGCAGAGATGTTCATATAAAGACATGTTCTGAACAATAAGATCGTTTATCCATGTATGACATAAATACATCGGAATTTAAATTATGAGAGATCTTGTGAAATGCAGCAAGACGCACACCACTGGCATTGTGAAGTTTCCCTTCTCTAAAGCCCTGTTCTTAGGGAAAAGCAGCTTTACTTTTGCTTTGAAAATCCATTATCATAAGCCTTTTTTAAAAAAACGTTTGTCGTAGTGCAATATTAGAGCAATTTTATACCCTAAGAGCAGCTCTTTCGTAAGGTAAAATGCAATCCCATGTGTGTATGTAATTGCGGTTTATAATACTTCACACAGCCCTAATTTTCCCAAAATTAAGAAAACCACTAACCTTTTTAGGCTTTCCTTTTCCTAATTGTTTTTTGTTCTCCATGTCTTTCTTCCACAAAATATTCTTTTTTTAAAATCCCTGCTCAGGAGAAGGAAAAAAAAAAAAAAAGACACAGAACACTCTCTGGATTCATTGCAAAACACTGCTTGAAGGAAGCCTTTTAAGAGTTTAGGTTAAAAAGTTTCTGCTTCTTTCAAACTACATGGGTGACACTGCTATTTTGGGAGACCATACCATCTGCTTGTTAACCAAAAAGCAGGGAAGATATTCCTAGTTCTAGTATGGGTTTTTGGGTTGATTCCACATAAAATTCCCAACTGATCTCCGCTTGTGCTTGCCCCCTCTATAAGCTAAGGAGAACAAGGCCACTGATCTCTTCTACCGTCACAGCTTCCAAGGTGAAGATGCTCAGCTTGTGGTCCTGAGTAAGACATGGTTGTTCCCAACAGGAACAATCCACTGAAATCTGTGAGGTCCCTAATTCTTCCCTGGAGGTGTTGATGTCACAAAGGCTGTGACAAGGAGTAAAAGAGCAGTATAGTGTTTAGCCCCAGATGTAACACAGGTGACTGCTACCTGTGGATGAAGAAGAAGGTGTTCGGGGGAGGCTTGGTTGGGTTCTGTTGGAGGAGCTGAGTTTTTGTTTGTGTTTGAGTAAATAAGGGGGAGGACACATTTTCTGGGGTTTACTTGCTTTTTGAGGGGGGAAAGAGGCAGAAGTACAAGGTTTTCTGGCCCACTGATCAGCCAATTAATGCAGGTGGAAAAAATGCAGGAGCTCGAGAGGATAGTAAGATTGTCCTTCCCTAGGTGGAGAGGAATGGCAGGACTTGTAGTGCAGATGGATTCAAGGAAAAGGTTGACATGAGTAGGAGCAAGGTGGAGTCTATGTATTTTGTCTGGTGAGTCTGTGGGAAATAGCAAAGCGGAACACAAAAATGTGCGAAGATGTTACTGTGGTCCTCCATAGGTGATGAAGACATTTGTCTGAGACAGGAGAGATTTAAGTCTATATTATATTGCCGGAGTATCTGCAAATACATATGTATCATCGTTACAGTGTCTTCCTGACTGGCAAAATGTTTCATCCAATCTCTGTTGACAGAAAAGATTGCCTACTGATAATTGCTTTGCTTAAGTGTCTGATAATATGCCAGAAATGAGAGCATTCTCTGTTAGGTCATCTTTAATTATGCATGTACCACCTGTCAGCTTTAAATCTGGAGAAGATTAGATTTCTCATTGGATTTAGAGTAGGGAAGAGAGCCTTCAACAAGAGGACTAGGCTGTTGCAAACAGTGTATATGGGGGAGTTTCACAGGCAGTCTCCTCATCATCCCTAGTCATGGATACTGCTGTTGGCACATGCGGAAATATTTGAAATATTGCCTAAGCTTGCTGCCGTAGTGATGGGTTTCGCAGGAAGAGGATTTCAGACCATCTGTTGCGTTTTCGAGTTTTCATCTTTCCCCATACCAAAGGGAGAGGGAGTGCTGAGGTGGGGGAGGACACATGGCAAGTCGTGGCTCCTTTGGCAGTGCTGGGGGGAAATCCCCCCCAAATGCCATGTGAGGGGGTTATTCACTTGCCACTGGTGAAAGCACATAATAAAACTGGTCAGGGCAGTACAGACATCCCAAGTTAATAGGAAATTAAGGGCTCAAAAGACCAAAAAATTATGAGGAGGGTGCTTTGCAGAAAACCCTTACAGGGAGAGATGGTAAAGATCTCTGAGGATATTAAATTAACAGGGTTGCCATTACCAAGCCTACTTAGGATATTAAAAATTATATTGGAGAATAAATTTATCTTTTTTCAGAGTGGGGAGGCAGTAATTGTTCGGGAATAGTTGAAGGGATTTTCAGTTCATGGGAGAATACTAGCTGTTTATTTGGTACAGTAATAGATTTTAGGAAACTCCTTGGTTTTCTGGTCTCCTTTACTCCCAGGCCAGTGTGGCTGATTGTTCTCTGAAATGCATCATTTGCACCAGAAAACAGAAAAGGTCTTTGTTAAGCTTCTCACCAGCTTTTGGCAAAAGAGAGCATCACTTGAACTGCCAAACATTGCTCCTGCTGCTCCTTGCCTATGTATCTGAGTGGCCAGTGCTTCCCCCTCTCTGCGATTTTGGTTTTCCAGCTTCTGTCATCACTGCCTCAGCCTCCTGGAAAGAATTCCTCAGTTACACTGGTTAACTGACACTGATCATTTTTCCTGGTAATACCTTCAGCTAGAGCTATTTCTGAAAATCTGGGATTTGGAACAGTAGGTCAATTTGTAAAACAACGAGCGAAGAGGGACAGATGGCTGTGGATACGAGAGCATGTTTCTGTTCATCTCCATTTGGCTTTTGCTGATGCTTCACTGTTGCGCGAGCATTTGAGGCTGTCACTTTGCATTGCTTAAGTGGTTGTTGCTCCTTTGCTCGAAAGACTGGCCTGTGGAGATTGTCATGTCCCCCCCCTGCTCCAGTGGGGCTCCAGGACAGACTGCCTCTGCAGAAGCTTGCAGTGCCTTTGCACCCAAGGACATGGAAAGGGTTTGCAAGATGAGTGGATTTTCTGCTCAGAAATCTGGCTGTATTTCTCTTGACCGTTTCTCCCAGGAGCTGCACTGGGCAAGGCTTTCCTGATGATTCCTTTGCTCAGGGTAAGGTTGCTGGACTCAGCTTTCTTTGTTATTCCTGTGTAAATGATTACAACTTCTCTGTGCTATGTTGTGCTGCTGGGTTTTACTCAGTTCTTAGGCAGATTCTGATTGATTCAGACTCTCTTGCTTCTGTCTCTCTCTGAGTAGTGGTGCCAGTAGGATCACCTCAGTGTAGCTGAATTTTACAGACCTGAGATGGAAAAGCATGGGGGTGTGCCGCAACCCTTTTTTCCTTGCTCGTGATTCATTCAGCCCTTCTTTCCACCCTCCTGTTTCATGCTAGAGGGCTCTCCAGTCTTGCAGTGATCACTGGAAGACATCTCTTTTGTACAGACTCCTTCATTAATATACAAGGGTGTATGCATCCCATTATCCCAGTGCTACTGCTGAGCTGTGCAGCACCACTGGGCACTGCTGGAGATGTCCTGGTCGCTGGTCTGAGGGACAGCCATACTTAAATGAATGTAGTACTTTGCTTTTGTCTCTGGAAAAAAAGGACAACTAGATAAGATTTATAAATACCCATAAGAATTGAAATCCTTACTTCAAACCCTCTGAGCTCTTCAGGCTTGAGATATATGGCTTATATAGTCGTCAGACTGTGGCTCGTCCTTGGGTCTCTTCCATGTCCTGTATTTTACAAATGATTGCTTAAACTACCTAGAGCAGCTTTTCTGGACCACCTTCCTGTTCTGGAACTCAGGATGTCCTATCTAATGACTACCTCCCTCTTTTCTCTCCTGGACTCTTGGAGCTTGTCCACTGCCTTAGTCACAGGAGGGGCTTCAGCTATCCTCTCCATTTGTCACAGGGACACTTATTTAATAGTTCTCTTGTAACCTTCGGTGTGTTGCTGGTTTTAGGCTTCACGTGTTTTCTCTCCCTTTTCACCCTTTTAGAAACACTACAATAAAACTCTTCACATGTCAAATTTAGTATCTGTTACAGCAGAGACTTCCTACAGGATTCATACTTTTCTTTGCTTGATAGTGAAGCTGGTGAAATTCAGAGTGATGTGTTTACATTAAGCTATCTGACTGTATACACAGCTAATTTTAAGAGGAAGGGGAACCCTTCTTGGGATAATTAGTTTTGCCATGTTTATAGACAGGAGCATGTTTTTTTTGACTCCAAGGCGGCTGCTGACAGCTGGTATTACAAGAGTTCATTGGGAGTCTCATGGTCCATGTGTCCTTATGTATACACAGCACAGACAACATGAAGCCAGGGAGAGATAATGAAGGCAGTGATGCTAAACCCTCTAGCAGTGCCCAGTAGTGAAGCATTTGAACAGCCAATGTGAGCCAAATTCCAGCTCCTGTCTAGGCTGTAATAATCAGGAATATCACCTTGTCCTTTAACAGATTTTACCAGTCTGGTTGAGCAGCCAAGTCAGGAGAATAATTTCTTCTTACTGCCCTGGCACTGGCAGCACAAGCTCCTAAATCAGGGAGTTAGCCTGTGGCCCACCAGCACATGAGGGTGTTGCATGTCCCTTCATGCTCTTCTGAGGCGTAGGGGCAGGGTGGTGTGTGGGTCGTGCAAGTGCCACCATCAGGTTTTGTGTTCTTTCCACCACAAGCCAGTTGGTAACACAGTGCTGAAGATCAACAGTAAATACGCACAACCTGCTCGAAAAGTTCAAGTGGGCAATCAGAGCACAACGAGTGGCTGCTTTTACACTTCGGTTACAGAATGATTCTGGAGGGATTTCAAGGAAACCTCCTTGTAGCAGGAAGCTGCTGCTCTAGGCAGCTCATTCAATGAGGGAGCTGCGCCTTCTGCACCTGGTGCCTCCTTCCCTGGGCTGCTTAATAAACACATGAGTGCAGCCATTATCAGCCAAGCTCTGCTTCTTTGGCCTGTGCTAATGTGCTGGTATTTTATGTCACATCAAGTCAGGAGGGAAAACGGTGATACGAAGCCATTCCTCCCGTTCCTTAAATAGGATTGATGACCACAGCTTAACAGCATTCCAAGAAAAAGACGTTTGATTGAAAGTGGCCAGAGCTTCCCCTGAGATGCTGAATAAGGATGTTCATCCTGGTAATAACTTGCCTTTGCCATTTTCAGAGCAGGCATTCCTATTGCAAATCCTACATTAGCTGCAGTTAAATGTGCACACACATGTCTAAAGGTACCTCTTTGATTTTCTGCCTCTACCTTCCCCCACCTCCCAGACAGGCCCAGGGGAGCCCCACTGGCTCATCGACAGCTCCATCTCGAGGTGGTTCCTCCAGCAGCACTGCTTGTTGCCCTTTGGTGCCCCTTCAGCCATGGGGGCGTCTGCTCTGCTGTGCAGGAGCGTCAGTGAGCTTTCTGCACACCGTGAGCTGGAATTCCCTCTGGGCCCCTGCAATGAATATTGCAAAAAACTGTGCTGAGCAGGGGAGGGCATTGTGCTTTTATGTGCCATGGCTTGCCAGTTTGAATCACATCTGTTGTGTTGCAGAGGGGAATATTGCTTTGGTTGCAGTGGGTTACTGGAGTACTAGCAAGTCTCATTTGTGAGGGGTCTTGGGCTTAAGTCTCATCTCATCTGTCACCCAGAGAAGGAATCTACTCTGACAACTTCTGCAAACGCTGGTTTCACTTTTGTTTATTTGTTTCCCAGCCATGTTCTTTGTTTCTGAAATGGTGTTTACATACCATAGGGTTTTTTTGATGCAAATCAATTAGCTTTAAATTTTTTCTCAACTACCTGATTTTTATCCCATTTCTTCACCGCCATCCTGTTGTTAATTCACATGAATATGCGATGTGATATCCCTCCCTGGTTAGCAAAATGTTAGAATAGCTGTTGGCAGCTTCTGAAAGGGTAATTAGCAAATAGGAATTACTCAAAGATGTGCACACTAGCCTAAGCAGGCATTTTCCAGCTGTTTGCAAGTTCAGAGACTCATAGGCACTTTCTTGGGCTCTAACACAAGATTAATTACTTGCTACTACAGAAGAACATTTACAAAAACGTGTAGTGTGCAATCCAGACTAGTGTGTTTTGTTCCTTAAATTGGAAGTGGAACATCTTTGTCAGAAAAAGCGGGATTTTTACAGTGCTTGGTAGTCCTTTTCCCGAAGAGCCAAGCCTTTTCATTACAAAGGAATGTTGCACTCAAATCAGAATAGTGAGAGCTGCCTAAGAAAGTGCTGGGGGCTCGGTAGCGGAGTCCTGGCACCGCGGGGCGTAGCTGTTCCTGCATGGGCACACCTTGGTGCCAGTGCCTTTGTGCTGAGTGCCTGAGCCAGGAGCCCCAGCTCCCAAGCCAGCCCGGTCCAGCCCAGGACATCCTCGTTTCCTTTCTTTCTAATGTGTGGGAATTGCTGTTCACCAGGCTTTCTTTAGAAAGCCATTTACACTGCTCTGCCTCGTTTTGCATGAAGAAGCCCTCGTAAATCAAATATATCCACACAGCTGTGCTAAAGGTCTCCTTTTTATCCACAGGCAGCTACTGTCAGCCTGCTTTTATTTCTCCTCATTCCTATTCTGTTGTTCCTTCGGGATCAGCCTGAGGGCAGTTGTATTTTTGTTTGTTCCCTGCAGTAATAAGGTGGTTGATCCCTGATGGTGCAATGGAGAGAGGGGGCAGGCAGAGGGGAAGTGCATGGCTGGTGTATTTGGACTGCTTGACAGTTTTATTTTAAGCTCAGGGTCTTCTTGCCACATCCATATCCTCTTCTGTTCTCTGCCTTTTTGCTTGACATCTCTTGTGCCTAATTCTCTAATCAGCTGGATTATCATCTGTTGGCACCATGTCCTCACCCACTCTCTAGCCTCTCACCAGTGATTACCTCTCCCCTCTCATCTCTTCTCCACTCTGACACTTCTCCCTGTTTGCTTCTCTGAGTGCCTGTGACTTTCTCTCTCCTCACCTCCCAGCATCATCCCACCTCCCAGAGGGAGAACAGACAATTTCTGCGAATCTTCTTTCTCGGCGTTGCCTTCATTCCCACTGCTCTTTCAAGCTCTTTGGCAGACGTTCCCCTCTCTGTTCTGGGCAGTGAAACATCTCTCTCTCTGCTGCCTGCGCCCTCTTTTCTGCTCCATCCCAACAGCCTTACGTACTCACTGTAGTATGCAATGCTTTATCTTCAGATTCTTCAGTTTCTTTTGCTCACTGAAAACACTGGACAATAGCCACTCTTTCTCACAATTCATTTCCCTGTTCTTACTCCAGCCCCTCTGTCTCCCTGGAAGCAATGGAGCTAGGACTGGGCTCCTGCCCCCTTACTACAGTCCTTTCTCCCTGGAAACTTCTCCAGCCATCCCTCCTCCACCTTTCTTTCTGAGCAGGTCTTGATCCATGAGCCCCAAGCCTCTTCAGCAGTCTCTGTCTCCAAGGTAACTCTGGTCCTTTCCCTCCTTTTTTCTTGAACTCTTCCACACATCCATATTAACATGGTTCTTAGCGTCCTTGTGGATGTTGCTCCTGGCTCTTCCCCATCCTTTCAACTTTTCACCATTGCCTCTGGATTTTCCCATTTCAGAGGTTTTTTTACATGTCTCTCTTCTATTATTACTAAAAACATTTGCACAAACATCTTTTTCAGAATTTTAATTTTACCTCTTTCTTGTGCTCTTTCTGGAAAAATTCTTGCCACATGCAGCAGAGAAGAATGCATGTGTGCATATGTACTTTGGGTGAGAAATATGTGGAACGATGGTTACAAATAATACTGAGACACCTAACTTGTAGAGTAAAAGGAGCATTTCTTCCTTCATATATGGATGGGTTGCTCTGTTGATAGGACTCTTATTTAAGAGACATGTCATTTTTTAATGTTTGAAAAGCTCATGCTAGGTGACATGAAACACACGAAGACAATGCATATTTTTAAGAGATAGTAATTAAACATTGTGCATATGTGTGTGCATGTATATAGATATATGTATATATGTGTGGATATATATATGTACATATATATATCCACATATATATATGTATGGTTATATATATATATATATATATATATACACACACACATATATATAATTGTAGGGCCATGCACGTATGTGTCTGCTTTTAAGACACTATATGTGAGAAGAATATGCTGTGATGGAATAGCATCATGCCATTCATAATCCAGTGGAGGCTGTCCTGTATTTCATCAAGCAACAGGTATTTATTTAAAGCATTTTAACTTTCCCTTGGGCAAACTGTGTCTTGCTCGCACTTTAAATTCTTGAGGTAATGGCATGAATCTGTGGATAGACTTACCTGATCTTGACCTCTGATAAATATGAATTAACTGAGCCTACAAGACTCCAATCGTCTTAATGGCAAAATCTTCATTTAGTCTGATAGTTCAAAATTGTCTCTTCCTTTCCTGAAGGTATGTCTCTCTGTGGTCAAGTTTGTCTGAAAAGATCAGACTGGGTCCTGCATAACAATGTTTGCATTCTTATGACAGTCCAAGAAACAAAGTTCATTAATTTAGTTAGAAAGACCTGTAGAGTGATTTTCTAATTAATTTATTTTTTATTGCAGTCTGCAATATAGGTTAGGTACATTTAGGATAGGCAGAAGTTGAGGGGGAAGAAGTAAGAAAAAAGCATGCTTGTTTTTACATTGAGGACTGTTCTCTTTTACATGAGACAAACTCCCTGGCAAGCACTAGAGTTTGCCATGTAGGCTGCTCCCCTTTTTAGCACAAAAATTGCTGTAGGGGTTTGCAAGCACAGAGAAGTATTGATTGTTTCCTAGCACACTGTTTGTATTACATATTTCAGTTAATAATTGGTAATGCTTTTAGATTAGTTTCATTTGAAATACTAATCAATGAGCTTTATAGATCTCCCGCTTTATAAATAAACATGCCAATCTCCAGTGGAGCATGAGAGCTTTATTTTATCCTGGATTGTTTATACTATATAATAATTAATCTGTAGTTTAATCTCCTTGTCCTCATGCTTTTATGGCTTGATCCCACTTGTTGCAAGGGATCTCAAATCTAATTAAAGGGCATAGATTAATGGCACTCAACACCTTCAAAAGCAAGTGCTGGAATGTGCCAACTACTTCCTGTTGCATGAAGACCTCCTGATGCCTCTTACTCTACATGTGCAGCAGAAACAGGACTGGCTGCCTTGTGTCTTGTAATTTCACTCTATGAAATTTCACTCTATGAAGTCTTTATTTTGAACCACAGTAGGTTTTCCAGACTTGAGGTGCACAAAGTCACAGTTTTCTTGCTGTGATGTTCTCTCAGACTGTTGCTGGAAAACCACCACCAAAGTGTTTCAGCTGAGGGAGAAAGAAAAAGAAAAATAAAGCTTGAAATTATGTGTTGATTTCCCAATGTTCAGCATTTTTTTGAGCTCTTCTAAAGCTCTGGTGCCCTCATGATGTGGAGCAAAATCGTGAGATCTCAGCTGGAGAGTCGTCTGGGGGGACACTGCAGCCATTGCGGGAAGTACATCTGGCCAACAAGAAATTTTGCTAAGGGAAGCCCAGGGCAGCTGGTGGCTTCTGCTCCATTCTTCCTCAAAAGTCAGGCTTCTGACAAAGCAGGGGGACCTGTGCTCTGCTTGCTCCATCGTCTGTGTTTGGTGTGGTGTTGCAGACTGCTCAGGTGGGATTTTGCCGACCAGTGATGGTCAGCCAGTTCTGCTTGGGAAGCAGGAATCTCCTGGCTCCTACCCTCATCCTCACCCTCGTGAGCTCAGGGGTCAGGTTACACAATGGCACCTTCAGTTTGTTTAAAGCAAGGAAATTATGCACAAAAGCTGTTAAAAGAATATAAGGTTGTCAAGTCAAGTGAGAAATGTTATAACATCGCCTGCTCAGCCTTCAATTGAATCCTGCGTGCATGCAAATTTGACAGTCTTTAATTGCATGTCTCCAAGATCTGTGGAGAATATAGCTTCTCAATTCACATCAGAAAAATCATGCAGACTTTTTTCTTCTCTGAAAAAAAAAAAAAAACATTCTCTCTTATAGATTGTCCAGACTGTAGGTATGGGTGTACATTTCATCAGCCAGGCAAAGCTTCCATGGGTCACAGCTGCCCAAAACAAAGCCCTAAGCAAACTTGCCATGGTCCTGAAGGTAGTGTGGCATTGGTGATTGCCACTGTGCAGACAATGACCTCACTAATTCCTTTTGTGTTGTCCTCAGATATGGTACAGCCAAGGTGTCCTAGAGTGTCTGTCCCCTGGTGAATGGAGAGGGAAGGGAGAATTAGCAGCAGGTGGCACTCGCCATGCCGCTGAGGGTGGACGAGACTTGGGATTTTGTGGGTTTCTGAGCTAAGGTCTGCAGAGACCGTGGGGAATGTCTGGTTTTGGTGGCCTCTTCCTTGCCCAACATTACATTCCCCTTGAAGACAAATGAGCAGATGAGGGCTGTAATAACCATAGAGGGAGAGAGTGACAGCAGTGAATACCCAACCACATAAACCAGCCTTACGTAAGTCCAGTAACTCTAAACCAGTATATGTAAGTCTAAACCATTAGGATTGCACAAGAATCACTTTGTTTGACATTTTATTAGCCAGGTTTGTAGCATTATGGGAGAGGCACTGGAGAGAGTGGTACATGAGCAGGAATCCAAAAGATTTTCAGTTGGAGTGTTTCTCTTAGAAATGGACTGGAAAATACATGTTTGTGACTTGTTGCATGAGAAAATGAAGCAAGAAGGGAAGCAATTTTTCAGACATTACTATTTGTGGACAGTCTTAAATAACATGAATCATGGGGTCTCAAATCCTGTACGGTGACCTTGTGCAATCAGAGTACATAATCTACTAGGAGACTATGAATTTATGCATGCGCTGTATTCAGAATTGGAAAAGATGTTTTCCAAAGTTAGAATCTGTTGTGTTGGCATAACATTGCATTTAAAGTAAAAAGCGTTGAACGCACTGGGAATTGTTGAAGAATATTCTGCCAGCTCTCAAAATTAGGATTTTACACTGCCATCAATAACAAAAAAGTTACTCTAATGAGAAGCCATTCTGGTTAAATGAAGAAATACAAGTAGTGATAAAACATTTATTAGTTTAATACCCAAAAAGGGAAAATAGAAAAGGCAGAAGTGTTCCCCAGGTGTTTTTTGTATTTGAAACTGTGGAAGAGGATGTGTCCATCCTGTGCAGTAATATGGAAAGAAGAGAAAGTTTGCTGCTTATAACAAAAGAGGATCTGGGAAGCAAGAGTGGTTGAAATTAAACATTCTCATATCCTACTAACTTTTACATCCAGGAATTTTAAAGGAAGTAGCTGAAAAGCTCTGTTAAGTGGCTGGTAATTTATAATAAATCTTGGGAAATGGGAAATTCCAGAAAATTGGAGGGCTGCCAACTGTATTTCCGATATTTCACAAAGATAAAAGGGATGTCCCGGGGAACTGATGGCTGGTTTAGCTTGACGTCAGTCCAGGGTAAAATAGTGGAACAGCTATTTCAGAATCTGTCAAGAGAGAACTTGGAGGTTAAAGGTACAGATAATTCCAGTAACACTTGAAGAGAGAGCCTGTCAAAAAAAACACGCTGGATTTCTTTGCTCTGTCAGGATTGCACGTCTGTGTGATAAAAGCAGCTGTTGATTTGCCTTTAGGAGGTCAGAGTAGGTGGTCCTTTCTGCCTTTCAGGTTTGTGAACCATATAAGGAATGCCCAGAGATTAAAACTCCCATGACAGAGTTTCAAACAAAAATAATCAAGCCACTCTGTTTCCCTGGGATAAAGCGTGGCTTAGTTTTGGGTTTGAGGTGTTAATCTCGTATTTGATTTGATTTGATTTGATGGCTTTTGCAGCTTTAAGTATGTTTGCGTACCTTGTAGTTCTGTGGGGGTAAAGAAAAAAACAAACTTCAAAAAGCTTCATGAAAAGCTCAACAAATAATGCAAGTATTCTCAAACAAAGATAAAATCCAAGTTCTTCTTACAGCAGTCTTTGTAGCTTTAATCCCTCGCTCTTTACCATGGCAAAGAAGATTTCATAAGCTCCTCTGGATCTTACAGGAGAAGGAAAGCTTGTGTTTGCCTTCTGCTGGCTTTTCAGTCCTGTAAGAAACTCCAGATCGAGATGCTATGTTGGCTTTACATACCCTCAGAAGGAGTACCAAATACATCAAATCTTTTCTTCTTCTCTGGACTCTTTCAGACTGCAGTTGCACTTAGTCCAAGTGTCCATTTTGTCTCACATCCTCTCCTTACTTTGGCTGTAGTCTGGTAGATGTTGGCAGCAGAATTGATTGCTTTCCGTGCCCCTTTCTCCATGGGATGATTTACTGTCTACAGCAGGAAAGGCAGTCAAGTTCCAGAATCAGGCCCAGTCCATGGATAAAGGGACTTTAAGTAGGCCCCTAGGTATATGTCAGGCTCTGAGAATAGTGGGAAAGCTTGCAGCTCTTGCTTAAACCTTCTGATAACAAAACGGCAATACTCAGATCTTTGCAGGATCAAAACCACAGTCACAATCCCTTGGTGTAATCCAGGTACCCCCTTGGCACTTGCTCTGAGTTTCTAAATAGTAATTTCAGTCATCTTCTGATCATTTGATCATTATAAAAACATGTGAAAATAGGTTTTTTGCATATAGATAGTACTCCCAAGATTCAGATGTCTAAATCTGTGGATCCTAATGCAGTAGTCACT
Organism: Pyrgilauda ruficollis; assembly: GCF_017590135.1. Taxonomy (NCBI): domain Eukaryota; kingdom Metazoa; phylum Chordata; class Aves; order Passeriformes; family Passeridae; genus Pyrgilauda; species Pyrgilauda ruficollis. The sequence goes on along the minus strand of NW_024526711.1, from coordinate 4,314,522 downwards.
AGAATATATTTATTTGTTTAGTTACTTCGTTATAGGTTAGTCAAAATCTATGATCTAGCTGTAAAGAAACATTGTTTCATTCAGTATTCAAGGGAGAACATTATAGTTGGTATCCCTTTGGTTGTGGAAAACCCTGCAGAGACAGATAGGGGCCCACTCTTAGGAGAAGGCAAGACCTGTATTCTTTCCTGAGAGCAGAAGGTGCAAAGTTAACACCCTATGCAAGTCTGTCCCAAATTTAACCCAGTGACCTACTGCATGCGTCCCTGCTCTTCACACATTAATCACTAAGACACGTTCCAAAGGACATGCCAGTTTGTGTCCCAAGGAAGGATGAAGGATATTTTAGCCACCTGCTACCTTGCAGCAAAGATGAAAAACTTGCATTTTAGGGGGTAAAACAAAGAGAGCAGATTTTTCCCATAACAGCTATGCAGTATGACAGGAGAAAATGGGATTGGGTTGCTTTCACAGCCTCTGCAATTTGTGTCTTCAAATGTGTTTGCAGTGGTTTTGGCCATAGCCTCTCAAGCAGACAGAACTGCTTCTACCACTTCTGCACATAAGCTGGAAATGCAGTAAGTAGTACAGCTTAGTGAAGAAAAAAATAAATTTTGAGAGAGAACTTTCCTTATTTGCTTATTTGTGGATTTTTTTTTTTTTTTGCAATTGTTTTTTGGGTTTTTTTTCTTTTTTCTTTTTTTTAAGTGAAAACAATGCTCATTTTATAGCAACCAAAATTTAAAGTACAGAGCTTCAGCACTGAATTCCACTGGAGCTTTAAACTTGAGAATAGAACTTAAAGAAAATTAATAACTTTTATTCAAATAACTTGTAAGCATAATCTTTGACATTCGAAGGCTGCTGAAAGGAGCTGCACAGAGCTGTTGTTCATAATTTCTAGTTTCCAAACTTTGGTGGCATTAGGGCAATATCAGCTGTGCCTTTGTTCTCATAGTCATATTAGCAAAAGAGATGTCAAATACAGCAGCACCTTCTTTACTATCCTGAGATATTGTCGTACTGGCAAGTGACCTGGATATTTGACAAACCATTCGTACTTCAGCAATTCCATCATTTCAGAGGGCATTTCTGCAGTGTGAGTTATACATACATGTACACATGCCCACACCAGTACACATAAATTGCTTAAAGGTTTAGGAAAAAGGGGGAAGCCATAACACTGTATATCACTCCTCAAGCAAAATCCCCAAATACTCATTTAAAGCAAGAAAAGCAGCGGGCCTTTGCCAGAATTTCCAGTCCCTGTTTGTGTGGAGACTTTAAACTTTTTCAAAGAGTTTACCAAGCTGACAGGCAAAATAAAAACAAACAACTGTTTCATTTTTCCCTCTCAGATTCTTTAATCTGGCAATCCAGCTCACCCAAGAGCAATCCAAAAGGTTATGTCTTTTACCAAGGTCCTGAAACCACTGACTACTTCAGAAGAACATAATGTGTTGTTTGTTGTGCTTGGTGGTTTCCTGGCAGTGTTTCAGTGTTGGGCATTCCCCATTCTGCTTTGAATAAGCTATTTTGAGTAGCAGACTTAGTTCCAGTCCCCTTCACTGTGGCCACCTACTGTAAAGAGCAATGTGAAAGCTGCAAGAGGAGATTTTATGAGGAAAGAGTTCTGTGTTTCTTACTTTCCATGTTCATATATGTCAGTTAAGTTAAATCAGTATCCTTATTTCTGAGAAATAAGGATAGTGGACGGTTTTTGTGCTGTTCCTCCTGTTTTCCTACCTGGTCTATTGGAAGATGTCCCTGCCAATGGCAGGGGAATTGGAACTTGATGATTTTTAAGGCCTCTTCCAACCCAAACCATTCCATGAATCTGTCTTCCCCCACGCATCTACCATGCCTCTTTCCTGAGGGCATCATCAGTTTATTTACAGAACATTGAAAATTCATGTTAAACTAAGCCTGACTCACTCAGTGTATGAAAATTAGTAGTATAATTATATAATTTTTACTGAGTCATAAAAATATTAATGTGTATACTTTGCCTAGTAGGCCTGTATAGAATGTATAGGTCAATGCATATAGTGTGTATAAACATTATTTGCATGTTAAATAAAGTCCCTAAAGAACGTGAGCTCTCATTACCTTGTTCATCTGGGTTACTCTCTCAAGAAACAATAGCAACACAGCCCTCTGAAGTCAAGAAATAGGTTTTATCTCTATATGGAACATAAATCTGTTTGGACTCGTCAAAGCAACCTCCACTGGGAATCCCTGACTCCTTATGGTACCAGCCTCTGAACAACCTGAAGCACAATTTCTTTAGAGTAGACGCCTGGGGTTTAAATAAGCATTTATCATGGAGACTACAGGCATCCTGACAGTACTTTAAAAAAAAAATAAATTCAGTGTAGACATGAATCTGTGGTACACTTTTGCTCGTGTGTGCATTCTACCAATAGCAAAACCACTGTGAATAAAAATGCTACAGATTAAAGTCATATTCAGCAATTCTATTTAAAGGTCTGCAAGATCAGAGTCCCTCTTTTGGGGTTTATTTGACCTTTTTTTGGTCTTTTTGGTTTTATTTTTTTGCGCAGTATGTATCCAGTTGTGCTGTAGGGTCTAAGTCCAGTATAAGAAAAGCAGCGAGTGACTTTGCAGTGGGACTTAATTCCAGCATCAAAGCCTCTGCGCTGTGATGACAAATGAGCTGTTCAAAACCAGCCATTCCACAGTCTGCAGGACACATCCCTGTTCCTGTCAGTTTAGCTAAGGAAGGAGTATCCAGTATTCTCATCTCCATTTGGAATCCATGTGACGCTTGCCGTACAGAAATGAGGCTCATGGCCCAGCCCTGCACCCAGCTCAGGCACTGGTGCTTCTGCTCACTGCCTTTGGTGTAACTCATGGGGACCAGTTTGTGTTCCTTGAGCCACTTGCAGCTGTTCAGCAGTTCCAAGGGTGCTCCCTGGGCTGTGGACACTCAATGTGTTGGAGCCATGTGGCCTTCTCGGCAACAGGAATTCTTGCCTTTAGGAGACATTAGCAATGTCTGCAGGGCCCTGCTGTGTGCCCAGCCAGACCTGCCTGTCTAGAAGGTCCATGGTTAAATTCTCCCTGGGTTTCTCTTAGCTGTCCCCCTTCCCACTCACTCTCCAGTAGTGAAGGTCCTTCTTCAAGGCACTATGGTCAGGAGCACCAGCCGTCACCCTCGGGAGCAGCACGTCTGCAGCTGCTGACCGGGAATGCTCTGCAGTGTCCTTTCCAGTTGTCCATGTACATTCTGCCTTACTGCAGAAGCTACTTGATCAGTGTGAAAAGTTCATTTCTTCAGACAATCTTGCTAATGGCCCTGGCACCCACAGTATGTTTGGCAGGAGGAAGTCCATGTAGCCTGGCGGCCCACAAGTCTATTTTCAATTATCTGGGGTGCTCAGAGAAGAAGACGTTAATATTGCTAAGGATGACATAGCAAATTACTACTGCTCCCTAACCTTTTTAAATTGCTAACACTGTTGTAATCTGTAATTACAGAAATCAGTGTGAGAATTGTGGCACAGTATAATTATCTTTCCTGATACTTTATTGCTGTATGAATTATTAATCAAAATCAGTCTTGTATAGTATTTGCGGCAACTAAGAAGAATAATCTATAATTAAATTTCATTGTTTCTATTTTTGTGCTGGTGTTTTATGATGTTGTAATTGATAATTAATTGGTTAAAAATTCACACAATTCTTGGGAGTTTCATATGACTATGACTGCTCAGTATTCAGCATTTATTAATTGAATAATGGGCTCACTGAAGAGACCTTTGTATATAGTCTGCTGTCATTACAGTGAGCTCTCAAAAATGGTGAATTAATCACTAGGCCTTTCAATAGTTTCTTTTTAAAGGAAAGCAGTGACAATATAATCATATCCTTTGTTGTTATAGCTATAATTGAGAGATCGTAATAACCAATTATAAGCATGGTCATTTTAGGAGCTCTGAAGTGTCAGTTATTGATAACTTTCTTTAAAAACAAAGTGTTGATTACACAGAACGAGTCTTTTCATAGAAAAAATATTAGGAGATGGGGAAGGAAGCCTGGAAAATTATTTTCCTCCCACTTGCCACTTAAAAACAGTGCATGTTTATCCCTAAAAACTGTCAAGTCTGATGTGCTTCTGCTGCCAATTGTCAGAAGTACAAGCTGCTCTCAACTTTTTTTCATTATTTTATCATCATTCTCCCCATTTTTTTCTGAGTACCTTTTGCTAAATTGTTAGGAGGGAAAAAAAAAATAGAAAATGTCAGAACAAAAGAGCATTTTTTCACATTCTCTGCCTGAATCTCATTGAACAGAAATACTGTGAGACGTTTATGTGCAAATCTGTAATGTAATCTCCAGCTACTGCTGACCAAAGAGTCTTAGATGTGTTCAAGCCGGCCACGTGAAACTGTTCCTAAGATTCTTCTGCTGTTAGTGGAGCTGATTGAGAGAATGGGAACTGGAACTAAAAATACTCTCAGTTCATATTGATCCTCTCTTAACACAATAAGGAGAAAGTTGGGAGTCACCTTGCGTAGCAGGACATAAAATGTGAACTCCAGCTTACGCTTCCAAGAAAAACCTGTGGTTCATTTTACACCAGATCAGGTATTGCAATTCCTAAATGAGGAATCAGTGTTATCTGTTGGCTTCTGCATTAAAATGTAGCATTACAGGCATAATGAGGAGAAACTGATAAACCTTTTTAGACCTTTGCAGTGAAGTTTTTGGGAGTCCTCTGTGCACTGTTATAGATGTGACGTCCTGTTTACATCGCCTATGGTACAGGGAGAGGGATGAGATGATGGCTTTAGGTCCCTCTTTTCCCCATTCTTGCTGGTGGTTTGCCATGGACAGACTACAGGGATGCTTCTGCTGCAGTTTATACACCTTTTACAAGTTGAATTTAGCATTGTATGGCTTCTCATGTCCTAAACCAGCTGCTCTGCTGGAGCCATTGGGAGTGGGAGTTCCTGGTGTCAGTGATATCCACCACATGTAATCTTTGGACAGGTGTTCTCTACTGCTTGCCTTCAGCAACTTGGTACCACACAATTTCAGCTCCTGTTTGAGAAAGGGGAGCACCAGGCAGCATGTCCATTGCTGTCTCCCACAGATGGGGACATGGGATGCGGAGGTCTAGGAGGCAGCAGATTTGGGGTTTTGCAGTGGTTAGTAGGTCAGGAAGGATGGACAATACAAGCACATTTGTTGTTGGACAGTGGAATATTGTCTGTAGAATATTGGATAGTGGAATATACATGCTGCAGCATGTAAATATTCATCCCATGTGAACTTGTACTCTCAGTAATGTGGCTCTAGATATTTTTATTAGGAGTAACTAATCCTTTTACATATGGAGTGAATTCTTTGCCCAGTAACATTCAGCAGTGGTCAGTTGTACATATGGCTTATTGCAGTGACTGTGAAATCTCTCAAGGAAAAACTAAACAACCATCCTGCTATGAGGATGGTGTACTATTTTGTTTTATTTCAATGGTCATGTATCACAGCCTCTCCAGGCAACTTTTTCCTCAGTTTTTCCTTATGTTCAGTCTAAACCTTTGTTGTTTCAAATTGTTCCCAGTGTCTGGCTCGATCATGTCATTGACCTTGCAGGAGGAGTGTCAGGCTGCTGAGAGGAACCTGTATGTACATCCAGGCAGTCTGCCATCCTAGAATTAGGTGTGTCCAACCTTGCTGTAGCTCCATAGAGCAGAGAAGCTTGGGCACGTTGAACAGCATGACCACAGCCAGATGTAAGCCAGTTTCTGAAGAAATTTCACTGCTAACATGCTGAAAATTGTCCCTGCATTCCTCCTCTGTTGAATACAGTTTATCCTAAGTGATTTCCAGTCTGATGCAACTTCTTAGCTTATGGCAACTGAGTTTCTCTAACAGCCATTTCTAAAGGTTTTGTCAAAGAATTTCTGAAAGTCAACACTAATTACATGTACCAGTGTTCCTCACTGCTAATCTGACACACTTCAGGAATTCTAATAGAGCCCATCAGAGACATGACTTCCCCTTGCAGAAGCCATGCTGCTTTGTTGCGATGATAATTTGCCTGGTTAAGTGCTCTGTAGCTCTGCCATGGTAGAGATTTATCTTTTCACATAATTAGCCCAGTTCTGATGCAGGACTTTCTGGTGTGTCTTGATAAGATTTTCTCTCCCCTCATCTTTCCCTTTAAAAACAGACACCACATTGCCTGTGCTCCAGTCTTGTGAGGCAGGAACTGTTTTTTTGTGATAGGTAATGTATTTTTGGTAGCAGCTCAGTCAAGGTGTTTATGAGTTCCTGGAGAGTTTTGGATGAGTGCCAGCCAGTACAGACAATGTGCTGCAAACCAGATTGATTTCGATGTTCCATGAGCAAGATTTTTGGTCTCCTGAGGTTTTGTATCCTACCTCCATGCTGCCCATGCAGAAGGGTTTGGTGGGATCTTCCACCCATCACCATGGAAGGAACGTGTAAGCAAACTTTCATTTCACTTCACTGCAGTGGCTGGCATTTACCAGCAACTTTTTTGGCTCAGTTTCAATGGTGCTTTCCTTGCCCACAATAGTTTGTGCCAGTTTGTGGAAACTTTTGTTTCACAAAGGCTTTTTCTGACAGCATGGTGACCTATATGCAAACAAATGCACAGCATGTTCTTTTGAGCCAGAGAAAGGCTTGCTAAGACATTCCCTTTTCAGTTTGAAGAAATACGAAGTGTGTAGCAATGATTTCCATGAATAAGGTTCTGCAGACTCAGCATAATACTGAATTCAGCAAAAAATGATGCAGTTTGAATTAACACTGTGTAAAAGGCTTGCAGCCCAGCTTGCCTCAGAGTTCAGAGATAATACCAGATCCCTGGGTCTTTTTATTCCAAGGAGAGAGAGAAAAAAAGAGTTGAATTCTTCTAATTTTCATGCTACTACATGCCAGAGTCCTACAGTGACCTTTTCTCTTTGCCCTCTAAACCCTTTCCCTGTGAAAATGAACAATATACTTCCCAGTGAAGGGTTTCACCATCTTGCACCTTTCCTGCAGGATAAAGCCCTCTTGGAGAGGAAACACCTCACGTCTGGAGGTCATGTGGTCAATGGCAGATCGTGGAAAAGGAAAAACTGTAAATCACTCATGTTGAAACATTAAAAGCTGATAAATAGGTGGTCCTGAGCCATAGCCCAGCCCCGGTTTCCCTGTGCGCAATGCAGGGCTCAGAGTGCTTCCTAGAGCGGTCAGGGGCACGGTCGGGGGAAGTCTGAGGAAGGCTGAGATCACGGCTGCCAGACAGGGCATCCATGTGGTTTCTCAGTGGCTGTGGGAAGGTGAATGGCATGGATCCACCTTCAGGAAGCCCCTGGAGTCACAACAGTAGCCTTGGGAAAGCATGATGATATAAGCAGTGGGCTGGAGGTCCTTCCTGGGAGTGCAGGTGAAGTTTCCAGCCCCAGCACCTCAGGACTGCACTGCTCAGGCTTCCTAGCAGAGAAGACAGGCTTGCCTACCAGTGGGGAAATACACCATGATATTTTCAGCACTTCACAGCACATGCAGCAATTTTTAAAAAAAAATACACTTGATGAGAGCTGTAGTTAAAAAGTGAGAAATTACTAATTAGTAACTAAGTAATTCGGGGTTTGATTCACACAAATTGCACTATTACTGTAAGAGAGGATTGCAATTTCAGGCTAGCTGGGGTTTGGTGGGTTTTTTCTAAGGCACTGAAAATATAATTGATGTTCTGTTCATTATCTGCCAGGTGTCGGGTTTCTTGTCCTTTTTTTCATCATCTGAGATATTACAGGCATAAGACATGCCTGGAAAATAAAGGGGGAAAAAAGCTTACTGCTTTCCCCTTTGCATTGTCATTTGCAACTCTCAGGTTTTCCCACTAGATTGTTCTTGTAAACTCTTTCATTTCATAGCACGCAAGAGTGACCACTTAGAACATCATTATAGTGCTATCGTTAGCATCAGAGTTTAGTTATACAGAAAGCTGTGAGTGAGATGAGCTAAGTGTCATTTTCTCTTTTACCTTGGTGGAGTGCTAATAACATGATTGCTGTCAATTCTTCTCATTAGTCTCAATTTATACAGAGAATTTTTTTTTTTTTTAATTTCTGGTTAAGAAATCCAGCTGGTATAACTCACCCCCTGAAGTGTCTCCCTCCCTGCCTGTATGCAGATCAATTAGCAGTTTTGTCTCTTCTCTCTACATGTTAAGTTGTTGAAGGGCTAATCTGTGTTGCTTGATTGTGGGGTTTTTTCTGTCCATGTAAGCATTTCGGCTGAGTGCTCAAAAGTGTAGCATGAGTCAGCATAAAGATTGAAAATACCAGTAAAAGAGAATCTGTAAGCATTCCATTAAGACTTCCAGTAATATTACAGTTTTGCATGGTTGGCAAAAATACCCATTCTGTACAGAGTCATCATAGCCACTGGCTTAAAAATACTCATGTAAAGGAGGGACAGTGAAATTACCATTGAGAAGTTTAGTCAATATAAGTAACAAGTGTATCCTCTTAAGTCCATTTTTGTCTAGATGATTAGTGTCTTTGAAATGGCACTGTAGGAAAATGGTAACTCACAGCAAGAGAAATAGTTAGAAGTAATGTTGTATCCAGTGATGTGCCTGTATATTGCACTAGCAGAGGAAAATGCTGCAATGATCCACGTTAAAAAGTAGCAGAGGAGGAATTTTGCTTTTACTTGATACAGTAGTCAGGTATTTACAGTGCAGCAGTACTGTACCAAAATATCATCATCTTTCCCTTAGCCCTTGATGCCTCTGAATTTTACCTCTCAGAAGGCAATTGTTGCTCTCAATAAGGAAAAATAATTCCTTTAAAATGCTGCAGGTTTGTGCATTTGCACAACCTTCCCTTCAGCAGCAGAAAGAGTAATATGTACAAATAACCCTTTTCCCCATGTAAGCCTGAAAACAAGCGAGTTTGGTTTGGGCTATGTAGTCTGTCCAGTCAGAGGCTGTTACACCTTCCTACTCAGAGAAGTTGAAATGGGAAAATAATGCAAAGAGGATTCGGTCTAATGCTGGGGAAGATGTTTTTGGTAAATTCATTACTTCAGTGTGTTCAAGTGCAAAGGGGGTTCATGCAGCGTGGGGTATTGGGGGGAGCTGTTTCCCTCCACCATCACCACTGCAAATCCAGTGGCCATGTTCAGAGGCTTTGCCACTTCTACATGTGTCAGGAACTGCAGATCATCAGGCAGAGAATTTCCCTGACTCAGACAGTAGTGATGGGTGTGTAATGGGTATCTGACATCATTCCAACCTCTGCTCCTCAGTCAGAAGGGGGAGACTTGCAGGCAGGAGTAGCCTCAGCACCCACGGGCTCCCTGGGGCTGCACATCAGTTCAGGTGAAGGGATTTTTTGGGTCTGCAGGTCTGGAATTGGGGAAGATCTACTCTTCTGTAAATGGCATTAAGCCACTGATGAAGGCATGTTGCTTTAGCCATACATGGAAACAGATTTCTTCTGGAGCTGCTAAATATCTTTCTGTCCCTCTTAAGGCTTAAAATTCTGATTGAGAAATTAAGTTGCTGTAGTTAGTCGCTTGTCTTTGTCAGGTACAGTTCCACCTTGACTTTTACTTGAGCTGAGGTCTTCAGTGTGACTGTGTAGTGCTGCCCGTCTACTGGAGAGTAGACTTGGGAGTTTGAGGGGTTTTTCTCTTTGATCTGAAAATATCAGAAGCAAGCACAAAGCCCTTTTTTCACCATTAGAAAACCCAGCAGTCACGCTAGCTTTTTTTTTTTCTAATATCTTCTAAAATTTCCAATGTCCCCATGTTATTGCCATTACTAAACTGGAAATTGGAGATGCATAGTAGGTGGTTGAAGAAAACCACTTTTCAGTCTGTCTAAACCCTATTTTGGTTTTGAGGGGGGAAGTTGGTGGGGCAAGCAGGTAATCCAAGCATGACAGGGTGAAATCCAGTGGCATCAAACCAGTATCTATCACGGTATCTTTCCCTAGGAACTTTGTTGGATTTAAGCATTAACGGGCTCCTTCGCTGTGGTCTTGAGATATCTGGATATTGGGCTGAATCTCCCCATAGCGTGTTCAGCCAGGGACCGTGCTGCTCCTCACCACCTTGTTTGTGCTTTCTTCTCCCTTGTCCCTGCAGGGTGTGAACGGCATGTCTGTGGATGAGAAGACTGACTCCCCCATGTATGTGTATGAGTCAACGGTGCACTGTACCAATATTCTCCTCTGCTTAAATGACCAGCGGAAGCAGGACATTCTCTGTGACGTGACGCTGATCGTGGAGGGGAAGGAGTTCCGCGCCCACCGGGCTGTGCTGGCTGCCTGCAGCGAGTACTTCTTGCAGGCCTTGGTTGGGCAGACGGAAAATGACCTGGTGGTCAGCCTGCCGGAAGAGGTACAGTATGTCCTCACCGAAACAACACACCTCTTCCTCCTCCCTGGGGAGAAAAACCTCTGTGGTCTGCTGGGGTGCCCAAAGGGAGGGTGGCACAGGTGTCAGTGGCTGCCCCAGCACGGCTCAGGATGTGCTTTTTGTGTTTGGGTGGGTTGCAAATCACTGAAGGATGGACATGTTCACACCATGCCAGCCTTATGATGGAGACAAAGCTTTAAGATGCTTCAGCTTGCCTTTGTCACTCCTGCTGAAGGAATTGTACCCAAACATTTCATTACCATAGCCTCATTCAGGGCAGTATTAGGACCCTTATATTTCTCTGCTCTTCTAGACAGGAAATTTGAAAGGAGTGATGTGACAGCTACATGGCAGGTTATTGTTGAAAAATCATTTGAGCTGTCATGTTGTTGGGAGTTTCATTGCTGTCCACCCCTCTCTGGCAGCTCATATATTTATTCCACTTCTTTCCCCACCCCTGCTCCTCATTCAGTCTGGCTTCCTCACAGCTCCCCTCATAAAGAGTTTGGGATTTAACCGTGTTTTCCACTGAGAAACCATCAGAAGGCAGAGGTTTTGTCATGCAGCATGGCTCCCACAGCAGAAAGCCCAGGGACGTAGAAAACACATACCTCACTGGAAAGTTCACTTTATTTTGTCACAGAATCTCACTGGCTGGCTTCCACCCCCATTGTAATTTCCTCACAGCCGTAGAGCCGTGGCAGCACACCTACCACAGGGCATGCTGGTGGCTTTGCTGCCCACAGAGGGGAGGTGCATGCCTGATGGCCAGGGCCACCATCACCTGCTGCCTTGGCACTGTGTCTCCAGCTGGGAAGGGTGGCATGAGGAGGGTGACAATGTACCCAGGGCCGAGCGCAGCAGTCGCTCAGTGGGAAGGTGCTCTGGCATACGGAAGGTTTTTCACCATCATTTGCTTAACGCCCTTGAGGAGGCATGGTGTGTTTTTAAATGATGACAGGTCCCAAAATGTCACACATCATTTTTCCCCCTCTGGTTTAGTTCTCCAGAGACTTCAGCAGCATTTTAATGTTGTCACAGCACAAGTTGGAGAGCATTAGAAGTAGGTCACTGGCTGTGGCTTCATGAGTCCTGACACTGAGTATTACTCATGAAGACATTCACCCAGATATTTTGCATAGGAGTTTAGAGATATCGCAGGGGACCCACTAGGATGCACACTTTGATCCTGCAGTGTCCACTAATAATTTCCAGTGGAAGAATCAAGTCTCAGTCAGTTGCATGGCTTTCTTGCCACAAAGCAAGGGTAGAAGCAGAGAAGTGACAAAACATGCCCAAGGGTGCAGAGCTGTGAAATTGCAGTGCTCTTCTATGAAGTCTTAGTGAAACCTTTGTGTATAATTCAGATCCTGTTACATAAAGAAAAGTAATTGACATTCAAATAAGCATGTAGAAGAGTGACTGAGGTGTTCAGAAGAATGAGCCTGGCCTAAAGGAGGAGAAGAAAGGACCATGGCAGGTTCATACTGCTGGTGTGACAACTGAGATGTGCTGCAGCTCTAGTTAGGCAGAGGAGCTGAAACAGCCGAGAGGAGGAATTTCTCTTTAATGCCAAAAGACACTGTTGGCTTAAGCATTGATTGGTTTCAACCAGCTTTCAGTAAAAGTAGATTGGAAATTAGAAGATTTCTAATTCCAGCAGCAGTGAGGTGCTGAGCTGCAGGCCAGTGGAGGGGTCATGATGTGCTTGCACTTGGTCACCCAGTCCTATGTTCATATGACACTGAAGATTTAAAATACAAAGGTTTGTCTTTCTATGTGTTTTATATGAGATGCTGTCTAAGAAAAAAATCCTCCAATTCAAACATAAATAATTTCTATTTAAGTGAATCCTCTTCAAATAAATGAAGTATTAGAATGAATGAAGTATTTTAGAACATATCTCAATGAAAGATCAAACAATTTTTGTGACTTAGGGTTACAGTGGCTGCTCTTACGGCTCCAGTGAAGCTCGTGGAGTTGCAGAAGTAGTGAACCTAGTTCTTAAGGTTACTCCAAGAACTTTGAAATTGTCATGCCTTACCCAAGACCACCACTGCTACGTGCTACGTGCTTCTATTAGTAGCAGAGCACCAGGGCTTTGACTTTCTCATCTTGGAAAAGAACTCTCTTGGCCTATTAGAGTGACAGTTACCAGTGTTTACTTGTACAGATATTTTATTTTCCATGTGCAAATTAATTGCTGCTAAACACATTGAATCTGAGTTTTCTTGGTGGCTGTGTGTTTTAGTTTTCTAGTTTTCTGGAATAGCTGTGTGTGAGGTGTTCAGCTAAATAATTTCCTCACAAAAGCCAGTCACTCGGGATAAGGAGAGCTGCCTGATGCACCTCACTATTTCTCAGTTACTCCTTGGTTAAGATGCACATCCCTGCTTCTGGTGTTGCTCAGCTTCACAGCGCTGGGCGCTTTGGTGGCTGCCTGTGCAGAGATACGGGAAGTGCCTCCAACAGCGTCTGAGCTCCCTGCAAGAGGAACTGAAACACTCCTGCTTTTTAAAAGCTGATAAGGCAGAGGAAACACCATCTTAGTAATACTGCATTTAAAGAAGTTAGCAGGGTCATCTTTGGTTCACAAAGGATGCTTCCCAAGACTACTGTTTTCAGTCTGTGGTCTGCAGAACTCCAGCAGCAGTGAATTATTTCTTAAGGTATCTGTGAAAACTGACTTATTCTGTCATGTAGGGGGTTATTCCTCCAGTGGAAAAATTTCAAACAAAAGCTGAATGTGAATATCCTGAACAACTACTTTTTTCATGCTTAGAGACAATTTATGTTGGTGTATAATATAGAAAAAGAGATACTGAAAAAATTTTTAAATGTAGTCTTCACTGTTCAAAACTTACCCAAAGGTAACAATTGCTCATAAATTTACAGAGCTATTTTTAAGTCAGCCACACAAACACTGTATTTTAAATCTGAGCATAGTTTGAAAACTGCTGAAGTGCGTTGTGGAGAAAGGGCATTGTTGTTACTATTATTTGTCAAAGGTTTGATGTTGGAGCTGGATAAAGCTTTATATATAAAGCTTTTACATTCATGTTTTGTTGGTGTGAGGAAGCTTAACATCAAAGAAAAGAACTTACTTCTGATTATTCAAAGCAGTAAATCTGCCTCTGAAGTCTAAACTGCAGACTTTTTTTTACTTCATAGCATGTTGGGGTCATTTTGTTAATCTGCCATCCAGACATTGTTAACTGTTGTCTAGCTAAACAGGGAACAGATGTTTTTCACATTATTTCTTGTTTATATCCAGTTACAAGCAAGAGCAGACTTTACAATACACCAGTCATTTCAGTAGGGAGACATTGTGCACACACAGAATTGGGACTAGTTGAATTTAGAGGGTTTTAAACCACTGCAAAACCTTGTGTTAGACATTTCAGGTTAGTTCAAGCATGTCTTAACAGGCCTCAGTTCAAACCTTTCCTTAATCAACTTAAACAAAGTCAATATGGAGCTAATTCTGCACTGATTGAAGAGTTTCCATAAACCCTTTTGTGCTGGCCTTGGTAATTTGATTTTGTACCACACCTTTTGTTAAGGCAACATATTTCAGCATGTAGACAAGCTGCCCAGAACAGCTGCATAATAGCAAGGGCTCAGATGTGGCTGTGGTGTGTGAACTATCAGCCCTCAGAGCAAGTTAGAGAAATGGAGTGTTTCAGCTGCCTACAGCTAACAAAAGAGCTGGCCCCATTAGCTCTTAACTTCTATGCTTTTCTCTCCATTTTCAGTTTTGCCAAACAACTGGAACCTTGCCTGCTTTTACCCGGGGTGTTTTTCAGCAATTAATGCAGTTTTCCTCTAGCAGGTGCTGCTAAATGCAACCCAGAATTAGTACTTTCAAAGAACTGAGTTTGAAGCTGTAAAGTTCGTTATTCACTCCATACCCCTAACTGTTGTTTTGTTTTATTTAATCACAAAAAACTGGTCTTCCTTCCTCTAACAAGGCACTTAATTAAGTTTTTAATTTATGATAAGAAGTTAAATGGCACTTATGAGGTTTTTTAATGGTTTCCACTTCCCATCCAGATTACAAAAAAAGGTGTGATGGAGAGAGACACGGCTGTCAGCCAGGGGTATTGTAGGTCATGCCAATATTAGCTGGCAGCAGTCCGTTATCCAATTAACATTGCTTCATCACTGCAAGTAATAGCTCTTGAGTAGATGATTGAGTCATTCATGCTGTAGTGGTACTCAGCTTTACTTGAGAAGGAGCCAGTGCTTCATCAAATGGGCTTTTTATTTGCTATTATTACCTGCCTAACTCTGCTAATGGAAGTGCACAGCAAGTCTGCATGGGCAAGGTGAAAGCTGGGCACTGGATAAGGGAGCATCGTCTGTGCAAACACCTTACTCACTTTGGCAAGCTGCGGGTGCAGCTAAATGGTGAAAAGGCAGGAATAGAACCAGCAACAAGTAAAACTTCCCCGTGGCATTTGATTCCTACAGGTTAGAAACAGAGATTCTCAATGTTGTTTGCATTTTTTTGATTTGGGAAATTACACTTGAAGAACATTTTCACCATCCATGAGAGCACCAAATGCCTTCCTCTCAGATGAAGCTAAATAAAGGTTTTCTGAAACAGCAGACCAAGCTTTCTTTAGCACTGGTCTGACACCAGCCTTTGTGCTCTTTTAGAAACTTGCTTGCCCAGTAGGTTGGTTAGTTTTACCTGTAGCCCTCGAATTTTTTTAATCTCTTTCAGAGTGGTGACCTTTCTTAGTGCAATGAACTGTCTGCTGGGAATGTTTTCTTCCAAAAAGATTAAACTGAGCCATCTGTGGTGTCCAAGTCTTCCAAGGCACAAAAGGAAGCAGCATCTCTTTTAGGATGAGGTTGTGGGATTTATCCACACAGCTCTTTCCTTTACTGTAAAGGGAATGATGTTCAAAGTAGATGTAAAGGCTGAATTCCTCCACATTCTCTCTCCTTCACTGCTGCAAACCCTGCCTTTTCCCCACAGGGTCTAGTCCTGTGAAATTTGTCATCTGCTTCTTCGGTTGGCGTGGGTTAACTCCCTCACACGGTTGGTTAAGCTTTGCAGGGAGAAAGGCAGGACAGGACCTCGGATTTGGGATTCAAGGCTGGCAAAAGCTGAGTATGTTGGAAGGCGAAGGCATGCAGCAGCACTCTGGGTGGGACTGAGCCAGGCATCTAACATTAGCATGGCTCGTAGCTGACAGGGAGGAGAAATACTGGCAGCTGCTAACCATCCATGCCAACCTGCCAGCCTGAGGGAAAAATGCTGGGAATTAGCCAACGAGAGATGATTGTGATGAGGAGAAAATCAAAGGCAGGATGCAGGAGGTCAACTATTACATACCCTGCTGGCTAAAGGCACTTACTATTCCTTTTTATCTCTCTAGAAATAAACAGTGTTCTCTTACTTTGTCTTTTTCCTTTCTTTGTATTCTTTGTATGTATAAATATAATATCTTTGAAGAGTGTAGGGACTGAGCTGGGAGTGCTCTGCACAGGAGCACAGAGTGAAAGAGGTGATAAATGTGGAAAAGAGGAGCAAGAGGGCAAGAAGTTTATTTCCTGGCTGGAGGGATGTCTAACACAGTAGGGAACAACAAAAGACCCTTTTTCATTGGCACCCTGGAGATATATTAGGAGTAGCTAAGGTTAGCTCTTAGAGAATGGAAAACAGTAATGTGGTTTTCTCTTTACATGACTGTATTGGCCATTGATGTTCCTCACAGATTGCAGCACTGGCCAAAATTATTTCTGCTTTGGCTCAGGAGGTGGCAGGAACCTGAAAGCCATTATTCCCTTCATCTGCAGAGCTTTTTGTAGTGAAAAAGGGTTATCTCCATCAGGCTTCAAACTCACTTATGCTTCAACCTTACTCAGTAGTGCCACTTTAATCAGTTCATATGGATAGAAGGCTGGGTCTTTGGTTTGTTGAATTCCTCCCAGGGAACGTGTTATTTTTCATGCCGCCCCACAGTGCCGACCCTGACCGCACAGAGGGATGACTGGAGGCTGCAGCTCTGTACTGAGAGTAAAACTGAGCATTTGGGTACTCTTTGAAGTCTGACATGACAGGACTAATTCAGGAGAGCCAATTCTATGAGACAGAATTGGCTGATGTTTTATGTGTGTTGCTTATGTAGCACAGTACAAGGTGCAAACGATGTACTTTGTTTCTAGCAGGTGAGCAATAAAACAGAAATGAGATCTTCAAGATGTGATATGAAATTCCATCCATGTATCACTGCAAAAGCTTCCAGCACTGCTTGATTTTTCATGCCTCAAGTGTGATGAAGAAACTAGCCACATACTTTTCATTCTGCATAGTGTAACTTCCATTATTTTCTGATGAGGGCTGTCTTGCTATTCATAACATTCTCTGATCTTTTCAGGTGGAGAAAAGCAAAATATATCTATGTTGTGGAGAGAGCTTAGGCTTCAAAAAGCAAAACAGAAGTCATGTATACATGCATGTTAAGTAGAGAAAATCTTGCAATAACTCCTTTCCCTCCCTTCGGCAGTAGCTGTACAAATTATTTATGTATTCGGTAGGCATATAAAAGTGTACTGTGGAAGGGGATTGGGAGATGAATGCACAGAACAAAATTCACCATTGCAATAACTGGACTCAATTTTTTTGCCCCTGTTAGACTCCTGCCTGCCATTACTGTTCATTTGGGCTGATTGACTGTGATTGCACTTGCTAGGTGAAAAGGCAGTTTGCAGTGTGGAAGCTTTCTTGATCAAATCTAACAAACATGATCTAAAATGTAAAAGATAGCTTGAATAGTAAGTCCTATGGTAAGGGCATGAGAAGAAGCAATAAGAATGAGTAACAGGAGGTGAGTTGGTTCTGTTTGTTTGTTTGGGATTTTTGGTTTTATCTGCTGTGTCCAAATATATATGAATGAAAATGAGATGGTTGAGCCATGACTGTGTCTCAGCTCTGAGCACTCTGGCCCTGCAGACTGAAAGATTTCTCCCTCTCCTCCCCCTCCACTTACAAATCTCTTACCTTTGCTTTATCTCTTATCTAAAAACCCCTTTCAGTTTCTTTAAAGACTTCAAACCAGGTATCTGCTCTTTTAGAGTCTAGAAATACAGGCTGGGCATTTGACTAAACAGATAGATAAGGTCCAGTGAAGACACCTGTCAGCTTCACAACATCACACAGCACAACCTGTAAGGTACTTTCTGATTACAGTACCAAGTTTTGTTCCTAAGACCCCCAAAAAATAAGATTTTAATCTTCATACAACACTTTCTGACAAGGATTCCCTGGTGAATATTGTCAGACTGACTTTTTCTCAGCTATTAATGAAATTGAGCATGTTATGGAGTGGAATATGCTATGTATTCAAATGATGCGTTGCAGCAGTCAACAAACATTAAGCCTAGGAAGTATGGTTCAATTTGGAATGAGTATGGGTTTTAGGTGAGCAGAAGGCAATTGGATTGTATTAGGATTTGGGAATGAGATGCTTTTTGGGAGTTTTACAAGGTTGGGTTTTTTTAGAGGGAGAAGTAGACACAAACATTCTGGTAAATTTGATGAAAGCTCTGAAGAGCAAAATGGCTGGTTTATTCCAGGATTTTTATGCTGTAATGAATTTTCATCTGTCCCATTTTGACAAGAGACAGCCAGCAAACACCTCTGAGTCCCAGTGCAGTCTAACACTACTAAAAGCTTTGTCCTTGGGTACTTTATTTACTTAAATGAAATAAATAAATAGGAGCAGCTGTAGCTGGTCAAACTACAGATCTAGCCCAGGCTTGGTTTGTTTAAAAGATGAGTTTTAACCTCTCTGAAAGCACTTGAGAGGAGGCTCAAGTACGGTTGTTTAAAGACTTAAATTAAGAGAAAGTATCAGGCATCTCGCTAGGAAGCATGTTGTAAATTGCTGGGAAAAGACATCAAGAGAAGCCACTGGCAATTGTTTTGAGGCCAGATTAAAATCAACTGAAAAATTTGGCATGAGTTTTTAGCAACAAACTCTTCAATGATATATGTATGACTGCACATTGTTTCATAACTGTAAGGCAAATGGCCTTTGAGAGCAACAAAATTTAGACATCCCTTTAAGAAATTTGTTGCTCAGTACTGTTGTAGTTCAGTGAAATTCAACATCCTAAAAGAAGATAGATCAGATTTGCTAATCAACCTTTCTGTCTCTCTCTTTGCTTAATCTGACCTTCTAATAGTTGATGGCATCAATGTGCATTTAACTGTCTGTTTCCCTGCACACAAAAGGAGGTGAAATTTTTTTTTTTTTTTTTTTTTTTTAATTTAGAAGCCTTTAAAAGACATTGTGGAGAAAGTTGACTTGGAATTTAAATGGTACCTTGCTCCTTGCTGGGGTTCCACAGTCAAAATAACCATAACTGAACTGAGAATAGCAGAAAACCACAATACTAAAACTTTCAATAACACCAAGATATAAACAAGGTGTCACCAAACAGCTGGAATTGAGAGGTTCAATTATTTATTTAACTTCAATTCATTATTTAACTTCAGCTCTGAAGTTAAATAATGGCAATATAAAACCTTCAGCAGTAGATTTTGAGGTCTCTTGTGACCGGATAAAATACTGTCATCACCTCTCCGCATGTGCTGGAGTGGAAGTTGATGCATCAGATGGGAATTACAGCACAGGTCTGTGCATCAGGTCAGTGATGATTAAATCACCTTGTGTGAACCACTCAGCAATGTTTACCTCTCTCTAAATGCTCTGGCTCACATTACCTCACGAGGAGGTGAACAGACCGACCCCCAGCTGGCACAGCTGCTGATCCCAGAGCAGCCCACATACCTGACCCAGAGCTTCCAGCTTATCAGTCCTCAGCCAGTTTCAGTCTCATTTTCTTCCCTCTGTATAAGGCCCTGGAGCTTGTTGGACTAGCTGCAGCATTTCTCAGGATGATTAGGGTAGGATGGAGCTGCTCGCCTTACCTGGGCTGCTGGTCCTGAGTGACAGATGGGGTCTGCTCTGTGTCCTCTGCCTGTTCTTCTTGCATCACTCCTGAGGTGCTGTGCACTGCCACTGACAACAACTGCTGAAACTACCACATCCAAGAAGAAAGTAGGATTGGAGGCATGGGGCAGATCAGGATGAGCCTGTGAATTGCTACAGACTTCCTGTCCTTCACCAAGAGACCAGGAGCACTTTGAGGATGCTTAATTAGGAAATTTTGCTGTAGTGACAGCAGTTGCAGACCATCCCATGTATCCCAAACAACAGGTAAGCAGGTTCCTAGCAAGACTTAATCTCTTCCAAAGAGAGCTGATCGTTCCTGGCAAATGGGAGCTGTAGGTTTTCAGGCCATCAGAAACAGGCCATCTTTCTTTTAGTGTTGAAGGAACCATATTTAGTTGAGTATATATTGCACCTGGTCCACATCATTCCCTGCAGCAGCTGCTCATCATTTCAGAGCAACACTTCAGAAAAATGGAAGTGCACAGACTTACTGTAAGGAGAGCAGAGAGATTTGGCAAGTGTGAGCCAGGATGGATTCATGGGTGCTGTTGTGTTCTCAGTGTTTCCTTCTGTTCCTGCAGTGTCAGATGTACTTCCCAAAGACAGGGCTGAGGTGGGTTTATGGGGGTAGTGAAAGGGAAAAGAGCCCATCTAAATAAATGAATTGTCCCAGAAAGGGACCTGAACAGGGCTAATAGTTCAAAGACATATGGGCATTCAGTGTATTGTACTTGAAACACATGGTAATGCTCTGCTTGAAATTTGCTTGCTTTGAGTTGTGATAGGACCAGATTCCCACATCTCTGCATACAGCTCTTACTTTAGGTTCCCAGAATGGATGGGAGTGCAGTGTCTGTTAATGTTTCAAGGTTTAGAAAGTAGATCAAAAGAAAAAAGAATTGTCTATTCAGACTTTACCAGTACAGTTCTTAGTTTCTGGAAAAAATCCTTTTGATCAAGTGGTCCTGGATTTTTGAGACTGTCATCTAGGAGGCTGAGACTACATTTCTGACTGTGTAAGGAAAACTTTTGCTTCTGAGAAATGTCTTGGGTTTTCACTTACCTTTGAAATTCAGACCTGTGGTTCTCTGTTTCAAGGGCCTGCAGCTAATAAGAAACAAGTCTTAAACAACTCTGAAAGCAAAATATCTTTCCATCTCTGACCACACAGCAGTAGTACAACATGCCTAGCCACTTCTCTCCTCAGATACACAGGCAGCCTTCAGAGAAAATTTGCCTGTCAGAGGATTCCTGGTCAAGTAAAAACAAGAGTAAGTTTGAGTTGTTTCCTGTTTCCTTCAAAGGACAATGTTGGAGCCAGTAAACTTTCAAGACAGGAAAAAGCTGTGGAGAGACAAAACCTGACAACTTCCCTTCTGATCTCCATAGGGGACTAGTGCTCATTTCTGTTGCTGGAAGGGGAAGCTGGACTTGAGGTGGATAGGTCTGCAGCCATTCAATCTGCCTGTTGAATTCAACTATTTTTTAACCTTATTTTTGTCTGACTGCAGATTTTCTTGTTGTACTGTGGATGGCTTTCTGCATATGGCACTTTTGTTTGGACTTAAAAACAAATCAAGAAGTTTCTGTCTGTTCCTTGAATTTGCTAGTTTTCAGGAGACTGAATACATCAAACCACATTTTAATGGGTATGTTTTAAATGTTGGAATTGATTTGTCAAATGCAAGGCAGAAAAAATGGAGAGTTGCCTGTCTTTTTTAAGAGCCATCTCTCCTTGTCATTTTTACCCAGTTTATATAAGCAGTAGCCATTGAGGTCACATAATATCTGTACCATTGTCCAAGGAAGTGAAGAATGAAGAGATGTCCCTGAGATATATAAACACTGGGGCATTCCACAAAGAAACTTGCTCACATTTACAAAGTCATCACTGTATTCAAAAAGCAGAAAGCATTGCTTTCAGTAGTGGCAGAAGCCTTTAGATCACTAACTTCCTTTACTTTTTTCCCTCTCTTCAGTGTATCTTGCAGTTGGAGGACTGAGAAGAACACCCAGTAAAGGCTGCCTCAGGCTTGGTTTCGTTTGCTTCCTTTTCAAAGATGAGCCTAATCCTTCTCTTACAGGTTCTGTTTCACTATTATACATGAACTCTCCAATTGGAAAATTCCATTGAGAGGGCCTACACAAGTAAATTGTTAAAGACAAGCATCTGATTACATTTCTGGCCTTTGTCTTCAGCTGGTGGTACACAGGCACGGTGATCCTAGCAGGAGCTGCACTGGACCTCTGCAAGCAGCTCTGCAGGGCAGACAGGCACTGAACGCATAAACTGCTCTGCAGCGGGTTTCAGGTCAATCCCAGCCTTGGAGAGCCAGACTGTATCATCTGCTCTTGCACTCTCATCTTAGTTCTCAGATGTGGTTTTAATTGGAATTATTTGACCAAGTTTCATTTTTGTTTTATGACTGTTTTTTCTGCAGAGGAATTGCTTAGCTAAAAGGCTGTGAGAATTTATGGTCATTTCTTGTCACTTGTGCTTTCAACCTCTTGGTTGAATGATAAGGTGGTAGTAAAGACCTCTCTATTCTCTTTCAGGAATGGATATTTTACTCATATCTAGGCTTTTCTTTTCCCAAACTGCTCTGATTTGGGTAAAGGAAAAGAAAAGGTCAGGTGTCATATGTGTTCTCAAGAGACTCCAAAGGTGTCTTTTCTGTTGTAAAAATCAGAAGAAATGGAAGTGGTTATAAGCTATTTGACCAATTTGTTCCAACTCTACTATTTTCTTAAAGCCAAGGTTTTCATGAGGCCTTTCTGTAATTAGTTGTCTGTGCTATCATTTTTTTTTACATATAAGGGAGAAAGTAATTCCATTTACAGATTGCAACTCTTGTCCTTCTGTCAGATGGGTGTGTATTTACAAGATGAATGCCTGTTTCTGATTTCTCCCATTAGAACAAAGGTTACTCTGTCATTGTCCTCAGAAAGCTTTTGGACTAGCTTGCTTTGGTGTGTGCATGCCCTTTTTCTGGTGCAATGCCGGGTACCCTGTTAGGACTCTAGCAGTAACCAAAGGGACAGAAGGAGTTTTGTGGATAAATCCTGTTCACGTGGCTAAAACTCCGTAAAACCACCACGTTGATCTGCTGGAGAGTGATGGAGAGCTGGGCTCTGTTTTGTGTGCTCCCCATGCCCATTCCTGCTGAGGTGAACCAGCTGCTGCCCTGCCATCTCCAGCACCAAATGTGGGAAGGACTTGGGAAAGCAACAACCCCTGGGCAGGCTGGCATTTCCACACCCTCTTTATGCACATAGTATTGGCACGTAAATGCTCTTGCTCAATCCTATCAGCTGCATATCATTCTATTCTGGGGAAGGTGAGAGCAGTGCTGGAAATGACTCAGCTCCAAAAGGTATCAGCTTTACTGCTTTTACCCCCCCAGATTGTTCCTTGCTTTAGGTTTGTGCAGGAGCTACCGTACAGGGGGGAAACATCACTTTTTTAGAAAACAGCAATGAGAAATGGCTGCCTGTCAAGTGAAAGCATTTGTCCTTTGAACTTTATATGGCGGATGAGTTCTCTGCACTGCAGCAGTGCTCTGTTTTGCCAGGGGCTTTTAAAGGTCCTTGAGAAGCCTCTACAGCAAATGAGGGAACCTTGGCAAGATCCTGCATTACACCATGCCCTGCCCCGCATTCCTGTAGTTCTTCCCATTTCCTGCCCCTTACAACATGGCTGTGACTTTGGACAGCAAGCACATTCTGTGTTTTAAATGTCTTTATCTGTGGGGGGTTTTACAGTGTGCAGTGCATTTGCACAGGAGCAGGGGGATTTTTGGTTTGTGTGATTATGTGCTGTTTTGTGACTGTTCTGTTTCCTCTCACATCCTCCTTCCCTGTCTCTTGTACCTGAAACATTAATTTAAATCTAACATAGCAGTACTTTCAGACAGAGGCGACACTTGGCTGTGCCAGTTCCCCCGTGGCTTTAAACTGCTGGCTGCAATACTGCAAACACATTCAGACCCTGACTTGGCCAGCAGTTCCCCCCAGCTATCTGCATGTTTGCTCTCCAGGCTTTATTTTACCTACACTATTGGAGACTCTGGAGTCACAGCCTATGTCTCATTGTTATGCATGGATGGGAAATATTCCTGTACTTATTTGCATTCATTAGCTGTTGGGAGCTCCTCTGTTGAGGTCTCTAGCCTTGTTTTTACAGTGCTTTTGGCAGTGTTTCTGCACTTGGTGTGCGAATTTTTATGATCTGTTGCATGTTATTCATGCAATTTCCTGCCCTGTAATGGTATCAGTTTTCCAGACACAGAGGAATACAAACGAAAACCCAGGAGCCTGCATTAGCATAAAATGTCCCAGTTCTGTCAGTTTGATTAATTTGTCTCTTTGTCTCCACTCTATATGATAAGTGCTATTAATGGTTGCAACACTTCATATGTCAAAGTCTTTCTTCCTAATGACTTGAAAATGTGGTTTATTTCCCCCTTTTTTGTATTATTTTTCTCATTTAGCATTCCACTCAAGTATAGATTTATGCCATGCTCTTTCATTATCTTACTGGTTGCAGCACTGGAGTGATTACATATGGTGTAGGGTATGAGCAAAGATGCGATCCCAGGGGCAGCAGCTGCTGATGCAAGCTGAAAATAGATCCAGCGTATGCTCAGCACTTTTCCCAGAGGTCTTTTATTTATTAGGAGCAGTCTTGGTACAGGACAGCTCGGACCCTCATTTAGCAAGATGACTTTTTGCCTTTCAAGAACAGTGCGGTGACTTTGCTCTATTTACTGACTGCTGTGTAATTTTTTTTTTCACCATCTCCTGTGGAAGCAGAGACTTTACCTAACATAAATTGTAATATAATCCTGATTTATAATGAAGTCAAGAAATGACAGGCTCCATTTGAAGTAATGAAACTTGACAGATCTAAGGTTTAAATTAAATAATCCTATTTGTAAGACAGCATTTATACATGGTACACTGATTTAAAATGAACTTCAGTTCTTCTTCAACGAATCCTTTACCATTCTCTGTGTTTTACCTTCCATAGAGGCTTTTTGGGGGACAGAGTTCATTTGACGAGAACAATTTTTTATTTGAAAATGTGTATGGAACAATGCATTGTTTTCTTTCCCGAAGTTCTTGCAAATTGTTTCACAGAAGACAACTTTAATTACAGAGGAAAAATTAATGTAGGTCACTTATTCAGGCCAAGCCACAGCTAACCTGCTTCAGTGGCCAGAAGAGGCCAATTGCTGAGAATGAAGAGAGGGAGGATGCTGGAGAGAAAATAGTGAGGAGGGTTGTGGCTCGACTCTTCCCTTCCCAGGAGCAGAGGTTCATTCTCATAGTGATTTCTGTGGAGGGAGAAGGTCACCTCCTCCTTGCTGTCCTTCCCTCCCTTACAGCTGGCAGAGGGGGACACTCGAAGATGATGTTTCCTCCTGCCTCTGCACCCCACCTTTCTTTGTCTGTCACTGTCGTACCAATGCAGGCAAGCAGAACCCCGGGGTGCACAAATGGGAAGGTGGTCCTGCCGTGGCTGCTGGAAGCTGGCAGTAAGCACTGGAGTGGGGGTTGGTGGAACAAAAGGCTTGCAGAGGAAAAAAAGAGACCAGGCAGGGAGTGTGAGATGCTGCAGAAACGATCAAAAAAGGCAGTGGGATAAAAACACTAAAGGTGCAGTGCATGATTTTTTTGGCTTAGATTGAGGGAAGCTGCTTTAGAAAATGCCCCCTTCTCTTTTCTCTCACTCAGCATTGTGGTTTTGCCTTCCTTTCTAGCTGTATTTTGTTGCAGCTGCCCTCTCCAGCATCTTTCTAATTCTCCTTCATAGCTGGCAGGGATGTGGCCCTTTCCCCAGGAGTCTGACAGATGCTCTCCCCCTGGACCAGCCTCCCATGCTCAGGCAGAAAGGTGCCACTGTGTGTGTTCAGCTCAGTAACGTGCCTGTGTCACACAGCTACCATCACCCTTCTTTCCTGGGAAGACATGGAAGGTGTGGGAGGGCAGGGTGGGCACTGACCCACAGAGTCCCCCTGGGGGAGGGCAGCCTCTTCTGCCCTGGGCTGAGAACCATCTGCCTGGGCTGGAGCTTCTCTGCCCTGCAGTGAGGGGTTTCAGGACCAGGCAGCTTCTTTCTCCTCTTTGTGGTGAACTCCAGCAGACAGTGAAGATGAGATGGCTGCTAAGGAGGGTGTTGCTTGGGCTGGAGCCCAGCATGGGGACATGGCACGAGAGGCTCCTGCTCCCACATCCTGCTCTCTATGCGATTAAGAACTTTTTTTCCCAGTGCTTGCAGGGAATTAATAATTTCTATTAATTAGAAACCAAGACAAATCTCCCCAGTGCACTCAGGAAAGAACAGGACTCAAGAGTGTCACTGAGAAATGGGAGGAAAAACAAGCTCACTAAGCCAAAGTGGTGCAGGCCAGTAGAAAAGGTGAAGGCAAGGAGCATCCATGCAGCAAACATGGCATTGACGTCGTGTGGGCCCTTGCTCCTCATCTAGGGGAAAAGCCAGCAAGGTCCAAGAGTAAAAATCCATCAAGAGGTTTTAGAGTTGCTGCTGGTAGCTTGCACACTGCCCATCTCCCTCCTCCAACAGACATGTGCATGGCTACAGGCATGGCTCTCAGTTCACTTGGAATTAATGGGATTATATACAGCGGGAGAGGAGGCAGGGTACACTGAATTCTGCGAATACAGAGCTTCAGCCTGTGCTGCTTGATCTTTAGAAAAATATAAGTGAAACAAAAAGTAGCAAGAACCAATTTTAGAGTGCTTCAGTATGCACATAAACTGGTTTTCATTGCTCACAGCACACATAAATACTCACTGGTGACTGAGGCAGCAGAGTAACACTTAGCTGTTCGTTATTTTATCAGACAGTGATAATTGTAGCTAATATTTTCTTAGTAGTGTCTCTGAGAGTTTATTTATGCTGTTAATAATCTGAGCAGCTGTAATGATGGTGGCTGCCAGAGCTGTAGCCTTTTAGAATCACTCCAGTGTGGCAATGATACGATGGTAATAGAAATCCAAGGAAAAAACGATCTTTTCAGAGCAGATGGGTCTAATTCAATCCTTTTCACACACATTCACGTTATCTCGTTTCTTTCTCACACTAGCATGCGTGGGTGCACGTGAGCATATGTAGTCACACACACACACAAATAGCTGTAAAGTCCCACCTTCTACCCTCTGAGGAAGTCAAGCTGGAAATGCCATCATTTTTCTGTGTGAAGTCTTTCTGGGGCTTCTAGGGTACATGGCATTTTCTGCTCCTTAATTTCTGGGTAGATCTTAAAAACATCATGTATGAAGCAGAAAGGGGAAAGCAATTTCCTTGGAGACAGCCCAGAGCTGGGCACAAGGTCATGGCTGCACTGGGATGCTGTTGCCCAACCTTCCTATCTTTCCCTACCTTTGACCTCTTTACTATGGGTCACTCTGCTAAGCCTGCACTCCTTTAGGGACTAAAAGAGCCATTTACCTTTTACTCATAGCAGACGTGAAATCTCAGCAAGAAGGCAAATGCTTACAATCTTTTTCTGGTGGGATTTACAGAGCCTAGTTAACCTTTTGGGCCACCGAGAGAAGAGTTAACTGCTCCTCGTGGAGGATGGGAGGGAACCAACTTTGCCAGCTCAGCAGTGGCTGGTTCTCCTTGCAAATCTGCATTGCTGAGCTGAGCAGCATTGCAGGTCATTGATGAAATGTTCCAAGCAGTGGAACAAAAGCCACCGTAATCCTCAGATCTGTTGTAGCCATGCAAAAACAAAAATAAGGTGATGGCAGAAAAATTGCACATCCAAATATCAGAAATTAAACAGCAAGGCAGGGGAGGAGAAGGAAGACTGGAACAAATGCAGCATTTGGCAGGTTTTCTTTTAAAAATAGGAAGCTGGGTCAGTTTTACAGGTTTCAGCCTACCAGTTAATAGCTGTAATTGCTTGGTTACCTCATGAAGTGCATAGTAAAGCCTTTTACATTAATTTCCATCCACAGCCCAGCAAGAGCATCTCTGCATTTAAAATGTTACGGTGTTTGCTGGGCAGCACTGTCTGCTGCCCCAGTGTAGGATGCCAGTGATTTTGTCTGCTGTGCTGTGCCAGCACAGGGTGACAGGCAGTGCCAGAAGCAGGGGTGTCATCAGCCCCGTGCAAACCACGACAGAGCATCCCTGAGCTGCTTCGGGTGTCACCCAGCCCCGTCTCCTGAGCCTGCTTCTCCTCCAGCTCCTTTGTCTTCCCACTTAGTGCTCTTCCTCAGAGTGCAACCTTGTGGATTTTAAATCATGTCTGACAGAGCCCGCTTCTTCCTCTCCTGCACTGCATGCAGTATAATAGTAGGGCTTGTAGTGAGATGGCTTGCTGTGAAGTACTCCTTGTTTTTATGAAGTAATTACAGTGTATTTAATGCACTGTGTATTTAATACACTATTACATAGTTCATGTGCATAAATACATTCTGCCATGCCTGGGAAAGAGGAGTATTGGTGAATTTACAAGTCTTGGTAATTTTTCAGTGTTGTTGTGCTTACTTGTATATCAATTACAGCTTCAGAAACTCTGAACGACTCCTCTAAGCACCCCTCTGAATTAGCAAAATTCTACACGCATCTTTATTTTCTGCCTATTTTGATATTTCCTAATGTAATTTGGAGGCTTATAGGATTCTTTCTTTATTCTAAAAGTTCTGAAACTGCTTTTGTTTTCCCTTTTTCTACCCACTTTGGCTCATGTTATGCACTTAAACAGATCTTTCACAGACTCCTCTCACAATTTATATTCTGTGAAAGCTTTCCCACTCCTTCCTCACCCCCCCTTACTGCTAACACTTTCTCTTGTTTTTCTTTCTTTTTTAATCTTGGGGTCAGTTTAATTTTCCTTTTGCAAAAATGTGGGACTAATTTTAATTTTAAATTACAGTTGCACTTTAATTCTGATGATGCTTTTCAGTTAAAATCTGTTCATTTCTGTTTGTTTCTTCCCCACTGGTTCCAGTATGGCTTGCACAGGCACCCAGGGAGCCGAGGCAGCATTTCTGCTGAGCCACCTTCTTGTGTCATCCTTCGTTACTGTGTTCCAGGTTTCTTAAGATGCTCCTTGCACTGGAAAACACAAAAGTATTTGAAACAGCCAGATGTCACAGCCATGTTTCCCTTTGCTTTGTCTTCCAGTTCATGCCTGGGTGTTTAAACTCCTACTTAGTGCCACTGTTTCATATGTGTGCTTTGTTGATTGAGCAATATTGTGGCCACGTTGTGCCTTTAGAGAGACTGTTCTTTGGAACATCTTCATCTCTAACTTTCTTTGTAACACCTTCACTCAGTCTCTCCTCAACAGCCCCAAACTTCTCCTCCCAAAGCCATTTCACCTAGGCTTGCCTGCAGGTATTCTCTTGGCCATAACTTGGAGTTTTCTGTGTTCTTGTTATGCTGTGGACAACCTCTGACATCAACATACCCCAAGCCACAGAATTAGTTAGGAAAAAAATAGTAAAATGGTATTTGACTTCAAAACAGGTTACTGAGTGAGATTTTAAAATAAGGGCTCTGGCAGGTGTCATGTGGCAGGTTTGCTTGCAGGGGTTTAAGAAGTTTCCCCCTCCAGTCCAAGAGCTGTTTTGCCAAAGGTGTTGTGCTGCTGCAAGGTGGCAGAGAGAGGTGCAGCACAGAGCTGCCTTCCTGAGCTGCCCAACTTCTCATGACTGAGTTCCTCTGTGGCCCAGGGGAGCAGCCATGCAGGCAAATGTCCCTTTTTGCTCAGAAGACTGCTGTGAATGATGGTAAAACCTAGGGCTGCCCAATGGGTACATCTGGCAGTGACCAATGTTTGGAGTAGATGTGATGCAGGCAGTGCATCCCTGCTATGGAAGAGCACTGCATCTTCCTGTCCTATAGCCTTTCAGTTTTCCAAGTGTGTTTGTTGATCTTTGGTAAGATGCTTGCTGCTTCCTGCCCTGAGATGTGTCTGCAGCTTATGCCTATGATTTCTACCTTCCTTTTCAATAAACGGTGTCTATTCCAAAAGGTGTGGCAAATTCAACAAATTGCTTTTTCCTCAGAATTTTCAGAGATGCAGAAAATGTGCAGGGATACTGCCACAATTTCCAAAAGTAAATTCTTTGCATTGATTTGAAAGCAGCCTCGCTTTTGAAAGGTTGAAGGAATTTCAATTTGGCTTCAGTAACTCTGAGAGAAAATAAAACTAGAAGTTGTGGATTAAAATAAGCATTGCAGTTGGATCAGAGATTATTTTTACTTTTACTACACTCTAGGTTATTTTTTTTAATTTCCTAGACGTCTTTTGATTCTCTCTTCCCCTTTGGTTCCTCTGACATTACTGGCCTCAGACTTAAGACCTGGGGTTTTTGAGAGTGCTTCAAAGCTGGGCTATTGAATTTGACTGAATTTGATTCAGACAAACCTAAGCATGTGTGTGCCTCAACTCTTCCACTCCTTCCACGAGTCAGTGTGGCCAAGTGCTGACATGACCAGTAGTGCGGTGTAAATCGATCCAGTGGCTGCTTACGCCATCTCTGCGCTTGGCAATCAATCCCAAGCCGCTTGTCCGGCCGTCAGCGCTGACGCACTGCCCACGGAGCAGTGGACACAGTTTGCCATTATTGCTTGCCATCCTCCAGGCGAGCCTAGCGTGAATGACTTCTCCTTCCTCCCTCCTGCAGTCACACTTGCCACATTGGAATGCTCTGCAGGCACTGAAGGATATTGGTCTCTCCTTCCCATTCAGGTGCAGAAGGAGGAGGCTCTTTGAGGTGCTGGTGCTGCCCCTGGATGCATTCATTATCCCAGAGAGTCACTTGGTTTCCCTCTGCTCTCACACAGACCATCAGGGCTTCTAGTGTAAATTTGTTGTCTGGCCAACAGCTGGGATTTCAGGGGGGAAGGCTGAAGGGGGCACTTGTAGGGCTTTTTCTTTTGAAAGCACAAAATTGGAAGTTGGACAAGCACTTCCAGTGTGGCATCTTCTGTAAAAGTACCACTAAGGGCAGTTAAGCATCTTCTTAAAGCTCTCAGTCTGACAGCCTCAAGAGGCTGTTGTGGAGGATGCACTGGAAAGACACCAGGATACCCCTTAGACCACTCACGGTGTGGCTTTGCAGATGACAGTTTTTCCAGGGGGACTTTTTGAAATTAATAATTGGGTAATTTGCCTCCTAAAGAAAGGAGCTGTGTGTTCAGTTTCTCTGCTCCCCTGATGTGCATTCGTGCCCAGAGAATGCGTGGTGATAGCGTGGCGGCCTCCCACCCCTGCAGTGTGATGCAATGTGGGAGAGGCCACACTGTCACTTGGTCTGCAGGTTACTCTTCTGCACAAAATTCGTATGCACTACCAGAAGAGGCAGAATGTTAAACTGGGGCTGACAGGGTATCTACTTAATTTAAAAAATGTTTTTAATGTGAAAACAAAGGCCTCTCTTTGTTGGTCTTCTCCATCAGCGCCTTGTACATTCCTTTGTTGTTTAAAAGCTTACATAAGACAAAAACCAGCTGATGCTTCTCACCCAAGTGGAATTTTTAAAGAGTGACCACTCATTTTAGGAGCTCCACAGCCTTATGAGCAAATAAATAAGGGAAATACATCTCCAACCTGCTGGTGAGAGAATATTTAAATGCATTAAATTAAAGAGGGGAAATGCAGTAAAACACTGGTGTGGCATTGCCTTACAAAAGTACTCTGCTGTTTATCATCTCCTTTGATTTTTTCCTGCCTCCTGCATGTTCCCACCTTATGTAAAAGGATCATGGCTTCAAAACAATTCCTGCCTGTGTGCATATATAGGAACAAACCATGATGTCTTAATACTGCTGGTTTTGCACATGTGACTGACCTGTTTGAGCATAGTAATATACTTAAATCTTGCAGAGAGTTTTCCAAAACCAAATAGGCTCAAGCTAGGAAAAAGGCAGGCTTCACCATCCCAGGTAAAAATAACCAAGTAAATAACCGGGAAGTCTCTTAATTCTTAATGGAATAACAGCTTTGGTGACTGATTTTGGTTATCAGATTACCCTCTGAAAATAACTTCTGTGCTATACTTGCAATTGGCTGTAGAAGAAAAAGAATACACTGTGTGCTAATTTTAGCAAATAAGATTAGAGTTAATATTTAATCCCAGAGACCTTCTTCAGGCTGTGGAAAAAAATAGCAGCAGTTAACTGTCACTAATCTTATCTCCTATTTTTCTAGCATGTGTTTGATTATATAACTTGTAGTGCTGCGAACCCCCTGGCTGAGTGAGAAGTTGGTGGTTTGTTGGATACATGCTTGGGCTTATTAGACAACATCAGGGCTGAGATGGATTAAAAAGCTCTTCACGTGCCTTTGGACTGCAGCAGCAATGCTGAAAGGCCAGTAAAACAGGTACCACCGTAGACCTGGTGAATAACTGGTTCATTTGGAGTTCTGCAAGAAACAGTTACATTTCTGCTATTTTTCTATCCGGTTGTTTTAAGTAATACTTAGTTTGAGATTTGATATTCAGCATGTGAGGTTTGATTCAATCTTCCTTTCTTCCTTCCCCACAAAATTGCTTAATTGAATTGATGATTGGGAATTAGAGATGAGGGGTTTCTAAATGTTCTGAGGTGCCTGCTGATGAATTTAACCTGAAAAATCAAAATACTAAAAATACAAGCAGCTTGCATGCTTCACAGCACACCTATGAGTGCTCCTATTGAGTTTTAACAAGTCTACTCCAAAGTGTAAAGATAATAACACGCGCCTGCGCTGCTCTGTCGGGACTTGTGCATTCTCAGTGGGTCTGAAGGTCTCACCACCCAAATTACCCCCAGTTCAGTAGGATTTAGCAACTAATGTTCTGCAGATTTCATTGTATCCCTGGAGGGGAGGAGAGGGCTCTGCCCTCTCACGCCACCACCAATGAGCTTATTCTTTGCATGTGCCCCAGGTATGCTTTATTTGGAAAGGAACAATTGCATGTGCATTTGCTGTTGAACCTTATTGCTCTTTCCTAGCAGATCATTGGCACTGTGCCCTTATTAACACAGAAATTAGCCCTGGAAAAGTCTACTAAATTAAAACCCAGATTTCCAGAACAAGGTTGTGCTTTGTTAGTTTTCCTTTGCAGTACTCAGACATAAAATATCCATCATCTTCTCTGGAAAGCCTTCCAAGACTGGTCTGAATTGACTGTTAGGTTAAGAGTCAGGGAAAAAATCCCTACATTTTAATTTCTTTTCGCTGCAAATGCCAGTAGCGCCCCATAGCAAACCAGACAGTTCTTCTCTGTTCTTGATGTTAGTTTGCATCAGATTACTGTAAACATTCCCTTGCTCCATTTTAGATACTGCCGTGCCAAGTTTTACATTCCTACATGTTTACAGTGATCTTTTCTTGCCCTTAATCACTTTTCCCCTTTTTAAATTGAAGTCAGAATTTGCTGGCATTTTGCAGGGGTTGACCTTCCCTGCTCCAGATGCAGCTTTTCATACAGATGCCATTCCGAGCGGGGTTACCAGACATCCATGTTTCCTTTGGAAATAACCTTCCTTCCCACCCCCCCATAAGAAATACTGTCTGTGCAGAATTGGAGGATTTTGTCTATTTGTCTGGGATTTTGAGACATCTGGAAGTCTGGGCAGCTCGCTAATGAGCATGCACTGATGAACTCTATGGCGCGCAGCGAGTCTGGCCCATCGGCAGAAACGTCAGCCCTCCGTGTGTGCTCCCAGGCCACGTCCCGTGAGTTCAGAACAGCACAGAGGCCTCCTGGCATGCCTGATCAGCCCTCACGGAGGACACGGATACAGCAGGGAGCCAGAGCCAGTTCACCCACAGTGCTGCGTCTCCCACAGTGCCTGTGTGTGTACAGATAGGTTTAAAATAGAATTTCTGACCTAGAAGTCCCTTACAAAAAGATGGTGTTCCCAATGTGTAAGTGAGCTAACCCTCCTCCTAATTTTAGAATGGTATGGGCCCAGAATTAGAAGAATGCTTTGCTGAAACTGCTCTATTTGCATCTGTAATGCTGCCTCCTTTACTAGCATTTATTGCTGACTGTCTTCTCAACTTCTTATTCTTCCATCCGACAGTGATCAATACTCTTTTCCTTGAATTAGCCAGTTTTTTGTTAATGGCCAGTGAAAAAAGGAAGGCAATGCAACTATTTCTCCAAAAGGAAAAAGCATTACCCGGAATGCATCAAGGAAATGTAATGAGAGATGATGGAGGAAAATAAGGGAAATATTTCCTCACAAGGAGGTTTTAAGTAGAGTCTGGCAATGATCTCCCAAAGGAAGTAGTGGAAGTCTGGTCACTTAAATCAATTAGGACTAACCAGAGCATCGCACTCCCCAGGACTCTGTAAGGAGAAAAGCAATGTCAAACTGAACTAAAATAGACTTTCCGTGCTTATTTTCTGCAGGCCTGCTGTCTGTGTTTTGCTGGTAAATTCAATATGGCTAATGCTGATTAACATCTCTTGATGGTGATCATATCATTGCATTGTTTCCAACCTGTTCCTCAGTAGCACACACTCACAAGGGCATGGCCGTACAAAACACATCCCCCAGCTCAGCTAGCTCAGTCTGAAAGACAAGAGGCAGGTAAAGGGCAGGAGAAGTTGTTTCCCCTCGCCTTAACAGTGGTCAGGCTTGTTATCACCACAATGCTGAATTGACAGAGACCTCCCTACTGCACAATGGGCACAGTGTACCTGTGACAGCACAGCAGAGGCAGGAGCTGCACGTGGACCTGGTCTCTTGGATTGCTGTAGAGCAAGGAGGTGTGCCAGGTGCCTTAGGGAGGGCTGCAGTGCCCGTGTCCTCTATGCTCTAGACAGTTCTAATGCATACGAGGCCAGCTGGGGACAGAAGCAAGAAAAATAAAGTGCTTTGCCCTTAGTCTTGGTGGGCTCTTTGGCATGCTCCAAGTACACCTAAGGGAAACAAACAAGTAAACATAAAAGAAATCAAGCCTCCAAGAAGCTAAGATCTTTGCCTTTCTCTCTGTGTGAGTATTGTTGTTTTATATGTATGCTTTACCTTTTCTCTGGCTGGTTTTCTAGTAGCCAGTCAATTCCATTTGAACAATAAAAATGGGAAGAAATTGGAATAAGGCAAAGGATTGAAAGGCACGGAAGTAGTGACTTGGCATATGAGCTTGGACAGGGTGCCCGGTGGAGGTTCCCACAAACTGACCTGCCTGGTAAACACTAATTTATACAGAAAATAAGGTTTAAAAGCAAACAACTCTTGGACATTTTATTTTCAATAGAGAAAAAAAAAAAACCCTGGGATTGTTGCTGGCATGAGTTTTGCCCATCTAACAAAGGCCTTTCTCACGTGTAAATGAAGACTGTTATAGCAGAGAAATTATCTCTTTCCTTCTGCAAGCATAGAGCAACTTATTTTCACTAACTTTTTTCACTGGGATGCATCAGTCAGATCAAATAATTTTTAAAGACTGTCCTTATCTCTTCCTAGAGAAATGCCTGTGTGGTGGTAGTACATGCAGCTTCAAAGCCTTTTCTTTCCCAACGTGCGGTGTTCATAGTCACGCTCCAGTGGCTCAGTTCCAGCCTTCCTGCCAGAATGCATCAGATGCAAGCAGTCCCAAAACCGGTGGGGCCGAGGCAGGGAACCTGCCACGGGAGCCGAATCAATATTTAGACAGCTTCAGGCAGCAGAGCTTGCGCTGGCTTTCACACTTGGCAGCAAGCTTTGCACCCATTTGTTTCCAAAGTTATTGTTTGTGCAGTTTCAAGAATTGGCACTAGAGAGATTTCCGCCTGAGGGCAATGACAAGTGCCGGGTGCTTGAAAAGAAACTTTCCCCCTTTGGATCTGAAGATTGTGAGAGTGAAGGTTGTGTCACTGGGTAATATCTCCAAAGGAAGTCAAGGCACACATTTGCTCGGAGTTTTCATCATCCTTCACATGAGGCGTCTGCTGGGCACCGTGGGGAGCCCACGGCACAGTCTCGTGCTCTGCTTCCGATACATCCAGCACAGAGCAGCTCTAACAGCTGCTTGCTGCTGTTTGTTATCCTGCTGATTTACCTGGAGCAAAAGCCTGTGTCAGCGTGGGAGACAGCCTTGCTGTGGGGTTGTATGAGTCAGCCCGAGGCTGTGCAGAGTGCCTGTGCTGGGGCGGCAGGCAGGCAGGCAGGCAGGTGAAACCCTGGCCCAGCACAGAAAATTATTCTAATTTGCTTTCCAGCCATTCCACCTAGTGGCCAAGTGACACCACTGCCAGGAGAGCTGTGTTTGTGCTCCACAGTCCCTGCAGACCTACGCTGCTGCCGAGCTTACAAGATATGCAGCAATATGTAAGCCCCCACACTGAAGATCTTACCATCAGCCTGCGAGTAGCTCATTAAGTTCCCGAGCAATTTTGTTAATCATGCTGCATAGATAAAATGCAGATAGGCCTTTAGTGAGCTGATAATCTAACAAATAGGCAGAAAGTGTAACACTGATAAAGCAGAGATTGGTTTAATAGCCAGCTGTAAATCTTGGCAATTCTGTACCAGAGGCGTATTGTTAAACAGGAATGTGCAAGTGTGTAAGTATGTGCATGAAAATGCACTGCTTCTTAAAATAGCAGATAGAGCAGTAATACTATGGATGGAATAGCTATTGGAAGCAATTTTAGAGGTGTTTTAAAATATTTTTCTCCCCATCAAAATCTGCACCACTTGTGGTGTCTTCATAAACTGCCATCATAAGTACAAATCTATGAATAACAAAGGCTTGTTTGTGGAAGTCAGGATTTTCTGTAAAATCTGTGAACTCTACCACTGGTCCTGAGGCAGTATAGGGCTTTATAGGCTTTTCATTGAGATGAACCAAATTATTCACTCAGATACACTCTAATCACAAATTAGACCTTTGCAAATTCATGGCCTGATGGCTTACCAGTCTTTTGAGCAGCTTCTTTGCTCGGTGGCATTAATTCAATTGGAAGAATAGTAAAAAGCAACTCACCTTCAGGATATCCCATACTGTCCCAAATATACCCTTCTGAAGAGCTGAGAAATGGGAGTTTCAATCCTCACAGCCTGGGGAAGGAAACGGGTCTCCTACTTTCTAGGTTCCCCTTCTGTCTTCAGGTCATTTTGCAAAAAAAAGGAGACAGCAGTGCTTCTGCTTCTTGTTTGTTTTAAACAAAGGAACTGAGCTGGGGATGCCTACCAGAGATATCTGCATCCAGAAGGAGGTGCATCCCAACCTCACACAGGCATGCAGGTGTTGGCTGTGCTGAATCCCATCCAGAGGCCTTTGCCTGATATGCAAAGCACAGGGAACTCAGACAAATGAGTGCTACTTGCAAGAAAGGCAAGAAGGTTTCTCAGTGAATTGAGACTGAAGGGACTTACAGGGTCATGCAGTAGGTGGTTGGTGCAATGGGAAATTGAGTTGTGGTCTTCCAAATCTCAACCTTGTGGCCAAAGCACTGAATTTTCTTGTGCAGAAACCTTAATCCTTGATGATGAGTTGTGGTTCTGAAGCAGCCTCTTGCTGCTTCATGAAGAATAATTTTTCCAACCCCTTCATTTCATACCCATTGAGAGAAAAAAATGTAAGAGAAGTTAGTGGCTGTCAAAGTATTTTGTCTAAAAATAGACAATATCTATAGTTTACTCTGTGGCTTAGCAACTTATTTGATAGCTGTATGTAAAGATACAGCTGTAAAAAATGGGGAGGGGGGAGAAGTGTGTATTTTTTAATATATGGTATGTTAATGTTAAACACAGATGGTATGGAAAGAAAAGATGAGTAGCAGTGCATAAGTCAGACCTGGAACAGTTTTCTGGAGATCACTCTCCTGGAAACAGTTTTTATGCTTTCTACAAAGAAAACTGTGGGAAATTAAGTACTGAGGTGGAACTCAGAATAATTTCTACCATTTGAACTATAAATATTAATTTCTTTTCTGTTAGCTGTACCTCAGGCTCACTAAAATTGGGAACAGTATGAGGAGAATAATCTCCATGGGATAAAGTAAAGTTATACAGTCTGTACTTACCTATCATGTATTCAGCAATGGTTTGCAAAAAAATTGAGAAGAAAAAAAGGAAATTGTTTGCTTTTGAAAGAGGCAGGAAGATGCTTTCTGTTGAATTTTGCTGTAATACTAAGTGTTTCCTTCCCAAAACGCTTTTTGGATAAATGGTATCTTAAGCTTGAAACCACTGTTCATTGGACCTTCCATCAGAGCAGAAGAATCAAAACTGAATTGGTGCTTTCATGGTTGGATGCTGTAGCACAGTTAAAATTAAATCCATGTAAGACTTAGCAGTGTCCAGGCTAGTTTTGTCAGTCTTTTATTAGGGCACAGACTTAGTTCATAGGTTGTCAAGATACTTGGGAAAAACAGTCTCAGTTCAACCTGTACAGTGATGTACAGGAGCAGCGCAAAGGGAGCAGTGCTAGTTCCTGGGTGTAGCATCATTGCAGGTGTGACAGAAGAACAGCTGGTGCTGAGCACTATTTATTTCTGAATGCCAGATCTGTTAGTTTATCTAACCACCTGATGAAGGACTTGGGATGACAGCAAGAGCTGATGGTAACGCTGGCAATTTTGCTCTCTATTTTTGCAGGTCACTGTCAGGGGATTTGGTCCATTGCTACAGTTCGCCTACACTGCTAAGCTGTTACTCAGCAGAGAAAACATCCAGGAGGTCATCCACTGCGCTGAGTTCCTGCGCATGCACAACCTGGAGGACTCCTGCTTCAGCTTCCTTCAGACACAGCTGCTGAACAACGAAGATGGCCTGTTCCTTTGCAAAAAAGATACCACCTGTCAGCGCATGCACGATGAGGAGAACTCCGATGGAGATGAGGAGGAGACGATGGAATCGGAGACGTCAAAAATATCTTGCCCAAGGGAGAGGATGCACCAAGAACCCTTCAGTTTTGAAACCACTGTTGCTGGAGCAGACAAAGGCGAAGGGATGCTGCCTGACTCTGACATGCTGAGAGATAGCAAGGACAATTTGGATAAAGATGCAGTAACACGGTACCCCAGATACAAGAAATACCAGCTTGCTTGTACCAAGAATGTCTACAACACATCACACATCAGTACCTCAGGTTTTGCAAGCACATTCAGTGAAGAGAGCTCTGGAAATGGCCTCAAATCAGGACTTGCTATGGGGCAGATAAAAAGTGAGCCTCAGAATGAAGAGAACGATGAAGAAAGCATCACACTTTGCCTGTCTGGAGATGAACCTGACATCAGGGATAAAGAAGGGGATGTTGAAATGGACAGGAAACAGCCAAGCCTCACTTGTGTCGACAGGCCAAAAAGTGGGTCTTCTCCTTCTTGCTTGCGGTCTTTCTTCAACAGAACAAAAAGCATAGATTTGGTTGGCTTCCCCAGCACTTCCCAACAGCACTTTGGCAGGAGTCCAGCATGCCCTTTTGAAAAAGGGACAACTCAGGGTGACCACAAAACTGATTATGTCCCTTTCACAGGGAACTATGGACAGTCCCATGCCATGCAGAAGGATGCTTCCAACTTCACAGTGGGATCACCACTCAGGGGGCCCGGCTTTGAAACTCTCTGTAAGCAAGAAGGGGAACTGGACAGGAGGAGTGTTATATTCTCTTCAAATGCTTGTGACCAAGTAAACACTTCGGTGCATTCATATTCTGGTGTGAGCAGCTTGGACAAAGACCTCACTGAGACTGTGCCAAAGGGTCTGTGGGCTGGCAGTAGCCAGTCTCTCCCCAGCTCCCAGACCTATTCGCACAGCGGACTGACAGCTGATCACTTGCCGGGACGGATGCGGCCGAACACCAGCTGTCCGGTGCCAATTAAAGTTTGCCCTCGCTCTCCTCCTCTGGAAACCAGAACCAGGACCTCCAGCTCGTGCTCTTCCTACTCGTACGCAGAGGACGGCAGTGGTGGCTCTCCCTGCAGCCTGCGGCTTTGCGAGCTCTCCTCTTCCCCTTGCTCCCAAGGCCCCCGATTCCTGGCTCCCGAGCACCAGGAGCCCGGCGTGGTGGGGGATGGATTGTACAACCCGGTCCGAGCCCAGATTAAATGTGAGCCATCCTATGGAACAAACTCCAGCGATGAGTCTGGGTCATTCTCAGAAGCAGACAGTGAATCATGTCCTGTGCAAGACAGAGGGCATGAGGTAGGGATTTAAGATAAGTACATATATCACAGTTGTTATGACCCAATTAATCTCTCCTTGATTCTCTCAAATGACTTTGCATTTCCCCTGCACTTTCTTTGTTTATAAGGGCAAAGAGTAACTTCTGGTTATTCCCTCATCAGCTGAGTGCACATGGTTGATTTCACATTAATAGGTCTGCTTGATCTCCAAGCTGTTTGGCACTTCTAAAAATTCTGGTATAGGAAAACAGCAAATTGCTGAAAGATGAGAGATCATTGATGTGCTTAGGAGTTTGCCAGCAGTGTCCTGTCTTCCTCCCTCACCCACTTCTGTGGCACAAAGCGCTGCTCCTTATTCTTAATTTGCTGAGGTGGTTCCAGGTCCATTTGTTACTGCTGTAGGTGTGTTTGAGCAACCTCAAGCTGTTCCTTTCCTGACACCAAGGGTTGGGCAGCTTGCTTGAAGAGCCAGGCTGCATGTTGCCAGCAGAGGAGTGAAATTACTCAAACAATTGTATAGCTGGCCACACTGTGCTGTGGGAATGGCATTCCCAAAGTAATCTTTGCACATGTGTGTGCATGTGTGTGTTGCACATTCAGGTACTGGGTTTTGCTTCTATTATGTGACAACTTGAGATGATGTTCCCTGCCTGTGACATTTTGTTCAGATCTCTAGCAGCCATGGCACGAATGGTTTCAGAGAGAAGTTATCTTTAATTTCCAGGATTGTTAAGGGAATGATGAGAGAATGATCTGGGGCTGAAGAGCAAGCCATCAATTTCCATGTAGCTCTCCCAAGAGGGGGAGGAGAAAGAGGGGGCCTCTCTAAAACTAGAGATGAAGGTGCTGCAGTGATAACTGGCTAACCATGACCAAATAAACTGTCTGGGTGAAGTCACTACTTTAAGGGCAGACTTCAATCAAGGAGATGTGTTGTGGAGCCCAGAAAGTGGAAAAGACTGGATGTTTATTGACAGAGTTTTGTTGGGAATCTGCATGACCCAGAGAACATCTGGGTGAAATCACGTATCAGGTTCCTCTAGTAATGCTGAAAAACTCCACTGAGAGCTTTTGCTTCAGTGTGGGGAGCAATAAGTGCTCATATGCTGAGAGGAGGGTTCATACGTGGAGAGCTCCCAGTTCAGAACCATGTGGGCTTAGTTATGGAGTGGGGATGAAAAGAGTGAAATTTATTCTATCCCTCAGTCTTTATTCTGGCTACGTCCCAGGCTTTATTTTTCAGACAGATGTGGGTGCTTCCTTTAGTTGGCTGCTTAGCTTTCAGAAAGGGCTGAAGAGCCAGGTGAGCCTCTGGTCACACTGGACCAGTGATTCTGAGAGAACAGTTCTTCGTCCTCATGTCGTAAGCAGGGGACAATGCAGAAGGGAGAGGAGTCTCTTTAGGAGGCTGTCTGGGATAGTGTGCAGGAGATCTCATTTGGGAAGCCCTACAGCAGCCCAGGCCATAGCTGGTTACTCAGTGAAGTCCTGCCTTTACAAGGGGCAGAGGGCAGCAGGGACCAGGGACCATTCATTTCCACCCATGTGTGCTGCTTGCTCAGCATGAGGCAGCAGAGAGGGCAGGGGTTAGCCTTTTGAGATTTGATAATTAATTAGCTGTCATAATTACCTAATTGTGTGAAAATGTGCCGCAGCAAAAATGAGCCTGGAAGAGTGAAATTAGAAGCTTACAGGGGACTGGTGGTGGTTTCCTAGAAAAAAGGTATGTGCATATGTGCAGGAGAGCATGGATAAGAGGAGGGATATACAAGGAGCAAACAGGCAGCTACAGGAGGCTGTCTGGGTGTGCTGCAGGCAGGCAGACATCTGGCTCTGAGAGTGCTAGGAAAGGTTTGCTCCACTCCTGGTTTTGCTTCTGGTTTCCTCTGGGGAAGATTTTCTGTACTGTGCTGAGCAAGTTTCCTCCCTGGGACTGCTGATAAGGCTTTTTTTTTCTTTTTTTTTTTTTTTTTTTTTTTTTTTTTTCCCCAGGGTATTTTGATTAGGACTACTAGGCATTAAAAATGTGGTGAGGAAATTAATGCTCCGTGAGGTTGCACTGCACTATCCTGAACAAGCCAAGGGTAAACAGATCACACAGTGCTTTGGTAGAGATTCTGTTTAAAAATTGATTTTTTGAAGGTTGTTACCAATACAAGAGCAGACTTTGCAGCCTCATTAAACAATACTGTATTAATGCAGTGACTTCGGGTGTGTATCCGGCAAGATCTGCTGCTGTGGAAACCTCAGTAAAGGGTATCTTAAACCAGACAGTAGAAAATAAGCAACAGCAGCAGGAAGTTCTTGTATAAGTTGCTCTACCTGCTTTTAGCAGTTTGGCTGTGAATAAAACAGCAGGAGAGACTCACAACTGTCTGAAATGGACAGCTTTCTGTTCTTCACCTCCCTGCAAGCTGCATGGGAATCTTTCTCCATTCCTGAAATTGTTGCTTTGCCCTTCCTGTCCTGATGACTTCACAGACAGGACCCTTTCCCCCTCCATATCAGAACACACAGTGTTTTCTGGGCTTCTATTCAAAAAGCACCTGATAAGATATCTGGGGGTGACATGCTTGACCTTCTGGAGAGAGGCCATGCAGGTTCTGCTGCAGGTCAGCTTTTATTGGGGTGGGATGGCCTGATGGGAATAAGCCTGGTGGACTCTGACCATCAGTTATCTCACAGGGCTGCTCAGTTCCCCTGGAATTTGGACCTAGTTGGTCTTAATTTGGCTCACAGAGTGATGTCAGTGCCAGAATTAGTGTCACAAAACATCATTTGCTGGGGTATTGATTGTGTGAGAAGTAGGTGAGAGGCTTCTCTCTGCTTTGTTCAGGCATTCTGCTTTCCCACAGACAGATGCCATTCCAGAGCACGTGGCCAAAGTTGTTTGGTGCCAGAAGTGGGGTGCTGGGGTTCAGCATGATGCCCTGTGGGTAAAGGTGACCCCACCTTGTGATGAGCCTCCATCTCATTGTGGGTGCAGAAGGCAGTCAAAACTGTCAGAGGAGGTGGCAGTCCTTGGAATACCACTGGTAAATCTTCTCCAGGATGTCCTTGCTTATTGCTTCCCTTCCTGGAGCCACCAAGACTCTTCTGCGATCTCCCTTTGTTAAGGCTTCCTGACAGAAGCAGCAAGTGCAGTGTAGGGTGTACCCATGGTACAGAGCTGCAGGAACAGGGCTGCAACTTGAGCTATTGGGACTTCACAGAAATATTTACCAGTTTGTGTTGCTGTTTTCACTCAGTTCTCTCAGGTCTCCACAGGTTGTGAAAAAATCAATCTGAGATATAATATTAGAGAGAAGACTTACAGCTCAGAGCTTACAGGCAGGTTCTGACAATCCTGCTAAAAATAGCAACAACAAAACAATAAGCCCTGAAATAATGAATTGTTGAGAAGGAAGTAGTCTGTCAATCTGTTAACCTACTTAAGGAACAGAAACTTCTGCACTACCTACTTTTCTTGGCATTCCTTTTCTTCAGCAAGTACTTCAGAGGTTTTATCTGCTAGAAAATTTGTAAAAGATATTGTACTACTAAAGCAGTTAAAAAGAAATCTCATCTCAGTCTAATATGATAAGTGAGTTTTCTGAGGAAAAAAATAAACAAGGATAAGAGGAGGTAAGAGGTGGAGTTTTCCAAGAACTATTACTATCTAGAGAGTTGCATTCAGTGTCTCCTCATGTGTATTTCAAAAGAATTTCCCACCTGGATTGGTGACTTACTTTTCAAAGGAAATTTTCATAAAGGGAAAGCTAATGCAATTAGACCTTTGAGGGTATTGTAGGTAAATAACTTTCAGCAAGAGTCCAAACCCCTCCCTGTTAAGTGACAGGCAGCCATCCTTTCTCTGTTCATCTGCTGGTGCTTAGCAAAATACTGCAAGTCAGAGCCCCAGAAAAGAGGAGTAAACCAAAGCTGCTCTACCAGAAATCTTCTGTAACTATGCTGAGTTACCTCATCTGAGACTGCTTCACTGCTTAATATTCCTGCTCAGTGAAGAATGTTATGTGGAAAGAAGGGCAACTGAGAAAAATACATATGAAGGCTTTCAGTTGCTGTGGTATGTGATACCTCCCCAGAATGTGATGATCAGTCACCCCAGCTTTCCTGATTTTGCTAGGTTTGCAAATTTGAAAATGAGAAAAATTAGTCTCCAGATTGATTTCTGGTAGATGTTCTCTTGACTAGGATGGCATCAGCAGTGCACTGGGAATTGTTTCTCAATGTCTGTTTAAATGGTGTCTTGTCAAACATTGCTCTTGTAAGATAAACTTCATGGAAGTTCTGTTTTCTTTCCTCTCTTCAGGAGCAATGGTCTCCATATTGGTAGCAAAGAATTGCTGGAATACAACAACACTGAGAGTTTGAAATTTCGGAAGGTCCTTTTAAACACTATATGATTTCGCGGAGCCCTACAACCAATTATTTTATCCTCTGCTCTGAAGACCTTGTAGGAGCTCTTGAAGGATTCCAGTTCTTGAGCTGCAGAAGCAACTCTTTCAGAGAAATACTGTACTCTGTCCCCTGTCATTTCACTGCCTGATCTTCCACTCTTAAGTGCACCTGTGGCTTCTGTCAGTGTTTCTGTGCTATCCCTGGTCTCAGAGAAGCCTGTTAAATGGCAGGAGTACCATACTGTTGTGCCCTTTGAAGGGCTGGAAGCTGGGGACACTGCAAGCAG
The DNA here is from genome assembly GCF_017590135.1 of Pyrgilauda ruficollis. NCBI lineage: Eukaryota > Metazoa > Chordata > Aves > Passeriformes > Passeridae > Pyrgilauda > Pyrgilauda ruficollis. The sequence continues at coordinate 4,270,344 of NW_024526711.1, read as the reverse complement.
TGAATAGGAAAAGGTCAGCCCAGCATTCTAAGTACCATCAGTGTGTGGTCTGAATACAAGTCCAAATCATGAGCTAAAGGATGAGAATCCCATCCACATCTCCTGATTACTGGGTTCAAGCACTCAGCCGTGGGATTAACCTGGTCCCCCACTTCTGTGAGGCAGGTAGCAAATCAACAGGTTACCCATGCTGCCTCCACAGCAGTGCCCTCTCAGGCAGCATTTGCTGACCCAAACACCTCTCATGGCCCTCACAAGGGGAAGCTGGAGTTGACCCCACGCCACTACAGGGCCATCAGTTGTCTTGAGTCAGATGGAACACATTGCAGTGGAACCTGCTGATCTGAAGTGGGACAATTTAGACCCTGGTTTGTTGACACAATGGTAGATCTTCACTGCCTGGGCTCATCATTCCCCTTTTGCAGTCCTCTGCCATCTTGTATAGTTGATACCTGGAAAAAGGAGGTGTTTTGAAGGCTTTAGCTGTGCCAGTAAACAGCAGGATGAGAAAATGCATCTTGGCTATCCCTTATACAAAGGGATTACACAAAAGCCCATTACCTTTGTGCTCCTTAGATAGCCTCTGTCCAGGTGAGATCAGGACAGGAATAGGTCCCTAGTCTGTAGGACCACAAGTGGTGCCTGAAATACCCTGAAGACAATTGAGCCCCTATCACAGGTGGACACTCCTCAGCTTCTATACTGGAATGAATTTCTTCCTGAGTGTTTGTGGAAGACAGACTCGCATGCTAAGGAAGATACTTGAAAACACAACATTAATGCCTTGGGCTCTTTTGTGTGAAGCCAAGTACCCATTTCTGCATTAAAAAAAGGGTATTAATATGATTGAGCCCCTGGGCTGGATCGCTCGGGTGGATCCTGAGAGCCTTCCGAGGAGTCAGCAAGTGTGAGTGTCAGAGGCTTTCAGGATTTGAGGGCACTAAGGCAGCAGGTTTTGTTCTTACAGCTCTGGAGCAACTGACCAGCTGGTACAATGTGTTCCACCTTCCCATGCCCACTACATAATGGTTGCATTTTCTTATGGATAATATATTTGTCCTTTAAGTTACTGTAATGTTAAAGTGACACTTGGGAAGTTCATTGCCTTTACTAACACTTGGGTAGGGTGAGATGATGTCTTAATTAAGATATAAAGAAAGAATGAAGAAGCTAAGGTTACTCATAGGATAAAGACATTCCCAAGAGTTAACATTTTATATTTTAATGGGAGTGAATACAGGTCCTCGGTTCTTTCCTTTATTCCAGGTAAAAGAGAGAGGGGGGAGAGCAGCAGCAGTAACTAGTACAATAGATGGGCAGAACAGCAGTAACTGGCATATGATCCAAGCTGGCACTGACTAGTGAAGCTTGAAGGAATTAATTGGTTATATATGGGCCTTGCATGTGCTGAGTCAGTCGCTGTCCCTGTCTGCCTACATCACTGCTCTGACTTAACCTCTCAAAGCACTAAATTTCCACTGGCATCCTAATGCTGATAAGGGGGGGAAATGCCGCAAAATCCTAACCAGGTTTCCTTTTTCCCCTGGGTGGATTGGCAGAGTTGGAGCAGTAGAGTCTGCAGTGGTGGTAGCAGGTGCTAGTTCATTTGTTGTGTGGTGGAAAGCAAGCTTGTTCTACTGGTGTAAAAATGCAGGGAAAGAGTAATTGTGCTGATAAGGGAGGATTTTGGAGCTCTGTGAGGTTAGCTTTGGCTGGAGTAACTCCTGGAAGGAGCAGGGATCCCACTTATATTTTTAATTTGAAATAGTTTGAACCAAAAAATCCTAGTAATTAGAAAGAAAACTTTACAAGAAAGCATACTTGTTTTGGTTTTGTTTCATATTTTAGAAAAGATTGGCTGTCTTTCTCAGACACCTCAGGTAAGTTTCTCTCACCTCCCATAGATACTGTAAGATGCAGAATCTTTTCTGAGTCTTAAATCCACTCCTTCTGCAGCCAGAAGGAGGGAGAAGCCGTGCAGCATTGCCATCTGAAGGGAGCAGGACACTAGGTAGTCCCAGCCCATCATTTCAGGCGGCTCTGGGTGAGTCACATGAATCCCACCCACTGCACAGTTGCAGGCTCTAGCAAAATGACTCACCACTCTGTTATGATAAATAGCAGCTGAGAATCTTGCCCTGTGCAGATGTAAAACACTTTAGCCTCTCACTGCAGCAACACCCCGGTGCAGTTATTCACTGTGTCCGTGCCAAAAGCTTGGTGGGTTGGTATTTTTTTTTTTTTCCAGTTGACAGCTGATTTCTAAGAGGGAGACAGGCAATAAAAATGCTGTGAATGGTGAAGGAAATGAGTCTGACTCACTTCCACTTTCCCTTTCACATTTTTAATCCTGTGCAGTGCTGCCTGTGACAGGAGTGGGATTATGCTGGGATTACTGATAGCAGTCTCTGATCTGCTGTGTAGATGGTTTTATTTTCAATCCTTTTTTTTTTTTAATGAATCTTTTTTATTTATTTTTCCATTTCTTTTCAGCAACTTCTACCTGACCTATTTAAATTGCTTCTCTTTCATTCCCATTCCAGCTGCAAGCACTTCTCCTCCTTGCAAGTAAATATGTTTTGAAAGGGAGAGGTAGGGAGAAAAAAAGTTAACATTGCTTTCCATTTGGTCTTAAGAAAATAAGGAAAAACTGTGAACATGAAAGGGCTGGTTTTGCCGTGAAACTGTGGTATCTTTCAGAGGAAGGCACTGGCTGTTTTCATTTTCAGACCCTGGTAGAAGCTTGAGAAAAAAGCAGGTGACACTGAGTTTATATTAACCATCCAAAGGCTCGGGAGGGGAAATCAAACAGGTTTCATGCCATTAACTGGCAGTCTGTAAACAAGGTAGTTCACATCGCTGTGCCTAAGGTCAGCCTTTGTGTGTACAAGCAAGAATTTGGGAGGGTTTGGGCAGCGTTTGGCATTCCTTGCTGCTTTAAATTGACCTGTCAAGTAGTGTGTTATGGAGCAGTGCCTGGACACATGGGGCAGAGGGGCATGAATGAACATTCAGGGCATGAAACCGTCTGAAAGGATGTGGTGGGTGTTTGCATGGAACTTCATGTACCCCAGGCTTGGCAATGCACAGAGCAGTGTTAGAAGGATACAAGAAAACACCCAGAACACCCCTAAACAAGGTGAGGAGCTGGTTACTGCAGGTTCAGGTGCCTGGTGAGGGTCCACAGCTGACAATGCCAGAGGCCACTGCTGTGTGTTGGTGTACCTGTGTCCTCAGCAAACTGTTCTGCTTAAATAACTCAGCTCTCTGAAGAAGATAACTGATAATCCATGTTGTTACTTTCTTTATTTCCAAGTAATTATTAAGTGCACTATTTGAGGACAATACATGTTTTAAATATTAAAGGAATGTTTTCAGCCCATATATTTCATTTGGCTGGAGCAACTTACCTTTTTGATAACCTGTGTGCAGAATAGTCTCCTTGTTCCAGAGGTTAGATTGTACCAAATAGGGACAGAAACATAAATATTTACTGCCATCTTTTGGGCAGTGTGGGTATGACTCAAAAAAAGAAGGGGTCGATCGAATTACTCTGCATCTCCTTCGGCTTTGCCAGCTGACTCTTGTCTGACCACCAAATACAACAGTTGGCTGAAGAACATCAGTTTTTTAATAGTTATCAGTCCGAGGCTCTAAGTGAAGCAAGGTTTCTAAGGGGAGATGCTTACCTTGATTTGAGCAAGCTGATAGATTTTGGGCAAAAAAACCTAAAAGGCTTTGAGCACATCCACCATTCTTCAGCTTTTGACACAGTGTGTGTTCATTGCTTCAGACTGCTGGGAGGTTTGTGTTTTTCTCTGCTTTAATGCATAATTGCTAGGCTTCTTGAAGTCAAACCCTGACCTTTTCAAGAAATACAATTTCAGTGTTCTTTAGTCTCCAAGAATATTAGAGTGTCAACATATATGGGTTTATTTTTAAATGTATATATTTTAGCAAGATAGGATATGTTGCATCACACTCCTCTGACCCTTTCTTCTTACACAGTGTATTGCTCAGCTGAAATGCTGATTAGATGACCTTTCCTAATTGCAATACATTCTTTTTCATCCACTTGAGGTGTCAGGTTGTATTTTTAACCTCATATTTAATCAAACTTTCAGTCCTGCAGTCTAAGTAGATGTACATTTCCTGCTGTGGTAATAGCCCATTCCTTGAAACTAGTTTGAATATAATAGCAGTAAGGTACTTCACTCTTTCCAAAAGGCTGTGACTCTTAGTGGACAAAACTTTCTTTTAATGCAATGAGATAATTTATTAAGGCTTTGTAGAAAGATGAAATTTTTATTTGGGATTCATATGTGTTGCTGATTTAAGTACGATTCTCATCTTATCCTTACCATCTGGACCTCCACAATGTGCCACAAGGGAAGAACTTACTCAATGTAAAACTTGGTTTGTTGTTTATTGAGGGGGTGGCAGCAAAGATAATCATCCTTCCACTCACTGTTGTTCAGCTTGCATTGAGCAGGCAAAATATGACTCTTTGCTCTTGTCTTGTGTTTGTTTTAGGTGAAACTTCCTTTTCCTGTTGATCAAATCACAGATCTTCCAAGGAATGATTTCCAGATGATGATAAAGATGCACAAGCTAACCTCAGAGCAGCTCGAGTTCATCCACGACGTCCGCCGGCGCAGCAAGAACCGGATTGCAGCTCAGCGCTGCCGCAAGAGGAAACTGGACTGTATTCAGAACCTCGAATGTGAAATCCGCAAGTTGGTGAGTCCCGTGCCCTCGCCACAGCCCAGCTCACCCTCACTGGAGCCTGCAGGGCACCAACAGCAATTCCTGTCCAGACTTCAGTGGTCAGTTTGCACACTGATGAGCAGAATGCACGGTAGACAGTGCCGCCACATTTTAATGTAAGGGGGTGAGGTGACTGGAGCAAGGCCAAGTGGCTGCTCAGAAAATTCCTCTCACTTTCAGTCATGCTTTGGACACCTCAGGTGGGGTTTGTTGTGCTTCATTTTGCTTTGTTCTCTGCTCAAGCTGTAGGAAACATCATGTGAAAGAGGCAGGGATCTGTTGGAAGAAGCTGAGTTACCACCACCTCACAAATGGCAGAAAGCCACATGGCTTTGGGTTACTCACTTTCTGCCTGTGCCTGTCTGCTTCCCGTCTGTGACAGGGAGGTGACACTGACCTCACAAGCTGGTTGGGAGGCTTAAATCATCAAGGCTTGTGAAGCCTTCAGATGCTGTGCTGCTGAAGCCCTGGGGGGAAAAAAAAAGAAAAATCAAAACATTGTTCAGAGTAGTGCTCCACTGATGCAAAACAAACAACACAACAAAGATAAACAAAATAGTGAGCAACTGCTTCCTGCACTGAGTATAGTGCACAGTGTGTACAGGGTGAGTCAGAGGTTCTGCAAGTGAAAGAGTGGATGGATCCTCATCAGGTTGTCAGAAGAAGCAGGTGCAGTCTTAGCTGCTGCACATGCCTGTCACTCTGCACTGAGCTGGTGATGGGGAGGAGTTCCTGTCTCTCACTCTCCAGAGACTCAGGAGGAGCACTCTGAAGGCTGGACTAGCAGCATTACTAGCAGATTCAGCCTTATACCTGTAGCCTTCACTTGAAAATTAGTTTGAGTTAATTGATTTGTGCAACCCTCTGACATTTCCATTATTGTCTGATATGGTAAACTGCATACAGACAAAATAAAAATTTTAAGTCCTCTCCCCAGCACAAACACACATCTCAGGGGAATGAATGAAAGGCATATGAGTGGCCTTGTGGGCTTGATCCCTGCTCAGTTTGAGGAATCAAAAACCATTTGAGGTGCAGGATTCTTCCCCAAAAAAAGTTGACATTTCTATTTAGCAAAGGGGACTTGAATTCATGTGGCAATATGCAGTGAGTGAGCCAAGGGAAGGCACCCCACTGGACCTGTTTGCAAACAGTGAGGGGCTGGTGGGTGAAGTGATGGCTGGATGCCTTCTTGGGCACAGTGATCACAAAATAATGGAGTTTTTGGTTGCTGGAGAACTAAGTAGGAGGGTCAGCAGAACTGCCACCTTGGACTTCCAGAATGCAGACTTTGGCCTGTTTAGGAGACTGGTTGGGAAAATCCCTTAGGAGGCAGTACTGAAGGGCAGAGGAGTCCAGGAAGGTTGGGCATTCTTCAGGAAGTAAATCTTGCAGGAACAAGAGCAGGCTGATCCCATGTGCCAAAATATGAGACACTGGAGAAGACCAGCCTGGCTGAACAGGGAATTTCGGCTGGAACTCAAGTGAAAAATTGAGGTTATTTTCTTTGGAAGAAGGGACAGCTACTCGGGAGGACTACAAGCATATTGTGAAGTTATGTAGGGAGAAAACTAGAAGGGTAAAAGTCCAACTAGAACTTAATCAGGCTACTGCTGTAAATGACAATAAAAAACTTTTTTTAAACAGACAAGCAACAAAAGGAAGGACAAGGAGAATCTCCATTCTTTATTGAATGCAGTAAAAACATAGCAACAGAGAAGGAGCAGCAGGCTGAGGTACTTAATGCCTTCTTTGCCTCAATCTTACTCAGTAGTAAGACTGGTTGTTCTCCGGGTACCCAGCCCCCTGAGCTAGAAGACAGGGACGGGGAAAAGAATAAACACAACACATGGCCACTGGAAATTCCTTTGTTATCTTCTGTCCACTTTGTGATCAGCAGTTTCCAGTCTCATGAACTATATGAGACTGTGATTTAATGGTTTTTCACTAGGCTGGGTCTTTTTTATGAAAGACCCCTTTTCCCCCTGTAGTTATTGTAAGTCACCCATCTTCTTGACACAGATGGTTTCACAACAGACAGTGAGTGAAATGGTTGTATCCTCAGAGTTTGATAGGTAATTTTTTTGCCTGCTTTCTCTCACTCATTCATCTACCCACTCACATTCCCTTTTTTCCCTGCAAACTCGCAGCATATTCTCCTCCATAATTCATCATCTCAAGATGTACTTGAGCATCTGTTTATTTTTTTATTATTTTTATGCTTTCTTGATAGATTTATCAATATTTTAGCAGTTAGTTCTTTTCATGTGCACTGCTCTCTTTCGCATTCACACAGCTGTATGCTTCCAGTGTGGGCTCTGGACCCAGGGCAATACTATCGGCTGTCAACAACCACCCATAGCTGGATTATCTGAGTTGTGGAGCTTTCACACCTCAGATGCTGAGACATCTTTGGTTTAGCAGTGTTACTAGGTGAGATATACGTGGCTGCGCTGCTTTTGGGGCCAGCTCAGCTCTGGAAATAGTTCTGGTACTCTACAAAATCTCATCTTCTCTCTCGAGCTGTGTGCCCACCTGCCTGAGACAGAAGGAGATGCAGCAGGACCATCCCAGTCAGTCTACACTGAGTCAACACTGTTTTTTAGAGGTGAAATCCTAGGCTGGGTTCATAAAAATATCTGTATTAGATCAAGCCCAAGCCATTAAGCACCAGAACATAAGAAAACAAGCCATGGTGCAGGCCACAGAGCACACTTAGATCCTCTCTTCTGAATAAACTCACCTCTCTCAGTGGTAATGGAGCTCCAGAGGGTGCACCCAGCCTAAGCGGCCAACCTGACAGTTCAAGGGTGAACCAAACATCAGCTGCTTATCCTCACTTCAGGAATTAACCTGTTTTCTTGCTGATTAGGTGGGAAATGCCACTTCTCCCTCAAAATGTTTTGTTCAGTTTTTTTACATCATCTGTCGGGCAGCCTTAGTTTATAAAGGGAACAGTTCTGTGGGAATAACTTGGAATTCTCTTCCAGTTCAAATATTTTTCTCCAGATATTTCCCAAACTGCTGTCCACACAGGCCATGGTGGTCAAATACTTGATGTCTTTGACTTTTCCTCTGGCCATGTGAAAACAGGAGTGACACATTGGTGTTCTTGAGTACTGCTGCGTATGTGCCCAAAGTGAACAGGCAGTGGATGTCCCTTCCTCAGCCTAAGATGCCTTCTTTCTTTTTCAGGTGTGTGAGAAGGAGAAATTGCTCTCAGAAAGGAACCAGCTGAAAGCGAGCATGGGAGAATTGCTAGACAACTTCTCGTGTCTTTCCCAAGAAGTGTGTAGAGACATGCAGAGCCCGGAACAGATCCAAGCCCTCCACCGATACTGCCCCGTTCTCAGACCCATGGATCTACAGCCGGTCACCACCATCAGCCCCGCCCCAGCTGGTGTGGAGCAGAGCCTGGTGACCTCCCAGTGCGTCGGGGAGAGCATGCAGTGCTGCTCAGAGCAAGGCTCAGTGCAGCTGGGGGCACCCTGGCTGCCCAACAACATCTCGGAAAATTGTTCGGCCGGCGCGGGATTGGATGGAGCCGATGCAGGTACTTACCCCGAGAGAGAGCTTCCACCAGAGCAGAGCAGCCAAACAGTCACGGTAGACTTCTGTCAGGAAATGACTGATAAATGTACAACAGATGAGCAACCTAGGAAAGATTACACCTAGTGACTCGTAACCTTAACGTTACACCTGGTCAGGTGTTCTTCAGTCAGCCAGTGGCAGTGTTCATTTGTTGTCTAGAAGAACGTATTTGGTGCACACTACAGTGGTCTTAGCAGCAATACTGTTTTTAAGTATTCCCTCCTCTCTACAAGCAGGAGTTCTCTTCACAATGGTGCTATCCCTTGCTCAGGCAGGGAACGAAGCAGTGGCAACACTGTCTGTTTTTGTATGTTGATTTCAATCTTAACAGGGATGGACATAACACCTCTGAGGACCCAACCGCAGCTTTTTTCTCAGTGGCCCATGTCACAAAACCCTAACTCAGGAATTTCCTCTGAATGTTCAATTTTTCATTGAAGACAGCTTCTTTACACATCAAAGTTTTATAGCTAAACTGTACATATTATATATAATATATATAAAATATATATATCCATATGCAAGAGTCCCTGCATGCCTCAATTTTCTCATCCTACAAACTGGAAGCTTTCATTTCTATTGTACAAACAAGTTCCAACATTCCTTTTTGTCTTTGATGCTAGAACTAGTTTGGTAACTTGTTACACGATAATTTTTTCCTCAGTTCGCAGTTCAGCAATAGCATTCAATTTGTACTTATTTATAAAGTGTCGGAAACTTATTTGAGATTTTATTATAGACAATTTTTTTTGGCACAGCCATTTCGTGCCACTTGAGCAATGTGGAGTTATTTTATTTTCTTGCAGATACTGTACAGTAATGGTCAACTTTGCCACTTGCACTGAGTTTCTGGTCAAACCTCTTTTCATAAATGAAGTCATGACTTCAGAATAACTTGAGTATATGGTTTTCTTTGCTTTATGGCTTAAAGGAAATAGAAAATTTTTATCTAATAGACAAACACTCAGGAGCTCATTATGTAGTAAAAACAGTCTTGCCAAATACTGAATTCACTATACAATTTGTAAAGAGAATCTGCTTGAATTATTTTTATATTTAGACTTCTTTCTGTTTCACAAACCAAGTTTAAGTGCTGTTAATGATGCTTTTGGAGTCTTATAGGGGAAAGTATATTTCACTCTTTAGAGAAAAGTGTATTTGACAACTGGATCAATTCATCAAATGTTCCACGAAGTAAAGCAAACAGAGATCACGTCAATATACCTGGGGGCTTTTTCTCCAGCCCCACTCTGCATCCTTTACTCATGGAAGCAACTGCTGCTCCGGCTAGTCCCCAGAGCCTGACCTCAGCTGTCCTCAGACGTTACCTGTTCTCCCCACCAGACCCAAGTTGCAGAGGTGGGTCTGGTGAAGTCAGTGACCCTGCCTAGGCAGGCAGAGTTGCAGGATCATACCCCTAGTTGTTGACTTTGGCTTCCTTAAGGAAGTCCAGCTAGCACTGTATCCTCTAAGAGCAAAACATACGTTTGCCAACACCCAATTTGGTCACGTACCCATCAAATTGTTGTGTTCCGGGATCCTCACATCCTGCAGCATTGCCCTCAGCACAAACTGCAGCTAAAAAAGCGCTGTCTCAAAGGAGACTACTCAGTGAATTGGCTTAGTTGTGACTGTATTGGACTTGTATCTTAATGTTGACTCATGTTATGACTGTGTGAGACAGCAGCTTTCCAAGCATAACATCTGTATGTACAGTATAGACAGAAGAACAACCTCCTAATGCTTTTTTTAATAATTATTACTATTCTAAGTGTACTGAGTTTTTATTTTGTGGTTCTTTGCCCTATGTGTGCCAGGTTGTGTGGCTTTATCGACGACAACTGTCATGTGCTTTATTGGCTGATATTGTTTGTTCTCACTGAGAAAAAAATGACCAGCTGTTCACACCTGTTTAAAAAAAAAAAAAGTGTGGGGAAGCAGCTTCTCAGAAGCACTAAGTGATAATGCGTTCTTCTGTGCTAACGTTTACACTAGAGGTGTGCGCTGGTGGTTTTTTGAGGCACTCAAGTAGATCAGCATCTTGAACCCTGGAGGAGGAATCAGCTCCCTCTCTCCACTTTCTTCCATCTTCAGACTGTGCTCATGGACTGTCGCCCACTCGCCACAAAGTCTTGCTTTTATCCTCCTCATGCAAACTATTGTAATTGTAGCCAAGCTACTGAGGAGGAACTGCATATAGCATGTGCCATGTTTGCTGAAAATACTTTTTTTCCCCGCATGTACAAAGAAAACTAGTATATAATGTAGGAGAATATTTATGTTTAGGTATTAATCATTACTGTACAAAATCCTTACCTTTAAATGTTCAAAAATATACAAATGCCATAAACTCCTAGTTCACACGGTTGAAAAAGGGGGAGGAGTTGTCCTTTCTTTTTAAAAGAGCTTAACCTTAAAAATATCTGAACCCCCTCCCAACCATCCTTTGCAGGTAACTTCACTGAGAAGCTCTTTGGTGGGGGGGTGGGATTTGATTTTCCTTTGAATTCGTTGACGTTGCAAAGCAGTTCTGTGCTTCGCAGAGAAGTTTTGTTTCTATGAGACCATGGTGAAAGCTAGAATTTAAAACTAAATGTGAATCACATTATAGAGTCATAGCTACTTGGGGGGTTGGGGGTGGACGGGAGGGAAGGGTCAACTGACACAGTATTTTAAAGATGTTTTTCTGTTGCCTTTTTTATTTTTAAGTGACCTCCTATATATATATGAATAGATAGAATGTTTTATGAGTATAAAACCAAGTTTTAACTTGCTTCCTGACATGAAGATTTACTCTACTAACAACTCATGTGCAACTGGTACTCTTGACCTCATTCCAACGGTTTAAAAAACCCACCCACACAACCCATTGCGCTGCAGCTCTTAGGTTTGACCTGGCCTCATACTGGTGCTGGGTCCCTTGATTTCCTCTACCTTGGGAACTGATATTTAAAACCACTGCTCAAATAAGTGTCTCTTCCTCAACCTTTCTCTCGTCTCTCTCTTTCCCTCCCCTGCAAGCTTTTCTGGATGTTTGATTTCATTCTTTCCCATTAGAAGTGGCTGATTTTGTGTCATTGCTTCCTATATTTACATGTATCATGGTTTTTCAGTGGGGTTTTTTTGGTGATGGTGGTGGTTGTTTTTTGTTTCTATTTTGTTTTGAGGTTTTTTTGCTATTTTGAACCATGTGGCTTTCAAAGCAGTTACTGGGCTAACATTTAAAGGAAGATACTGGGAGAATTAGTTTCAGACTTGGACGTCAGTTTACATACCCAACTGTTCTTGTCTCACGAGGTCAAACCAAATGACCACAAAACATCATTGGAAAGATGATGATTTTTTTTTTTTCCCAAAAAAAAAAAATCTGACTGCAGAATTCTAAGAGCTTGGCCAGTGGTCACTGTGATCTTAAGAATCTCTTTGCATTTGCCAAAGAGGATACATGCAGCATCTCTCCTGCTGGACGTTGCTTGGGAATGGCATGGTGAGACCTCATCTCCCCGCTGAGCACTGCTCTGCTCCCATGGACATGTGAGTCCTTGGAGCTCTGTCCAGTCTGTATCTAGTCCTTCTTTTCCTCTGCCATTGCTATACTTGTATTACCAGGAAACCTCATTTCATTTAGGCTTGTTATGCTTTGTCAGGTGAGTACTACACTATATAATGTGTTTGTTTCTCTGCGTTCTCTGGGGGTGCCTTGAACACAATTAAAGCTCATTGCAAGCTGATTCTGGAACAAAAAGGTAGTGAAAAAATAAATTTAAAAAAAAAGGAGTGAAAACAAAACATAAAACAAGCAAAACAAAAGCAAAAATGTTGGCTGTATTATCAGGAGATCCCAGTATTTATATCACTGACTTCCTAACATGATGACTCAGGCGTCAAGAGTTTGATGCTGCAGTATAAAACTATTATTTTATATATTGTACAAGTAATTTATTAAATGTCTTTCTAAGGGTATATGCTGCTTTTAAGATGCACTATATTTTTGGATCTAATCCCTGTATTATTTTTTTTCCCAAGGAAGTAAAATGTGCTGCAAAAGCAAGCCACAGTGATTAGTATGCTAACTGCTACTTCTCTTTAAAAAGCAGAGTGGGAATGAGATACGTAACTTTGCTAAGTGGATTAACTCCTGCCAGAGAAATGATTAATGCTGATACTGTGGTTGTTAATCTGGAGTGTGACACTTCATCATGTCTGTATCCTAAAGAGTGCTTAAATAGAAGTTAAAATGCCTAGATATATAGTTAATTTTTTTTTAATATGTGACTTCATGATTGCCTAGTAAATAAAACAAATCTGCATGCTGGAATCACTATAATCCTGTAATAAAATGAAAACTGATCTACTAGGAGAAAGCATGGTGAAGCATTGCAATTCCAGAATCAACACCACATCCTCATCTGTGTCTTGTAATCCACTGCTGTGGTGGTGAAGAGAGAGCAAGGGGTGCGTTCGCAGAATAGGAGACCCATAGTGAATTCTGCAGTGAGACAAAGTGGACATTTGCCAGGTTTCCACAGGCTCACATTTTGCTCCACTTCACATCCTCTACCATTGCAACAAGGAGTGCTGCTTCCACCTTTTCTTTCCCTGATCTGAGATGCTTTTGAAGGTACCTCTGGGTGAATGTTGTAGCCCATGGCTACAGCATTTTAAAAGTCTCTATTTTAGGGCTTCCTTGAGAAGTTTTAGCTCAGTATGAGCAACGGCTTTGCATAAGGGAGGGGATCTGCGAAGTATGGAGCAGTTTTATTTTTATCAGAAGTGAAACGCAAACTATTAACATAAAGAATTTCTGCTCTCTTTCCTGTTAAAAATTTTCTCAACAGATTTTGACTTCATTTCAGTTTTGTTTCTGCCAACACAGTCCAAGTTAATTTTGCATCCATATATAAAATACGTGTATGTATGTATGTATGTATACATACATCTATAATTCTAGTCAGAGTGTGTGTTTGTGTATTTTCCTGTTTATAATACATATATGTATATTTATAATACTCCCTGGAGTATTTTATGACTCAGGCATCAGGTCTGATGCTGTAGAATACAATATATGTGTATATGCATATGTTCAAATACTGTGTGTATATTTAAAAATCTATTGTTGGTGGTCTGTAGAATAATTATTCCCTTTACTCTCAAAATTTTAATGGCATTACTTGCAAAGTTTAAGTGTACAGTATTTTCCTACACTCCACCAAGATAGGTATTATTTATATCGAAGTCAATTATTGATGAGCATTTTAAGGTATTACATGAATAATATTGACATTTTTGCAAACAAAATCACTTTTTGGCAGGAAGGAATGCTAAAAATATCTTTTTATAAGCTTATTACCCCAACCAAATGACTGCTTGAAAGCCAGTTAGATGACTCCTGTTCTTGTGCAAACTTAAGTGACTGTGGGCAGAGCCCTTGCCATAACTGAAAGTCACTGTGTGGTTCATGCAGTGCCACTGTTGTCCCTTTTGGCTAATTAAGGGCATGCAGAAAGAAACTAACATCCCAAAATAGAAATGGAAACTGGCAGTGTTTGATTTCATTGATTGCTTAGAAGCAGAGATGGTCCCAGGCTACGAACCCAAACGACCCCCCCATCTCTGGAGGGAGCCAGGCGGGGGCTGCAGGGGATGGTGGGCTGATCCAGAGGAGCCCATGCTCTGGGATGTGGGCAGAGGATGGAGCAGCTTCCCCGTGCTGGGGGTTGTGGCTGGCACCCCCTGCCCAGGCCGGTGGCCCCCTGCAGCGGGGATGTAGCGAGAGGAATGTGCACGGTTTCAGTCCTGTTCTCACTGCTGCGTTTGCTCTGCCTGAAGCTCTCTGGATCCCTCAGAGCAGCAGGAATGATACTAAACACTTTGGTGATATTCGGTGCGTGGTTGTTTACTCCAAGTTGCAAGCATCACCTTTGATTTCGAGGGTGAGGATGCCCTAAGAGTTTGTTCCAGAACCAGTTGGTTACAAGTGCACCTCTTATATATGCCTTACAAACTTCAGAGGCCATATTCAAAACAGGGTTTTATCAGTGTATGCAAGGGGTGCAACCCCTCTTCTCTTCCTCCCCAGGTCAAACAGTATGGACAGTTTTCACACATATCTACCTGTATAACCCTCTGTACCTCTCATAACTGGTCAATGACTGTAACAGGTTACATCAGGTGTTTTTTCTACATACTTTTTACACAAATTCTATGCGATTAATGTAACTTAATTCAATGCATCATTTTATTGTACTAGTTCTTAAGCTTGTCTTTATTTTTTTTTTCTAGGTGACTGTGGTTTCTTGTGATTTTTATTGTATAAATAAATGAGGTGGCTGTTGATGCTTACTCTCTGTTACTAAGAATTTTTACCTTTTTGGAAGAAAGCATTGCTATGAACTAATGAATTTAAAATGTCATTTACTCATTGTAAATACAGTATTGTGCAAAAAAACAAAAATGAAAAAAAACCACCCAACCCTTTTCATTCATTTGAATTGCTAGTGTTAACTGAATTTTGTCTAGACACCATTTCTGTTGATGAAATAAAGACATATCATTATGTATTGTAAATCGTCTCATCGTGGCTCTGAAATCGATGTTGGGGGGCTCGGTTAGCATGCGGGTTGCAGGTGAGATACAGGAGGGTGGGTTGGAAGCAGTTGTTTCTGCCAGGTGAATCTCTGAACTAATGAAGATACTTCTACTCACGTGGTCCCACTGCTAATTCACTAGCAGTCTTTGATCCAGGGATCCAAGTTACCTTTGATCTGCAGGAACAGCCCAGGGTGTTCCGTTGCAAACATGAAATAAGTTTTTTTGGAAGATCAAATAAGCTGTATCTATACTCGTTCCCCTAGTGCATGACTTAAGGCAGTTCTGCTCAGTCTTTGTTTTGGTCTTCTAGAGCGCCAGTGTACTTGTTGGAAGGTAAGGGAAGAGGCTGAGGGTTGTTTCCCCTTTAAGGAAAACCTGAGAGAAACTGAGAGAAGTTTTTGTAGAAACAAAACATAGCCAAAAAATCTCTATAGTATTCCTGAAAGAGGAAACTTGTGCCATGGACCATTAGCAGGAAAGCCGGAAAGGAAAGAAGAAGTTGCAACAGCTTTAGATGCTATTTGCCACAAGCAGGACGTGGGGTCCAGCGGGGAGGTGTTTGTGCTGTGGGAGTCCCACATCTGCTGCCTCTCTCCTTGTGTCGGATGCAAGCTGGGAGCCTGCCCAGCAGCTTGGCAGGAGGAGCCCAGGGAGGGGGGAATGGCGTGACCAGTTATCCTGCCCTGGCCCACTCACTTGCTGGGATGACACTCTTTGGCGTGGGGAGGAGGTCAGGCTGCTGAGGGAGGTCCCCAGGCTTTTTTATCACCAGACAGAAGACCTTTGATCGTGTTCCCTTGGCCGCCAACCTTAGCATCTTCCTGTTGAGCATATATGAAGAAGGCTTCCCATCCCACCAAATCTGTCAAGAGGAGGCATCCACCACGTCTACACAGCCTGGCAGTAGACAGAGTGTGTTAGCAAATCTGTTTCTACGTCCCTCAGTTGTTGCTGGCATTTAATGGCCACCATTTCAAGTATTTATTTTCTTTTTTCTTTTTTTTTCCCCTTAAAATACTGAATAAATGCACAGGCAAATTGTCAGTGAGTTCCTAGTGAGGCAGAATATGAATATAAATAATGTGCTCTTGAAAGAAACCAAAACACTACAATCTTTATGCCTGAGTTATTTTCCTGCAGTCCTGCTTCCTGCTGGCCTTGCATTAGAGTTGTCAAGTCATGGAGGATTTTTATGCACAGGGAAAGCTGCAAAGCAAACAAACTTGTTCCAAGCATCACTCCCCGCTGAGAAGATAGCAAATGTGAACTGTGATAAGCTTGGCAAATAAAAGCAGCTTTAAGTATGTGGCCAGAAACAGGACCAGGGACAGTCAGAAGAGAGGCTTTATTTTCCAGGTACAGCAGTGGAAGAGCTGCTTCCTTGGGTTGCATACAACCCAGAAAGCCAACCCTCTGGTGCTAGGCTGTACTAGCAAACTGGAACGAGCTCTTTTTGGCTCTGCTTGTCTTTTGGTTCTTCTGTATGAATTAATGAGACTGTGAAGGAAGTATGATTTTCATGACCACAACATGATCTTCTCAAGCAGCAAACTGGAAAGTATAGATGTTTTGCACTTAAAATGAATTGTCTGATATCACTTAGTTTCAATTTTGAATCCAAAAGCATTAGCTAAGAGGAGGCTACATTATCATGGAAAGGCTCTATCAGAGTTTGAGGACTGCATTAGCACAAGCAGAAAAGCCACAGGTATTCTTCAGCTGTTTTTTTCTCTCTTTAATTTTCTGTCCTTTCAGATTCCATGAGTGTTTCCTCTGTCTTTTTATTCATCAGCTGCTGAAGTCTGGAGAGATTGAGGCCACATAGCCTTCCAGGTTACTTTCAAATCAAGCTTTTCCTTTCTTGTCGGTGCCTTGGGTCTTAGGCTACCTTGAAGTTCTGTGGATCAGGCTGGTTTCTGATATGAACACCACTAGCATGCACAACAAGTTGTACATCCCAAAGCGCTCCCCAAAGACACAAGGCTGTTTCTGCAGTGGCAGCACACACTGACAAGATCCAGCTCAGTCTACGTGAGAGAAATCTTGAATCGTGGAGCGAGCTACCCAGTAACACCAGCAGTCAGACTACAGCTCAGCTGGGATTGGCATGAAATGCAGGCATAAAGTGTTTGCTTTTTTAAACTGTATTATCAATTTAGCATTATAGCAGTGGGAGAGGGAAACATAACAACAGAAAATCTGCTTTTCATCTCTCTGCTGAAGGCAGTTTGTACTCAGTCCCTTAGTTTGTTTCTTCTCCTTAGAATGTCCTTACTTTTTCATGATGGATGATAGTTCTAGGAGCATGCTCTGAAAGATAACAAGAGAAAGAAAGCACTGAACTGAATTGGCTTAAAGGAGAAAAATAAATGCTACCATAGTAATTAACCCCAGCACATACATCGTTAAGGGAATCTGATGATTAGCTGACAACATACTTACCTTGTAGGGCTATGCTAACAGGGGGAGTGAGAAGAGGGGAAATACCTTGATTTTAAACCAAAATAAATACATGAATGCAGGTCGAGGGAGGTAATTCTCTCTTTCTACTCAGCTCCTCTGAGACCTCACCTGGAGTGCTGCATCCAGCTCTGGGACCCCAATATAAGAATGTCATGGACCTGCTGGAGCAAGTCCAGAGGAGGGCCATGAGGATGGTGAGAGGGGTTGGGACACCTGTCCTATGAAGACAGGCTGAGTTAGGGTTGTTCAGCCTGGAGAAGCAAAGGCTTCAGGGAGACCTTACAGCACCTGCCAGTACCTAAAGTGGGCCTACAGCAAAGTTGTAGAAGGATGTTAGCAAGGGCATGTAGTGACAGGACAAAGGGTAATGGCTTTAAACTGAAATAGGTTTAGATTGGGTATTAGGAAGAAATTCTTTACTGTGAGGGTGATAAGGCACTGGAAAAGGTTGCCCTGAGCTATTGTGGATGCACCATCCCTGCAGGTGTTCAAGGCCAAGCAACGTGGCCTTGAACAACATGGTTTAGTGGAAGGGATGGGCACCCATCCCTGCCCATGGGTGTGGGAGTTGGAACTGGATGATCTTTAAGGTCCTTTTAAACCAAAATCATTCTGATTCTGTAATTCTGTGATTTAGTAATTTGTTTGAAATCCTTGCACCCACTGTAGTAGCTCTTCCTGTACCTAGTAAGGGGGTTTGTTGAATTCTTTTTGAATTCTTTAAAACCTTACAAAGATGGACTCAATTAAACAAGTTCCACTTTCTAAAATCCAGCTTATTAGTTTGTTGCTGCACAGATCCTCAGAGGGGTTAATTAGTGTTCAACTGCTGCTGACACCCAAAGTTCATCTGTGTTTGTGCAAGTGGTGAACAGTTACCTTTGGGTGGCCAAGGCCTTTTGCAGGATAATTGGAACACTTGCTGTCATCACCACAAGTTTCTTCTGAGTGCTCCAGGGCAGAATAAAATACAAGTACTCTGGGATTTATTTCTTTTTTTAAAGAGGTGTTTACACTGAAAAACTGTACAAAACTAGCAGTAGTTACCAGCAGGTGTAGATGTGCGTACCTTTAAGGATTCTCAAAAATCCTAGAGGAACACAGGGTTTTGCCAGTCCCTTTCCCCACCTGCAGATTTTCTTGGTAGAGCTCAGCTGTATAAACAACTCCTCCATGGTTATCAGGTTTGTTATTTCAATGTACATTCAGTCTTATCAAGCTGTTGCAGCCCCAGAAGCAAGAGCAGGTGAGCAGCTAGTTAAATGAGTGGGTATTTATTCCTTACACGATGTTGAAAGGTTGAGCAAACACGCCCTGTTCTGAAGAAGATGGCAAGCACTCATGCTGAACAGCAGCTTTCTCTCCCCGATCCTGCTCACTATGGAGTGTTTTCCCAGTGGGTAAGAGGCTCAAAGCTGAATGGAGAATTGTGAAGTAGGAAAAAATTGAACAGCATGGAGGAATAAAAAGCAGTGCAATGAGGGAAACCAAACCTAGTGAATTGTAAAATTTTCACAACTTTGACAGAACCAGGATTTCAGCCCTAGAGACTTTCTTCTCTGCAAAAGAATAAAATCAGCAGCCCTATCTCACACTAATTCTGCAATCTGAGAGTACCAGTGTCACCATCTTTTTCATTGTTAATTTTATTCCCTTCATTCACCACAAGAAGGGAGTCTTGCTTTTAAAGATACATTGGTTACTTTGTAGCCAAAAATACAGATTTATTTAAATGACGCTGTGAAAGCACAGGACACTGGAGGAGTGGATGGGGAAGATACGCAGCACTTCTTGAAAAACAAAAGTCTAGAATGCCTAAAATGCCTAAGATTTCTTTATGAAAGTCTTGATCTAGTCATTTTGGTTGCTAAGATCATTATACATCCTCTAATGATTTCCAGGTTTTTTTTTTAATTTAGGAACTTATCATGGCTCCATGAAGAAACACAAACATTAGATAATGTCAAGCCCCCCCATCTTCTTGGAATACCCTTAAGTACTCTAAAAAGAGCACGAGCACAGTAGTTCTCAATGCAGGTTTAGGCACGGGTTGCAAATATAATTTGTTCCAAGTCATCTGAAAGTTGGTGCCTTTGTGAAGAGAGTTGCCAATCTAGTGTAAATACTCACAGTTCCAGTCAACTAAATTAAAACTCCTAGGTTTTAGAGCACAGCATAGAATTTTTTAGAAAACTATCAAATAGGTAAAGACCAAAAAGAACTGATGCTGGACGTCCTGCTCAGGTAGCATGGAACTGGAATCCTCTGCTTTAGAAAGGCAGGAAACACAGCTAGCAAAGACTTCAAATGCAGCTAGCAATGAAATACCAGACAGCCTCCAGCTTTTGTAGAAATGATTGCATTCAGCTATTGAATTGGGAAGATATTGTGACACTCTGAAGATGGAAAATCAGGCTGTGGTCATCTCAGCTGAGCTTTCTGATCATTCTGAAATCGTTCCCTGGTTTGCAGAAAATGGGTGAGGAGGAAGACTGCTTGATTCTGGCAAACGGTGCCTTTGGAAGTAAAGCTGCCGTCTTCTCTAATTGTTCATGTGGAGTGCTCAGATCTGTTTTTCATGCCCCCAGAGATAAGAAGAGAGTTATTTGGTGGTCCTGATGGCTTGACACAGTCTTGCATGTGGGTGCTGGGAGACAATACCCCTCAGTGCAATGCTCCAAGAGCCAGGTGCTTCATTCCTGGCCCTGCCTATTTTCAAGAGAGCACAAGTTGTATCTGTGCTTGTTATAAACTGATCTTTGACTGCATCAGTCTATTAATCTTATCAGGCTTAAGCATGTATTATCCACCAGTCAAGATCCTGACTGGTGCAAATTATGAGGTCTTTTCTCATAATATAATTCATGTGCAGAGTCCTGTGGACAGCAGCATAATTCCTACACACCTTTGTGGGTCCCTCTCCTGGCTGTCAGCTATGATTATGGATATACTAAGTTCAGTGAAGCTTTTTTCACTCAGTTGTGTATGAAAAGCTGCCATTTAAGACCTGCTTCACCTAATGGAGTCTGGCAGCCTGGAACCATGCAGAAGATGCCCATTTGCTCCATAGCTGTATCTCCCCTTAAATAAAAGTTAAAATGTGGTTGAGTGATGCAAATCTTAGGGCAGAACTATGTGTGTAGCCATAATATCTCTTAGAAGATAAAATACTGTTTATTCTCTAAGATGTATCCTCTAAGTGAGCCTTGAAAATTATTCACTTGGAGACAGTTATCAGTGAACAAATTGTTTTCTGTCACTTCAAAGCATGCTGACTGTGGTCCACAGGACCAAGGTTTTGGAGATGTGCAAACAGTCTGATTTCAGCTGTACACAGTTGCTGGATTCCCCTGTCAGTGTAGAGTTTTGCAACATTATGTCGAGATTAGCTCATCCGTATAGTCAGCAATGCTCTTGTCATTGTGTTTAGGTGGAATGAAATCAGCTGGAAATAACCCTCATGTCATGCATGGATTCTCCACCTTTGCTTTGCCATGTGCTTGAAGGTCCCGTTTTGGTGGTCTGTCTTCAGAATCTAATAAACCTAAAGCTTGACCAGCAGTGGCTAAAAAAAAGGTTTGGTTTTTTTTTTTTCCCAATGGATCTTTAGTCAAATAAATTTTTTAGGTTTTCTGTCTCTCACTCTGGCTTCCTGGTCTGAATAATTATTAACTTTGGATAATACCACATGAAAGAAATTGAACAGAACATGAAGAGTGAGTGGTTTGGGTGTAAAACTAAACAGTTGCAATGTAAATATTTTGTCAGGGGTTTATGCTGCAGTCGGATGTGAAACAAGAAAATGGCTCCTCATCTCCACCAATTCCAGGTAAGGAAGTTTTAAACAGCCTTCTAGTTTGTAGCCAAACATGGTCGGTCTGTATAAATCCTACCAATGGGAAGGGCATTTATTCTTTTTTATATCTAGAGCTGGTCTGTTTTGAACTGAAGTCTGGAAAAGCTGAGGAATCCTGATAGCCAAACGTGCATTTTGTAATCAGTGTCTTACTGTGTTGTTTCATAGGGGCTTTCAGTGAAGAATTAAATGCATTCTCTCCTAAGGGTCCAAAATAACCATTCCTCCAAAGAGGAAGGCCCAAGACAAATTTCCTGTGCTCTTTGAGACATGCAGTTCTGTACTTATGAAAAATATCCCATTATATGACCCAGCCAATTACTATCCAACAGCTGGGGTTCATAATTTCACAGGGTCCAACACATAATGAGAAGTAACTTTTAACACATTTATTTGTTCCTAACTATTATTATTTGCTTGTTAGATTCAGTTTTGGTGTGGAAATGGCATTGATAATACTGGTCAGAAAAAAGCTCATCACTGGTTGAAGGTCAAGCATCCATAAACTGTACCCTTAGACTTGCTCAGTGCTTCCAGTGCCACAACTCACGGAGTGCAGTTGACTTGTCAGAAGACTCTTGCACTATCAGATGGATGGATTTTGTGTAACTTTGAGGGTTTCCTTCAGCTAGGGAGAAAACTATGGTGTTTGTGGGCAGCTGCAGCTGTCCTGCTGTCTTAGCACAGAACACGGGTATGTGTTTGGTTGGAGGCTGCTGGAATGGTTATTGAGCTGTAGAAAGTGATCTTTTCAATGTTGAGTTGATACTCCTCTCTCATTGAATCTAATACAAAGAATGCTACAGACAGATTCCAGCAGAATGGTGTGGAGGAGGGGGAAAAAGAAAAAAACTTAAACCAGTGTGGAACTAAAGATGGTAATTTGGGAAATTTATCAAAGAAAATTGAAGAACAGTGTCAATTCTGCTTTTAGGCTACCCAATTCAGATTAGTAAAATCCAGGTTAGAACAGACTGTATTTTGGCTGTTTAGATTATGTTTGTGCATGTGGATTCACTGTTATGTTAAGAAGTGTCTGTACTTTCTCTGCATTACTGTTGCAAGTCACTGTTAATCAGGGATGGCAGTAGGCAATGCTTTTGTATGCTTCATTTGGATTTTTTTTAACATAGCTACTTTTAAGTACTTTTTTAAAAAAATATGATCAGTAGGTTTTGAATCTAATCATACACATTTTTCTTTTATCTAAACATTACCTCTCCTGTGAGGAAAGGCTGAGAAAGTTGGGGTTGTTCAGTCTGGAGAAGGGTCCAGGGTGATCTAACAGTGGCCTTCCAGTAAGCAAAAGGGAGCTGACAAGAGAGCTGGAGAGGGACTGTTAGCAAGGGCATGTAGTGATGGCACAAGGGGGAATGGCTTTAAACTGAAAGAGAGTAGGTTTAGTAGGAAGAAATTCTTTACTGCGAGGGTGGTGAGGTGCTGGAACTGGTTGCCCAGAGAAGTTGTGAATGCCTCATCTCTGGAAGTGTTTGAGGCCAGGTTTGATGGGACTTGTGGCAACCTGGTTTAGTGGAAGGTGTCCCTTGGCAAGGTGAGATGATCTTTAAGATCCCTTCCAACCCAAATAATTCTGTGATTCTATCATTAATACTGTGATTCTCATCTTCAGGAAATCAGTATTAAAACAAATCAAACCAATGCTGAGCGCCTTTCACCAAATTAAATAGTTAATACAGGAATTGAGGAATACAGACTGGAAGAGTATTCAAGTTTTAATGCCCGGGTTCAACATACTTGTGATGCACCAGGATATTTGTGTATTGAAATCAGTATTCCTAAAAATGCTGCAGCAGTGACAGAATAAAGTGCATTTGCCAAAACCTTGCTTCAGTTGTATTAAGAAGCACCTGTACTTTTAAATATTGCATGCTGTAAGCAGGAAGCACCAGGTAGCATACCTACATCAGTCACATTTTAAAATGCTAGCACATGTCCTACACATAATGATCTCCAAAGACAGCATGCTAGGAGAGTGTTACTTTCAAAAGTAATGGCATTGTTTTGCAAACCGACTGTATTTCTCTGAAGGTCTCCCCTGGAAGGTAGAATCATTGTCATTACATAGGAAAAGCTGCCAAGCAACTTCTGTGAGTTCTCAAGAGAGTGCTGCTGAAATTCTGTCTTGCTTTGAATAACTTTCTGCACTTCACCTTTTTAAAGAGCCTTCCATCTGAGTATCAAAAGCCAGCAGATCAACAGATTAGGCTCTAGGCCCTCTCCCTGTGTTAGAAAGATTGAAGTGGAAAGTGGTTAAATTGCACCTAAGTGACAATTTAAGGTGGCTTACTCTGACTGGCTTACTGTAGGAACTGTAATCCCATGGAAACTGAAACTCAAACAATTTTTGAGCAGTGTAACAGGGCCTTGTGTTTCTTACCAGAAAAGGTTTGAAGTTTGTTGGTTTTGTTTGTTTTGTATATAGGAAAAAAAAAGGGCAGGGAGACAGTGTTTAGGAAGAGTGAGGAAAAAAATTGAACAGAATCTATGACTTTGAGCATTGTGTGAAGTAATCTTGTTTATTACATACCCTATAAAAAGGTATTTATGGGCTTGCTACTGCAAGCGATTGTAAAGGAGCCTCTGTGCTCTCAAAGAACCAAACCTGTGATCTGAGGCCACCAGAATTCTCTTTTATGAAATCCTTGTTGACTCTTGAATGCAAGCACTGTATCTTGCCAATATTGTGACTGTAAGCAAGCCTAGAGCATGTGGCCAAAGAAAAGGAAGGGATGCTGAAGAAGCAATTCTGTAGTCGTTGGCTCTGGCATTGCAATTATTTGTTGGGGGTTTTTACATGTAGATCTTTTAATTTGTTCATTGAACAATTATTCGACTTGGAGGTCACCTCTGAGACAAACCTGAAACTGAGAGAAGTTATGTCATTGAATTCAATGCATTCTTGGCTTCTCTTTCTTACACTGGCTGGAGCTGAAGAAGTTTTCCCTGGGACAATCCTCGTCGAGTTGATTGGGATGATGGAATGAGTATAAAGAAGCTGGGATTCGGTGATTTAGAGCTCCTTGGGACTCAGTAATTCCCTGGTATTCCTGCTTTCACGGCAGAAGGATGCCGAGCGTTTGGGAGCTTGGCTTTGTCCGGGGGGCCGCGAGGCGCTGGGGCTGCGTTGGAAGTCCTGCCCGAGCCGTTCCGCCCCCTGGCTCTCCCCCTCCTCCCCAGGGCCGGCCCCGGGTGCCGCTGCCCCCCGCCGCCCCCCTCCCGCGGGCTGTCCCGGGCGCTACTTGCCATGGACACGCGGCGTCCCGAGGCGGCGGCCGGCGGGCTGGGCGCGCCCTCCTCGCGGCGCTTCCCCTCCGAGCCGGAGCCGGAGCCGGAGCCGGGGCCGAGGCGGGGGCCGGAGCCGCCGCGGGAGGCGGTGCTCTCGCTGTCGCTGCCCGCCCGGCTCCCGGTGAGGACGCGGGAGAGGAAGCTGGACTTGCGGGTGCCGGGGCAGTGCCCGCTGTCCGGGGAGTCGCCGCGCTCCTCATCCAGATCCCGGCAGGCGCTCACCCGGCTCTGCCTGCGGGGCGCCCGGCGGGCGGCGGCGGCCGCCCCCGCCGCGCCTCCTCGCTGCTGGAGGAGGGCGGCTGCTGCTGTCCGTGGTGCCGGCGGCGCGGCGGCGGCGTTCCCCGGAGCTGCCCGCGGTGCTGCCGGGCCGGCGGTGCCGCGGGGGCGCCGGGCGCGGGCGGCGGGAGCGGCGCGGGCGCGGGGCGCGGCGGGGACGCGTTGCTGGCCAGGCAGGGCGGCGGAGGCACCACCGAGCTCTTCTTGGAGTTGTACACGCTGGGGTCCTCCTCGGACGGGCCCGCCGGCCACAGCGGCTGGCCGCACAGGCTCTTCTGGATCTTCTTGATGCCCAGGTGGGCGATTTCGAGGATGTTGAGGAAGAGGGAGACGGCGGCGATGCTGTTCATGAAAACCATAAAGATGGTCTTCTCTGTGGGTCGGGACACAAAACAATCCACCGTGTTAGGGCAAGGGGGCCGAGTGCACTTGTAAAGGGGAGACATGTGAAACCCGTACAAAAGATACTGACCTATCATAAAGCCCACTTCGACCACCGACCGGGTCAGGATATGTAGGACATAGGTGCGCAGCAGGGACCCTCTCAAGGGTGCCTTATTCACTTTCTTCTGTTCCTCCAGCTTACGCAGTTCTCTCTCCACTCTCCTGTGCTCCTCGAGCATGGGCTCCAGGTCCTCGAGCTGAGCCCGCAGGTGGGCTTTCCTGTTCTGTCGCTCTTTCTCCAGCGCCCTTAACCTGTAGAGCGCATGGCCCATGTACACTAAGGATGGGGAGGAGACAAATATGATCTGCAGTACCCAGTATCTGATCAAAGAAATGGGGAAGGCTTTGTCGTAACAGATGTTGTTGCAGCCAGGTTGCTCTGTGTTGCAGATGAACTCGGACTGCTCATCATCCCAGACATCTTCAGCAGCCACTCCCAGCACCAGCATCCGGAATATGAACAGGATTGTGAGCCAGATTTTGCCAACTATGGTGGAGTGGATGTGCACTTCTTCAAGGATGCTGCCCAACAAGTTCCAGTCCCCCATGGTCAGAAGTTCATTTCTGGGGGGGAAAAAAAAATTATTTTCCTGCAATGATGGATTTCTTTTGGAAATGGACATTTTTAGTTTTTGTTGGTTTTTTTGTTGTTTGTTTTTTGGGGTTTTTTTTTAGTAACTTTAATATATGTGTTTCAGATCCATTCTTCTGGTAGCTGGAGAGCTCTTAGAAGTTCATCATTACTTTCTACTTACTGAGCCTTTAAATTAATTCAAACTTCATGATTACTGGTCAAAGATGCAAATGTGAGATTATTTTAAGATTAAGAGATATTAATTTCAGCTGTAAACCACAGTACTTCATAACTGCCCATAGCTTTATATTCTTTTCTTCCCACTAGAAATGAAGATTACTTTTTTCCCACCTTGCAAATCATTTGCCAACCACAGTTTAATTCTACACCCACTCCATTCCATACTGACTATGGATTTGCCATAGTTTTGCCACAATAAATAATGTTCTTGGCTTTAATTTTTTGGATAAAGTTTTGAGAAATGTCCTATAACTGTGTCTTAAAAGCAGTTTCATTTTTTACCCCAAGGTAGCAGCAATTTTAGTGCCATCTATCCAGCATTTTCCAATCTACCTGGGTAACAATTCACAAAATTCTCTCTTGGCTTCCTAAAACTACAAATACATAGCTGATTTACACATAAGCTGTACATTTGCAGTCTCAGTTCTAGGATAATGTCAATAAACTGAGTGCTTCTAGGGTTTATACCTTTATTTTTATGCATCAAGTTTTTCTGCATCTTAATTATAAATTTTAACATATGAGATAATGGAATCAGAATGATGTGAAGGTTTTTAACAGTGAGTGAAAATCTTTTAACTCCCTCTATCCCAGAAACTGATTCACAAGCAAATTGGTCTTATGTTCTGCTTGATTTACAAGCTGCTTCTTTTGAAGCTTTCTTTTGGAGATTCAGGTAATGTGGGGAATTGAAATGTAAGATATTTGAATGTTTATTTGTGGGTCAACTGCATGTTTGGTATTGCATCCCTGGAAGTTTTTCTGCTAGTATGGCAATAAATTATTGAAGCAACTGGGATCATATCTACCTTAGGGTTTGCACTTGAATTGCTTTTATGCTACAATACTTTCAAAGCATACCTAATTCCACTAAATCACAACCTTTAGTAAAGTGCAATTTCTAAGGTCTTTTTTTAAAAGTCGCTGGTTGGTGTGCCCAAAATCTTGTATATATTTAAATGCTAGCATAGCTGGGTGATATCACCGTTATTAATACAGCTTGGCGCATGACATGATCCCAGGAAGTTCAGTTTTGCTTCAAGGCTGTATTTATTCATGCTGCAAGTAAACATTTTCAGTTGTAACCAGCAGTGAAGTCATTCTCGGCATAGGCATCCTACATACTTTATTATTATGTTTCTGGGACTGTTTTTGGTCTGCAAATTTGGATTTTCACACACGGAACTGGCTAAGTAAACATATCTAGTCAAGCAATCTCTTAGGTGTTGTTATGCACCCAGAATATCTTGTTTCCCCATTCCCTTCCTCCCACACATATCATTGCAATGAGACACAGGAGGAAAACAGAAAGTCAGCAGTAATTATTGCAGTCCAATGCAACAGTTAAGCAAAGGAGCTTTAGGCATATTCGCTGCCTTGCAAATGGCTGATCCCTCACTGAAATTGATTGAATCAGCAAAAAACCCCAACCAGACAACAAACAACACTCTAACTGTGATGCTACAACGTAAATTCAGGGATAAATATGTTTTAATCCCAAAGATGGATTTCTCTAGAGGTAGAAACTGTCTGGAACAGAAAGCAGATGTAACTATTCAGGATAAGTGAGGTGTCTAAACATATCACTCTGGCTCGACAGAGTTTTGTTTCTTGAGTCGTTTCCACCAGTGTTTAAATACCTCTATCCTCACCTTTGCATTATAAAAGCCAACAGAGGAAATGTAATTGTAGGAATGGTATAATTCACCCTTTGAGTGAGCCCTTGATACCAGGACACTTCCCCTCAGCTCTGCTCTGGTAGAACTTGCAGTATGAGTAATGACACAGTGAATACTGTGTATAAAATAAAGAAGTTAGTTTAGAGCCACAAAAGCCACTGTTTCTAAGAAATCAGCCCAAACTACTTCACAACCTTGTCATAGCAACGTGCTTCTAATTTTTCCATTTCTGTCCCCTTCCCTGGTCTTAACTGAGTTCTGACAGAGTAATTTCAGTTTACTGTAAGAGAGTAATCTTAAATATCAATTATATCATTATTTCCAGTTTACCAGTAGACTAAAAATGCTAGTAGTACAGGCTATTCTATACTACTAGCATTGTAGAATAGAAATATACCATTTTCAGTATAGAAATTACATACCCGAGACATTTCTCATTATACCATCTAGCTTTGTGTCTCTGCCCAAGTATTTTTGTATGGTTATTTCAAACAATTAAAATTCATGCATGTAATCAGTTAGAACCAGAAGGAATTCCATAATTTCTCTTGAAGGAAGTTCCTTTATTTTTTGATTTTGTTACTTCTTTAAAAATCATCTTATCATTTGCCACTACTCAAATCACTTCTATGTTACATTCATGCCATGTTTACATCAGTTGAGGTATGACATAGCAGCATTAAACTTTAAATTTCTTGTCAGAAGTTAAATGTTAAGATGCTAAATGTTAAAATGCAAATATTCATGGTTTTAATTTGCATTGCTTCAAGCCTGACAGGCACCTGCCTGCTCCAAACTGCCCTAGGAAGTATTTTTCTGCCACTTACCTTAGGAGAAAGCCCTTGGTTAGTCTCTTAGAGCATTGCAGAAGGAGCATGCAGAACTGCTTGCTGTTATTTCTCAGAGATCTCTCTTTGAGAGTCCTAGGACATCTTCTTTTTTTTCCTTTTTTTTCTTTTCCCCAAGAGCCCAAGCATAGATGTGGTACACTGAACGGGCCTCTCACTTCTATGCAGCTGGATGCCAAGATCACTCTGTTGAAACTATTCATGCACAGTTTAAAAATCATCAGATGATACGATGGATGATAGGATGGATGATAGGATGGTGCCCCTAGCCAAAATTATCATGCAATTATTTTAGTCAGTGGCGTCTAATAAAGCCATTCCCCCAAGGCTTAATCTGTATGGCAGCATTTTGTGAAGTCCCTATGTCTTGTTTTAGTCAGTTCTTCGAACTTTACACCTCCACCCAGCTCCCAAATGGAATTTTATTTTGTAAAATGGCTAAATAGGCAGCCTTTACAGTGCAATAGAGTCTTACATTTTCTTTACATTCCATTAGTTTAGCTTTGAATCAATGCTCAAGGATCGATCGGTCATGTCCGATTTCATACTCTGTTGCCTGGTGAGTTAATTTGGGATGTGTTAGACTGAGCCTTTGAAAATGGAGGCCACAGGAACTAAGACTTGAGTCTTAATTTAGAAACACAGGTGTTCAGCACAGTAACCCTTCATCAACTGGGTTGAATAGCCGCCCTCAAGCCCAGATCTGTGAGAGACAAGGTTTAAAAAAGGAAGGCGAGCTGTCAAAATGGTATTTTGTGAGAAACTGGAGCCACCAGAACTGAGTTGCTGATTCTGAGATCTTCTACTCCCTACTCCTGCCCATACCCAGGCCTAAATTTTATGGAAATACAAAATACTCATTTTTTCCTCTCTTGTTGTGGAACTTCTGGCCCTTTTCTTCCATTTTATAAGACACACGTATGATTTTTATTTCAGACTCCTCTCCCTGAAGATACTCCTACAAACCAGTGGCCAGTTCTCAAATGACAGTAGCCTCACCTCTTCTTTGGAATGATCTCTGATTTATGTACCATTGCATCCTTCTCTCTCTCTCTTCTCTCTGTACATGTCTCCCTGAAATTCCTGTTTGAATAAGCCTTCAAAGCCCTGCCCTGCAGCAGACGAGGTGGCTGCAGAAGCTCTCCTCTAGCCTCAGCCTAACACAGCAGATGTATGGTTTATGCAACATTACAAACAAAAGCCTTAGGGGCAGTAGGACTACAATTCTCATCCCCAAGAGATGCATTAATATTCATCCAAACCACACAGACCTCCACAGGCCTTTCTTATCCATAAACTCTCACATACCTGCCATTGCCATTTTATTTTCATGTCTCTTCTTTCCAAATCTGGTCACCAAGTCCCTAAAGCTTTTCCTTGCTGCTTCAGCTCAGACCATCAACTCTCTGTGCTGCCTCATCAGATGCTGTTGACCTGACACTTCCAGCAGCTTCCACAGGTGTTTCTCAGGAGCACCCTCTTCACCTCTGCTGGCTGTGAAAACTTGAGAAAAGAACAAGAGCTGCAGCACCTATGACGTGTCCATCCTGTCAGAGTTGTTCACTGCAGCAGCAGATCATTCTGGGCCCAGCACATTTCTGTCCCATCTCACCTGCCCCTTGGCAGGTCCAGAACCACAGGTTGCCTACTCCTCTCTGCCCTCAGAGCAACCTGGTTTAAGGTTTTGGTTTTCTCAGGGGACAGGGCAGGTGACAGTGGGCTGTTCAGGGACAATTTTTTGCATTTCTGCTTTTAGCAGCAGGATAATTAATATTGTTAAAGGACTGCTCATACAAGATTGTTAATGGACCACATAATTAATTGTGCATGAAGGGGAAGCAGGGTGAGGGCACAGGGATGGTGGTGTTTGCATTTGGAGAGAAGCAAGCATCTGTGGTGCCTCAGGACCCCTTGCTGTAAGCTCCTGCCACAGACAGAATCAGCCTACAGTGTGAATTGACAGCAGGCTGTGTGTGGATGTGGTGGGAGGGAATATATCCTGCAGATCAGAGATGGGACCTTGGCCAGTGGTGACTGGAATAGGCAACTGCGAGAAGCAGCACAGTGGGAATCAGCACATCTTCATGCCTGAGCTTCCTGGACCAGGAGTGACCTCCCTGCTGGGAAGCAGAGACCCAAGGAGCACAGTGCTGGGGCAGGAGCTGATCACAGCCAAGGAGGGTGAAAGGTCTGGTCCTGGTGGTTATTCAATAAACCCCAGTATCCAAATCCAGTATGGGGCATTTATTCTGTCTTGTGTGTGACAGCAGGATTCTCCACCTGGGAAGGGGTGATCCTGGATGTAGGTGTAGACTCAGGAATGAGAGGCTGGAAAGCAGATCCTTGTAGGCTCCTTCCAACTCAGGATATCTTTTGATTCTAAGTTAGAAGTGCCAGCTAGTACAAAGTAAGTTCTTCTAGCATTAGATCAAAATAAACTTTTCATAGCATTGCAGGTTTTGATATTCATGTCAGGGACTCACACATTTCAAAAACAGAAGATACATGTGGGAGCTAATAGTAATCTTCCTATAACACAGACAGCAGCATGTCCTTGTACAAATACTTCACAAATCTGACATCACAACAAAGCTACCAGTACAGGGTCAAAACCACTTCGAAGTGCACATGCTTTCTGCAATCTCACCAAACCCATCACAAATTGGATGTGAACAGTGAGCTGGACAACAGGCTGCAGCCAAAGCAATACTGGTATGGGCATAACAAAATGCAAAGATGAGACTACAGAATTTTAGCTTTAGCCTAAACCACTAATCTGGTCTGGTATACTCACTGTCTAGAAATACCATGGCTTATTTAAAAAGTCACTTCACTTGAACTTTTTTACATTTTACTACAGACAAATATTACTGTTACTACTGGTACTAACTCTCTCCTTCCAGAGCAGGTTACCTTTCACAGGAACCAAACAGCCACCCCTGAAACTTTATCCATCTTTCCTAGCAAAGCCAATTCAGCTCTGAAACACCCCAACTGATTTCACAGATTATTCTAAGAAATCCTTATGAATGTTCCTCAGCATCCTTTATTACTGCTGCTTCCCTTCATAAATACAAATTGCTAAAGATTATTCTGCATCTGGTTTTAGAGTGAATACAATGAGAGGAAAGCCTTAATGGGAATAGCTATGTGTTGCTGTATTGACATCTAAGACAAGTGTCCTGTGTTAAGACAACTGTCGTATGTACACCTTTAGCTGCCACTAGACTTTGCCTCAAAATTCAATGCCCAATGCCCCATGATTTCACTATCACGCACATCTCCATGAACCCCACTCCCTGAATTTAAACTCTGGAAATTTTTTGAATACTCACATCCATTAAACAGAATTCTGTAAAAATATGTGTGTTGGATAGAAGTAGACCTATCCTTCAGTAGCAAGTTGGGAGTAAGAATCTCAGAGAACCACCAGCTACACTCTTCCAGTGAAAGGTCTTGGACACAAAATGGTCTTCTCCTTTGTAATATTCCACTCAACAATAACCCCATGTTTCCAGAAAAAAGACTGAAGTTGTAGGTCCTGTTTCTTAAGTGGCTTAAGGGTTTTATGTGGTTTGTGAAACTCTCCAATTTCCAGTCACATTCACCAAGAAACAAGCAGTATGTACTCAGAGCAGTGATTACAGCACAGCAGCAGCTGACAACTTCCATGTTTATTGGCCAGAACATCAACATAGCTACTCACTTATACAAACTAAGAGAAGTAAATTTTAATGCTGCTTCACAGCATGTGTAGCTGTCAAGCCATTAACCAACAGTTCTAGAAATATTTTGATTTACCTGAGGTTTCACAAAGTAGACTGTAGAATTACATACAGTACATTTGGCATATACGTATCAAAATTCTTGCTGGAGAAATAAATTACAAACAATGGTACAAAACCACTCCAAGCCAACCTTTGTTCAACAAGAACATGTGTGTGAGTTTCAGAGTTTTATTTTTTGTATTGCTCTTACAGTAAGCAAACTATTCAGTTTATACAAAATAAACCTGTAGTTTTATATACTTAAAAAAATCATCTTTGGCTAAACAAAGCTCTTTCTATTTTTATACATATATTTATATATATACAAACATCAGATATTTTACATGACCACATAGGAACCTGTACACATAGATACAATAGAGAGAACATGAACCAAGTTTCACACTTTACAAAAAAGGAATCCAAGTCAAATT
The DNA here is from genome assembly GCF_017590135.1 of Pyrgilauda ruficollis. Taxonomy (NCBI): domain Eukaryota; kingdom Metazoa; phylum Chordata; class Aves; order Passeriformes; family Passeridae; genus Pyrgilauda; species Pyrgilauda ruficollis. The sequence goes on along the minus strand of NW_024526711.1, from coordinate 4,237,508 downwards.
CAAAACAGACAAACCCTTCACCTATACAGGTATGAAAGTAAGTAAACACAGATAAGGAATAAACAACTTTGTAATAATATACTGCCTGCCTTTTTTGGCACAGAGAGGAAGCACTTAAGTGGAGAGAAGTGACTTCCCTCAGTGCCTTCAGTACTGTGCACATGTTAATCTGTAAGCATATGGATAAAAGAATACTCTTAAGAGAGTTTGATTCTTCCACACACATGAACACTTCTCTGCAAACTGACTATTCTGAAAACAGTTTTAGTCAGATTTAAATCTCCAACAAATTAACAATTGTCACAAACATTTGCTAAGAACAAGCACCGATCCCCCACTGACATTACCAGGCACTGACAGCAAAGCATGGAAGGTGGGATTTGATAATTGAAAGCAAACATTTCAGAAACAAGCACAAAAGATGGAAGACTGCCAGTACTGACATCACCACCCTCTCAAGTTGTTCCTTGTAACACTTTCCAGAGCACTGCCTAAAACAAGGACAATGCACTGTTTGGCAGCATGACAATCCATTCCATAGGTCACATGTACAATACTCCAAAGGGGTCAGTGACAACATCACTGACAAATTATCTGATGGTTTATTAGAAAGAGAAGTCTGTCCCATTAGTTGGAGAAGGAACAAAAAACATGCTGACATTGAAGAAATGGTCACTGGACTCTGAAAAAGAGCCAATTCAATCCAAGTTGAAAGGCAATGCACTTAGGTGAGGGCTATTAAATGAAATCTAACCGTATTCAGCAGATGCTCTGACTGAATAAAGACTACAGTAATTCCAATCCTCTGTAGAAAATAAAACCTCAAAAATTAATGAATTGATTAAACAAAACCCCTTGCAACTTCCAGGGATGTTTCTCAGAGAGAAGAAAAAACAAAACCTTTTTAGAAATTTGGGATAAACAGCAGTATGTATGAGATGTGTGTGTAAATATATATACACACACACACTTTAGCTATGTTCTAGTAAAACTGGAAACAGTTATAACAGATTTTTTTAAAATAGAACATAATGAATTTCTAATGCACTAAACAATTTGTAAAGATAGATGCAATTGCTGTCAAAACATGCCAAGTTGACAAGCTTTTGAAAACTGCTTGTTTTTATTGAAAAGTTTTGCTTCTGGTTAGTAACTACGAAGTCACATTTTATGAAACTGTAAAGGTCTGTTTCTAAATTAATTTTTAAAAGAAAATCACTTCTCATTTAATTTTTTTTAACAAAACAGAACGTTTATTATGTTGAAGACCTAAACAAAATACCTTTTCCAGATATAATTTGGAAGAGAAAAACATAATGGATAACGGCCTTTGCAGAGGAGCTTCCATGTAAAGTAAATTTACGCCACCCTGCACACTGACTGTTCTGAAAAGAGATTCTGTTAGATTTACATCTCTAGTAAGTAAACAATTGTCACAAATGGTTGTTAAGAACAAGCTGCAAGATCCACCTCTTCCTGAGCAATAGAATTCAATTACTAGATAAGCAACTTTTGGAATCATCGCTATCACTGCCCTCCCTTATTTTAAAAGAAAAAGACCTCACTTCTTAAAATATGTTCCACAGTCACCAAGATGACCTACCTGTCATTTTCCAGGATTATCTACCAACTGGATTCCAAAGCACTCTTACTTTTTAAGATCACAGTTTGACAACAGCACACACAGAACTTCCAACAAGTGAAGCAAGAGCCATCACTCCCACTCTTGCCCCTGTCTCCACCCACAGAACACCTTTAACTAATAGGGGATAACCCCCTTGAAATGATACTGCCCCACGTGCAGTGTCAAAGCCCTTTCTTTCCTAGTCATTTGGTTTGTGAAGCTCCCTCTGCATTACTCTGTTAAAGGAGTTCAGAGGAAAGTCAGACAAGTAAATACTAACAGCGCACTGGATTCACCAAGCTCGGTATTCTGACTTGGATACCTCCCCATAATCCCACCATATGAATGCAGTGGCTCCAGTCCATCTCTGCAGGTAACAGCTGAGCCCTGTGACCATGGTTTGAGTCTACTTGCACTTGGATTTCTTGAACAGTTTCACTAACTGCTTGAATCTTTCTGAAACCTAAGAGAGGACAAGAAAAGAAAGACATATCATTAAGGCTCCCGACTTCCATATCTACCAAGACAGACTGACCTGACATTGAGGTTTTTTTTAAGACCACCACTATTTGCTTCCAAGAAATTTTAGTAGCACCATTAACAAATTAACTGGATTGAGGAAGTCTTCCTATACCTTTCACATTTGAAATAGCTTCCAGGTTAATCAAAGACAGCTAGAGCCAACACAGGTTTAACACAGGTTTCCCTATAAGAAGGAAGAAAAAATGAAGGCTTCAAAGCCAATTAGCCTTCCAATTTGCCACACATAACTATGAGTAAGATGCAAATGTAAAGACAAAAGCTTATTTTGTACTCCACAAAAAGCACCATTTATTGGTTATTTCCTACCCTCTTGCTTCAGGTATTTTTTGCTCATCATGGAACAATCTGCCTGTCAGGGATTTTACATAACTGGTCTGTAGATCCGAGTAAAAGGCCTTTTTGCTGAACATAGCTACAGCTGAAGTAGTGACCTCATTCAGCTCTAAGCTACTACTTTTTATTGCTGTATATATATTGCTATAGCATATTGATCATCCACCAAACTAACTGGGAAGAGAGGCATGAATGCACAGATAACATTATTTTATCTAACCAGCCATCCCAACAGCTTCTAAACCCCACAAAAACTTTACAACCATACAACACGATATCCTAAAATCCAAATCCCAATCATGCAGGATTTCCTAATGAAGTCAAATGTGTTTCTCCCTTTCTAGATTTGCACAATACATATTAAGAGAGCAATTCAACTCAAGTATACAGTTAGATGCAAACCTCTGGGAATATTCTACATTAATTTGGTATCTGCATCCTTTGAAACTTTTACATTAAAACGTGAAAGGAAAAATAGAAACGCCTTCATTAAAAATGTCCTTTCTGCATGACCATGTTACTTTTTCTCAGCTTTAACTGAATCTTTTTCTAATTTGTTAGAGGTGTCCAAAGACTTCAGGCCTCTCAAAATTGTCTTTCTTTATCTAAGTGCTAATACAACAACAGAACAATCCTGTTGTACCTGGATTATGAGTGGAGCAGTTCCAATGTACCAGCCAAACAGGTACTTGGGAATCCCCATAATACCCCTATGTGTATTTTTAAGAAGTAACTGCTGGAAGAATCTAAGATTATTTTTTTCAGGAATCTCTCAAAAAAGACATGAGGAAAAGAAAACTACAGATTTGCAGAAGATCTCCGAAGATTTTTGTTCAACTGTAATTGTAAATGTAGGAATGCTGCTGGTAATATATACAAGAATCATCATCACCTACCTGATTTGGGCTTTTGTTCAGCCTAGTGGCCAAGGAAACAAAGGTTTTGCTTGATGGTCCTTTTCTCTGACATTCCAGTAGAATTTCTCGGTCATCATTTCTACAGCAAAAATGCATTTTTAAAACATTAATATATATAGTTGTGTACAGGTATACAAACAAAATAATACATACAGGTATATATAAAATTCAGAGTATTTCCAAACTGCAGAACATGAGTTCAAACAGCAGGAACAGATTTGTGAAGGATCTTTTCCTCTACCAGCACAGAGTAACAGTCAGTATGAACAAGTGGTAGTGGAATTTACATTCCCCTGCTAGGAAGAGTTGGATTGTTAGAATAGAGCTAGCCCCAAACCAAAGCCAAAGAATTTTAAACTTCTAAGCCAGATATTTAAACTTGAATTGAAAGGAACTCAAACTCAACAGAGGTCAGCGGTTCCAGCCTCAGTCTGTATGGCTGAACAGCAGCTTTCACCTAAGGCCCACTGACGTTTGACTTCTCTAAGTGGCTTAATGTAACAAACATACTCAGAGCACATCTACGGCTCACATGAGAATAAAAAAAACAGGAGTCTATTCTGAAGTGCATCACCAATTTCCTGTTTGTCTCATCAATGAATTTAGGCAAAATGTGTACAGACAGCAATTTTATTGGGCTGAAACCTACCATACTTCAACAAATTATATTTATTTTCTTCAATTTCAAGGAAAAATGTAATAACTAATCATTTCAAGAAATGTATTTTTAAAAAAATATAAACAAAAGTTAAAAGATAAACAAAAACTGCAAAACTGAAAACCTGGTCATATTCATACAGAAAACTGTAAGTCTCTTTCTACCTTATTGATTTGCACATTAAAAAACACATTAGCTTTTGCTGTCTTTTTTCTGTAAAGGAACTGATTTTCTTTTAAAATGCTACCTAGAAACTTACTATATCTGAACTATAGTTTAGGAAAGTCTGCCCCGAAAATTTTAGAAGCCCCTTTATAAAGTGTTCATTGTATCAAGTTATAGCAAGAACAGCAAACCTTCCAACTATAGTTTCCTAAAACCAAGAATACACCACAATAATTTTGCTTGTATTATTGACACGTACAGCCATCTCATTTGTCACCCACATCCTGCAAATCAGAATATATTGAGTTGAATGGTTGATTGGTACATTTACACATATTGAACAGCTCAATCTGTATAAACCAGAAAACTGCTCGCTCTCATGCCTTCCCTCAGAGGGGGAAGTCTTTAGCTGTTCTTCACAGTCACCAATGCCTTGTAGGAACATCAAGGACCTTCATCCCCTACCCAAGCCTGGCTGGAATTTTTGGACAGAAAAAATAAACCGAGCAGGGGAGATAATAAGTACATAGAGCAGGTCCTGTTACCTCAGCACATAAGTTTTCAAAACAAAAGCCAAAAGGAGTCCTGCTTTGGGAGATGTGGATAAGAGATGGACATCAAACTCCTACAGCAATCCTGCATTGATAAAAGGAGGCTCCCATTCCCCTTTTTAGAGAAGGGTGAAGAGCTACCAAATAACTTTGGTCATGAGCTAAATACCCTTTTCTTCCCTCTTTTCAATGTTTCAGATAGTTTTAAAAACACCCAAAGTAATCAAGCAGATCAAATCAGAAATTACCTTGTCCAGGAAACTACTACTTCTCCTTTCTTTTTAATGATGTTTTTGGCATAGAGGCTAGGTGATGATGGAGATGAAGCCAAGGGAGAAGAGTCTTTATTCTGCTGGTCATTCTTCTTACTGGAACATTGCTTGGGTGATGAATTTCTATCTTCAGTCCTGACATTACCTTCATCACTCCCCTCACCTGCTGATTCAGTTCCTTTTCGTTGCCTTTTTGAATTGGAATTCTCTTTGACAGTCTCTTTTTTCCTTTTTTTGTTAGTTTTATCATCTATACTTATCTGACACCCTCCACTAGTCTTTGAACTGGGTTTTGTTTCAAGATCACATTCACCTGCTACAGCCTCATTAGAAAGCTCTTCTGTTAGGTCTACAGATGCATCAAAGCACTCTTCCAGTTCTTCCTTTTTATCACTGACTTCTGAGTTTCCTGTTGAAGTTTCCCGAGTCCCGTTATCTGCTCTGGATTCCACTGTATGACACGAAGTTCCACTAACAATACCATCAGTTGTGCATGACTTCATACTGCATCCAGCAGGAAAAGAATCTTGAGATCTAACATGCATTTCATTTATGTTTTCAGACACTTGCAATTTCTGTGCCTCAGATTGCTCAGGGCCTTTATCTGGGCTTTCAGTGTCATGGCTCTCTTTGTCTGAAGATTTTCTACAGGTTACAAGTGAGCCAGTAGTTTCTTCCTTTCCAATACTACAGCGTGACTCCTGCAGAGGCTGAGCTAAGGTAGGATTCTGGTCTCCTTCAGTGCTGACGTGAGGTAAGTGATTCATCTTAACCAGATCTGGTTTGACAGTTTCTTTCACAGTGGCACTCTGGCTGTCCTTTTCTTTTCCCCCAGTTCTCATTTCTCCTTTTCCACTCTTGGCTGAGGATGCTTGTACCTCCTTCACTGGAGCCATCTGATCAGGTGCTGATGAAGGAGATGGCACTGCCCTCCGAATTTTTACAATAAAATGATCATTGGACTTCTCCATGATTACTGCTTGCATTGGTAGGCTGGGGCGACACTGAAAACCGGGAGCAACAGGCCGACTTGCCCACGACGATGAACAACTCGATTTACTGCTTGAGTTATCAGATTCTAAAGCCAAATGAATGTCTTGTTCAGTGGCATCCTCCTCTCCAAGAAGTGCATCTTCGCTGTAATGCGCACTAACAACACCCTCTGGAGCTGAACTAGAATTATTCTCAGGTTTTAGGAAGCTGAGGTGAGCATCTGATTTCAACGGTGATGGAATCGTTAAGGAAACAGCCAAATCTTCAAGGAGGATAGAAGAAATACATGATTTATTCTTCTGTAAATTGCATTCATCTTCTTTGCACGAAGCTGAGTTTGTGGAAACCTCAAACATACAGCTCTCATCCAGCACATCTGGATCAACAGGCATCTGAGGCCTAGATGCTAATGAGGAAGCTCTTACAGGTGAAACAATAGTCCAACTAATATCCTCATCCAGTTTACAATCCATGCAGGTCTCCTTTGGAATGATGTCTTGCTCCAGTTCAGCAGTATTATCCCTGCATTTATGACTGTCGAAAAAATGTTTTTCTGGAGTCCTGAATTCACAGTCATTTCTGTTGATACTGCCACCATTTTTTTCTAAGAGATCAGAACCTTGTAATAAGCTTTTGAAAATTTCACCCATTTGAGCATCACTTACTAGATTAAATGTAAGACTGGATGCTTGTTGTTCTGTGAGAAGCTCATAACTAAGATCAGACTTGTTAGCATCTCTGGACAGCTGGAGTCCTTCCTTCTCATATTTAACACCCTTCAGTGGAGTAAGAGTGTTTTGTAAATTATTTTCTTTAGAGAGGTGAACTTTTGTTTGGGAATTTCTTGTGTTATCAATGGAATTAAGACATTTTGTAAAGGCAGTTTTTGGTGCACCTGTCTTATTTTTCTCATGGTGACAGTTAGATTTTTCATAATCCACAGTTTGTTTTGAAATATATTCTTCAGGCTTTTGAGAACCTTCTTTCAGGGACTTTTTTCTAGATCTCTCCAGATCATTTTTATGACTGATGTTGTGGTTTTGCTTTCCAGGTCTTTCAAACTTCCCTTCCTCATCCTCATTTTCCACATGACATAGCTTTATTATAATTCTCCTTATCTTTTCAAATAAGTAATCAAGCTGTTCATCTACAAATTTCCACAACTGTTTTTTCATATCTGATACTTGCTGGTCAAAAAGACGGTCCACAATTGCATTCTTTTTAACTTGTTTAAGTTTTGACTCTATAATATCACAGATATTCAATTTTAATGTATCACCTAATGCACACATCTTGGAAAAGTTCAAGTATCTTATTAATGCTGTAAAATTTATGATCCCAGATTCTATAATCCTGTGAAAATGCTGAACTGGGAAGTGTACTTTGAACTTCATATAACTTTTCCTCATCTGTTTTCGTACAGCTCTGAGCATCTGCATGATTTCTTGTATATTTGAAGGTTCAACAATAACATGAACTATTTTTTCAAGACAAGCAATGCTCACTGTTTTGTTTTTCTTCATATTCTTTGAAGATTTGAAGGTCTGATTTTTATGCCTCTCTCTGTTCTTTTGTGCACTTACTTGCACAGAAACAAATTTTCCATTGTCTTCATTGCAGTGGACAGTTTTGCTATTTTGATTCTGCGGGCTGCTGGTCAAATTTCGTGTCTCAGAAGAAGCTTTTGGTCTTGACTTTTTTGTATTTTCAGAGCCTCTCTCTGGTTTAGATCTTTCTTTATCTTCATCACTACTTATGATTTCACCTTCTTCTATTTCATCTGAAGAGATACTCAGCCGAGACTCCATCTCTAAGTGTTCATCAGACATGCTAACTGGCTTTTGATTTTCTTTGTTTACTTCCTTTGACAAGTTCTTTGAGGGAGAGATGACAACAGCACTTTCAGGCATTAAATCTGTAAAAAGAAAACAGTTTGCTAATCACCGCAAAGAATGCAATTTTAAACAGGTATTTTCAGAAAAATGTGCAAGATTCTTTTCTGTAAACTGATTATTTAGAACTGTTTGAACTCAGGAAGCCTGAGCTATAACGAGTTTGGGTAGTTTGCTTCAGCAGCTGCTAGTTTAATATACTTCTTTGAGCTTTAAAGGGCAAATCAAGCTTTATTTTGAGCAAATTTTGAGCTTTAAGGGGCCTCAACATTTCACCAAACATATGTGAACTATCTCACAAATACATCAATTGGAAAGACAAAAATATAGCAGTTTTCATCAGTTCCAAATTTCTTTCTATTTACTTTAACAAGTTTTCTGATTACTGTACCAGCTAAATTATAACTCTCACATCATTATGAACTAACATTTACACACAATAGTTGGCTTTTCTTTTAACAATTTCAAAACTGAAACAAATTGAGAACAAATGACTCAATGTTTTAGTAATCCTGTACAGAGTTATGCTCCGAAACATAAGAACCAGATTTCAATGCTACTTCTCTAGTATGAAATCTAAACTTCCAAGAATTTGTTTTTTTGACTTCAGCAGGACATTACAAGGAAGACTTAAATTTACAAATACTGGAAAGAATATAATCCTACATAACTTCCACAATTTCAAAGAAAACCTACAGAGATCTATGCAAAACTAGCCACAATTAAGAAACATGTATGTATTTTTTTCATTAAGTTAATACAAAACTCTTATTTCAACCAGTCTTCTGTCAATAGTGACCAACTCCAGTTTTAGAGCACTAATATTCAAATGGCTAGAATCCTGGCTGAAACATTAAATGCTGTCACCACTAACAAAAAGGACCCCTGGGACATACACAGCTTAAGAAAACACAATTTGTATTTTTCAGAAAGCAGTTAGAAGTAATTTCCGCTCTCCTTTTCTTGAGAGGATCTTCTAAGTTTTATGCAGAAAATAAATTATACACATACAAATACCTTTGTTGTAAGTCTTCACAAGGCCTTTACAGGGACTTTCCATCTTCAGTGCTTTAGCCAAGGGACGTACTGGACTGTTCAGTGGGCTGATAGCCTTTGGAATATACCTCAAGTGATTGAGATCAATGCTCAGTATTGAGCTGTCATCATCTACAGAAACTGGGTTAGCTTCTCTCTCTTTAGTTACAGGACACATCCCACCACTGAGAGAAGATGCTGTTGCAGTACTGTTATCAGTTAGGCCTGGCCCCAGATCACAAGTATTCTGGTCAACTAGTGGTTCATCCTTATCACTTATCCTAGTTCTGTCCAGTGAATGAGATGAACTCGTATTAACTTCACAGATACTCTTTTCCTCAGTGGAATAGCCAACATTTTCTGCAGCCAGATGATCATCATCCCTAACTACTTCCATTAAAGAGTCTGGTTTTGTTTCACTGCTATCATCAGCAATATCAGAGGACTCCAGGCCACCAGAACTTCTGGCTTCCGAGTCGTCTAAGACAACATTTTGAGAGCCACTTTGATCTGCAGAGCTTTCTATGTCAGCAGCCAGCCATATTTTACCTTCCTCTTTCTTCTCTGCTGCTGACTCTAGAAGGTCTCCCTTACTTGCACTTGCTGGTTCAGGTCCTGCCACTTCTGCTGCTGGTACGTAATCATCCTGCATCTCACCCTCTGTCACAGGCAGCTCTTCACATTCTGCCACACTCCCTGTCACCTCCAGGGGCAAACATTCAGAGTGGTTCAGACCTGCCATTGCTGCTGGTTTTACTGAGGCTTTCAATTCAGCTGGATTACAAGCCTCTGCTGCTTCTGAAGGTGTTTCAGTCTCCATCTCATGAGGAACCAGCACCTTTGCTGCTTCTGGCAAGGCTTGGGGCTGTACCTGACCCCCTTCTTCTTCTGCTAAGGTTTCCGAGCTTGGTTCATCAGCTATGACTGCAGGCAATGCTTCAGCCTGTGCTGGATCTGCTGCTGCTACGTTCAAGGCTCCATTTTCAGAACTGACAGGAACAGGCAGTGCTGGTTCCATGCTGCTCGGAGCTGCAGTGTCCAGAACCTGCACTGCTGAATGACAGTGCCCTGTGGAACCACAGTCTACAGGGTGGGCAGAATCTAAGAGTTCTGCTTGCAGTGTGAGCTCTGTACCTCCCTCCTCAGTGGCCTTTTGGGAAGGTGCTTTAAGTCTATCCATTGCAGAGGGACATTGCTTCTTATTAGGAGAAAGAGTTAAATTTAGCTTTTCCATAAAGCTAAGTTTTAAGTCTTTGCTTTTTGGCCCAGTGTGATTACTTTTAGTTTTGGGTACCTTATCTTTTAAGGTGTCTGCTACTCTGGATGTTTCTTCCAGCTTAGAGGATTTGTTTCTCTCACTTTTTGTAACATGTGTACCTTTCTTGGAGTCTTTTACAGACTGGTGATAAAATTCTTTTGCAACTTTTTTTTCATTTCTAAAATGTCTATTTTCATCCTGATCCTCCCTTTCCCTTTTCCTTTTTTCTTCAGTTCTGTGTCTTTCTGATTTGGAATGTGCTGTTTCCCATTCATGTCTGCTGCTACTTTCCTTCAAGCGTGCATATTTATGCTCCCTGCTGTTGGAATTAGAAGGTGAAGTCCTTCCTTCTCGAGAGCTATGATCATCTGTTCCCCTGTCTCTCTTGCAGTCAGTGTGTTTTACTTTTCTAGACTCTTCTACACGACATTTATGTGATTCATGAAGACTCTTTGAATGTTCATTCTTGGAGTGCGGACTGCTTCCTCTGCTAGGTCTCCTTGCTTGCTCTTGCAGCTTCTCATTTGATTTATTTTTTTGGCCAGCATGTTTTTCACCTTTATCATGTGTTTTACTGTCCTTTTTTAATACATTTTGTAATCTCTCATCAGCATACAATTCACCTCTTGTTTGAAATCTGTCTTTACCAGCTGTCTGTTTCTCCCAGGAAGAAACACCCTTTTCTACTCTTCTTTCCACACTTGGACTGCACTTGAGTTTCATACTCTGACTTTTTTGTTGCAATTCATTTTTACTAGCCTTCTCTGAGGGGGCTTTCAGCTTCTGCTGAGGATCCAAATTCCCCTCCTCACAGTCCCCATCATTTCCAGTGCTCTGATGTACTTCTCTTTTGTATTTGCTGACATTTCCCCTGCTGTGCTGTTCGTTACTTTTGCTTTCCTTTCTTTCCTTTCTGCTATCCTTGTTGGAGGTATGGTCATAGCTCAGGGCACACGTGTGAGTACCATCACTGCAGAGCTCTTCAGGAGGGTACCTTGGCAAAAGTGGAGTGTTCCTTTTCTCAGAGCCACACTTCCCACTGTCCGTGCTGTGAGAGGAGTAACTGTGGTATGCATCTTTTGAACAGTCATTCTTCATTCTATGCTCCACCTTCATGTTGTCACCAAAATCAGAAGGTCTGAATTTGGAATCTTTTGTTTTAGTTGATCCTGGAAGGTATGTTCTGGTGAAAGCACTTCGATGGTTGGGGAATTCCGACAGCCTGTTTATAAAAACAAACAAACAAAAAAGTTATTTTAAAATTTATTTAAACGTAACTATAGCTGAACTACAATGAATCCACATTTCTGTAAAAATTGTTAACACTTTCAATTTCAAGTTCAAAAAAAGGGTGATATAAAAAGACATTTAACAATTTTCATCAGCACAGAACAAAAAAATGTAACTGATATACATCTTTTCCAAAATAAATGAATCTAAAGAAAAATCAAGATTTGTAAAAAAAAATACTGTATTGAGCCTCATTAACAATTTCAGTGATTCAAATTGGTATTTCATTGTCTAGCAATAAAGAGTTCTGCCCCAGGGACAAAAAAAAACAAAAAAAACCCCCCAAAAAACAGCACTAGTGATTTTAAATAATAATTTAAAAAACATCAATAAGCAATAATAAACTACAAAATAAACTAAATTTAGGTGTTGTTGCAAGCTCCAGAAAACAAAAAGTATATCACAATAACCCGGCCTCATCAAGGCCATATGCTACTGCTGAGAAGTCATCGTATTAAAAATAGTTTAAAAAAACCAATTAGAAAGGGTATACATGTGTGATTAATGTAATTGTATCCAAGCTGTGTTTGTTTTGATTTTTGATTTTATAGTTGCAGGGTGTTTTTTGAGATAAACAAACAATTCCTACTAACAATTCCTTGAGAGATACTAACTTTGAAATAATCTTTACACATAGATGTATTGCTTAAGAAAAGCTAATTTACTATAAACCACGCAGCAGACAAGGCATGTTTCTAAGATCTCAAGGCGCCAATTTCCCCACAATCTTCCATGATGGATGCTTCCAAAATTTCTAGATCAAATACCTTGTTCACAAACTTTTACCACCATCAGACGATATAGGAGATTGTAAAGTATATAAAATGGTAAAATATTTAAAACAAAAAAGTGTTTTTCAAAGAGTTTAACTTAAAATTCAGAATACTGCACTCAAAGGTGTGAAAATGACAGCTGTTGTGTGAAACCTGATGAGTTGAATTACACATGTCAAACCTCTTGATCTCCATCAGATTGTGCCCAGTAATTATCTGTATTTAGCAAAGAAACCTGCATAGTTTATATGCACACAGCCTTTAGCACAGGAACCTCAAAGGAACCTTCTTTACAACGTGTTTTGGTGCAGGAAAATATCAAATGGTCAAAACAAAAGAGAAACAAACCAACAATGTGTGACCCAAGTGACAAGGAGATAACCTTCTGACAAATTGGTGTCCTGAATTTCAAACCCCTGCTCTGGTTTTACATGGCTCTTTTAACCTTTACTGTCAGCTACTCTCCCATCCATACTTCACTCTTTTCAACTCCTTCCAGTAACACTAGTAGTACACAGAAATAACCAAGAATTCTCTAGTTTTTATCCCCCACCACTGCAGACAGGGATTTCATATCTTGCCAGGAAAACATTATATAATCTATTTCTTCTCAGTTGCTGTCTGAGAAGTGCCATGTAACTCATGTTCATAAATTCATAAATTTATGCAATTCATAAAACAGACACAATTCAGCTTCAAAACTAGTAAGATAATGCTTTCAAACATGCAAGATGGTCAGATAACCCACAAGGAATAGTGGGTTACAAACAAACAAAAATTCACGTAAATGAATTTGGACTCCGTTTGGATTCCTTGGTTTCTAAAAAGAAACTCAAGACTCATCAGGCAAAGGAGATCTGTATTTCCTCTGACTGTACTGGTGCTAAACTACACAAAAATTTACTAAGTACTTTTGCATTAATTTTACTTGAAATGCACACAAAAATTTCAAACAAGTATATAAACATGATCAGACCACAAGCATGCTTTCAGTTCTACTGTCTATTTGTACCTTTGATGCAGATGACTGATTTCTTCATCCTTACGGTTAATTTCTACTCTTGCTGTTTTTATAAGGGCTGAAATATTCTTTTTGAGAGCCTGGTTCTCATTCTGTAGAATGATATTCTATTTTAAATATATATATAGCAGACAGCAACAGAGAGAGGGAGAGGAAAAAACCAAAAATTAGCTTGGATATCCAACCATGTAATGAGAAACAGTGCAAGACAACCACTAGAAAAGTGTCCCCACATTGGCAAAGTAACAGTAAAACACATATAAACTCTTTCAAAGAAATCAGAATTACTGAGATCCAAAAAAGTATTTTTTTTTTTTTTGTAACATTACTCATATTTATGCTTCTGTTTGTGCTTCAAACATTTCAAGCATACAATTTAGTAAAACTGAAATATGCTATAAAACAAGTGAGCTAAAAAATGATAATCCACCTCTTGGCTTCATTCTTTTACTCATTTATTTCTTTCTGGGTCACTGTATCAAATGAGAGATGTAGCTCTCAAGCACTTTCAGAGAAAGAGGATAATTGTATTTCTTTTAAGGTATCAAAACCAACTTTGGGCACTTTACGATTCTAACATTTCTAGGTATGATATTCTAGAACCCTGTCAACCCTAGAAATAGTCCCTTCTCTTGGTAATTGTCCTCAGCAAAGCCTGCTCAGAAAGGCAGAGAAGTTTTGCAGAGAACAATACAGAAGTGTCACAGGGCAGCAGCCGCTCACCACTGCAGACCTTGGAACCTTTGGGAGTTACGTGCAATATGCAGTGGAGCAGAATTGCCCCAAGTAATCCAGCTCTACAGCATGGCACAGCCAGGGAACACCAGCTGAAGCTGAAGAGCAGTTCAGACTTATCAGAATGGCACTGTGCTCAAAGCAACACAGACCTCTGCTTCCAGTTCTGATGACAGCTCAGGTGCCTTTACAGCCCTGTCCCTGCTGCATTAAAAAAACAAGAGTACTGGATACCTTTCTGATAACTATTCATTTGACATGTTTACTTTCTAATCAGGAAGACAAAAGATAGCTTTTAACCAAATAAAGTCTTACTGCACACAACATTGTGAAATATTATTTTACCTACTGATCTTGTTAGTAGGCTATCCCCACCAACCATCCTAGGCAGACCAAGCCCCTAACATCCACAGGGATGCTTTACAAACCATCCATGCAATGGGTCAAGTCTGGAAAGCATATGAAATTGCTTTCTCAAAGCAATATTCAATTTACTTTGCATGATCTTGAAAATATTTCCCTTTAAACTACAATACCTGGGCCTGTATTTCTTTAAATTTCTTCATCAATTCTTTAATTTGCTGCTGACATTTTCCATATTCTGCCTGCAACTGTCAAAGAGAGAAGAATTTACAGCACAGAAGTGGACTTAATTATACAGAAGAGTTACTTCTCTAGATCTATACTTAGTTAACACACTAATGTATATTACAAACCTCTGTTTTTCCCCCCAAAGGAACATATGAAAGCCATATTAAAACAAAAGGCTTCAATATGCTCCAATTGCTATGCAGGTCTCTAAAACACCACAAACACTCCGATAAGAGATCTATGACTGCTTGCCTCACAGTAACAGGTTAAGAATAACAGGAAGCCCTATTATTGTGAAATTAGAGACACAACCACCAAGGAGCAGGAGTTCTGAGAGCTAAATAGATGGGGACTCTCTTGACAGATCTCATGTAAGACAAAACAGGTAAGGAAAAACACAACAAAAAGTTACTACAACAAACTTGGACTGCAAAAATAGACTGCAAAGGACACTATCCTGCTGAGACCACAAAGTTAAGTAAAATAAATTTGGCATGAGCTCTTCTTTAGAGGTAGACAGTGACAAAGTTTTCACAAGAAAAAGGACAAGTTCCCTTCAAATAAACAGTCAACAACTTTCAAACTTGCAAAGTGATATTTTCATCACTCAGTAGAGTCCTGGAGGTTTCACACCTACTTATTCTGTAACATCTGTTGGTGCCTGTCCCTTTCATGCCATTTCAATGTGTCTTACAGGCCAGGATTAGTGATGCTACGTGAGTGAGTGCTGTCTTGATTTACTAGAAGCAGCTATCCACTGCATGGCCACCTTCAGTCTCAAGGACAGAATTTAATGACACCTAAGATAGGTCAGGGATTTATCTGCTTTACTCTGGTAAAGCCTGTTGGGAGAAATGTCAAAACTGGCTTTGTATCAGATGTCTAACCAGATCCTTGACTACAGGGAAACCACAATACATTTTCCCATAACACAGCTGATAAATGAACGGCATGCAAATGATGAGAAATGGGAACAGGTAACATCACAGAGTGACAGATTCACTTGTTCAGATGAACTTGTTGTTCTAAGAGTTTATTAGCACACTCTTGGTTTTACTTATTTAAAAAGAGCCTATTTTTCCTACAATGTGAGCATGCTGACAACATTTTCTGTACTCTACTTTTCACACAAGGAAATTAGGAACAACCCCCCCCACCAAACACCAGAAGTTGTTTTTTTTTCCATATTAATACATACCTCGTCATAGGACGCTTTCTTTGCGGTGCCTTCTTCAATTAATATCTCATCAAATAAGTTTAAGCTGCTTCTAGATGGTGTAGTATTTGGAGCAAAATTGTCTATATAAAGAAAGGCAATTACATGAGGAAAAAGGTATTTTTGTAACCATGTTGCATTGTGTACACTCTTCTATACTGTGTGTGCATTTTGGTTTTACTTCTTGTACTTACAAGGTAACAACACACAAAATAATTATTACATGCTCATGTCATACCACGTTGCAATAAGGCATAGAGAATTCTTGAAATAGCCATCTGTAAGTGAAATGAAAGTGAAACCAAAAAACCCCAAACAATCAAAACCAACTGACAAGCCAACAGTCAAACACTCAAAATATTTAATTACAGTGCTTTTTCCTCAAATCAGCCTGGGTGCCCTGTTCACCAAATACACTTAACTGACAGGACCTGGCTTATGACTCCCCTGAAATACAGATGCATTTGCAGAAAAATAAATGAAGTCAGCTGTCAAAGCTGTGCTTCCATCCTGTGGACAACACCATAATGCAAAAAGTATTATTAACACAATGCAAGAAGATGTAGAAATTATATCGTATCTGTACAGAGCAAAGATCTCACCAGCCATCTCTTCAAATTTAAAAAACCAATGTCATTCAAAACTAGACTATATAAAATGTTTTCACTGCATTGCTATTCCTCCTTGCATCTTCAATATACACTACACAATGCATCTCCATATAAGAAATATGAACTTAAGAAATACAAAATGCGAAATGAGAAAAAGATATATAGATGCTTTATGTCCACAGGATATAGGACAGTTCTTCATAAAAATTCAATGGTCTTACAGCAGTAATATCAGGAGAGAAATAATTCCTTAAACACTAGAAACAGCATTTCATTACATGGTACTCTAAGACTCACAAAAAAGAACATGTGCTGGATCCCTTTACTTCTCGCTTTTAAAGAAGTTAAAAGAGGAAATTAATGTACATTAGCATGTTGTAGGCACACAGTTTGCGGTAATTGGGAGTGGGGCTGTGACTGAGCCTCATCCCCCGTGGGCCGCAGCTGTGAGAAGCAGGTGAGCAGCACTGAAGGGAATGAGACCTGGATGGAGTGCCCAGGTGCACTGAGCAACCACCAAAGGGAACAGAGGGCACGCAGGTGCGGTGCATGAACAATCAGGGGTATAAAAGGTTGGGCTAAGGAACAAGAAAGGCAGATGCTTGGAACTTTCTGAAGTGATAGGATGTCACTCTGTATGGGCAGATGCCTGATGCCTTCAGCTGAGGTATGGTGCTACTCTGTATTGGCAAAAGCTTAGAGCCTTCTGAAATGGAATGGTGATACTTTGTGTATCCTGGCTGTCTGCACTTCAGCACGTGCTGTGTGTGGAATATGCTGCAACAGCATGTCAAATTATTTGGACAGTAACAAAAGGTTTAAAGGCTACCCTGAATTTACTGTATCACACTGAAAGTATGTTTTGGCTTTCTCAATGGGGATTGAGTCATCAGTGACTGCTAGATCTCATCCTGAAGCTTACAAAAACACAAAATAGAGGTGTTTTTTCCAAGGCAAAATGCCCTACTATCAAGGTCTCCTGCACCCCTTTACTTGTTAAAATATCTTCCAATAGCTAATATCAGAGAAAAACTGTCTTTCATTCATTCAGCTAATAGATTTAAGAATTCTCTGCTGCATTTACACAGCCTAATATGTCTTGAATTTAAACAAGTTGCTTGTGAAGCATAAGTTGCACCAGCTAAATGTAAACTTTAAATATTGTTTTACTTAAAATCAGCCTAGGAAGCAGAGACTCTGTAATGTTCCAAGCCAAGCAGTGAGACCCAATTAACCTACCAGAAACCGACAAACTGCTGTCCAAGCCATCATAAATATCCACGGAGCTCTCATCTCCTTCCCTGAAGGGGGAAGCTTCAGCTAAAGCAATGACAAAAAAAAGGCCAAAGTAATAATTTAGTAAACTGCAAACTCTACCTTTCCCATAAAGTAAGTGCAGCTGTGATCCTATACCAGTAGAAAATAGTAGAAGTAATAGTAGAGACCAGTAAAAGGGGAATTTTGTCCAGGAAACTACTGCTATTGTGGAGAAAAGATCAGTCACCAGGGAGCAAAGACAGTCTTGTAAGTTCAGTTTGTAAATACTACAAGAACTGTGCATAAAGCCAACTATATAGCAAATAGATTTTAAAATGATAAGTAAACTTGATCTAACTTTGAAACTGTCTTCTAGAATACACTAAATACAAAGCTTATACAACTCAAAAACAAAAATAAAAGATCTGCTATGATAAAACCACTACTGTTAAAAGAAAGACTTCTTGCTAAAGACAAAGTATTGTAGCAGTCTGTATAATAATACCAACAATTTGCTTTAGTATTGCCATCTACTAACACACTAACTGGTTCTGTAAATGTATTTTAATCTTAATCTCCTCAGTCTCTCTTCATGTCTTTTTGCAATACCTCTTATCACTCTTGTCTCCTCTATGTGAACTTCTCCACTTCTGCAACAAATATTATTTCTATAAAGAAAAACATCAATATCTACAGTCCTTCTGAGGCTGGGAATCTCCCAAATATGTGTTAAATCAACCAACTGTGGAGCTGGAAATAAAGAGTACCTTGATTATGGGTACTGTGGCAGTTGACAGCACATTGGCTCTTACAAACAGCAAACAAAGGAGCAGTGCCCCTACCTGCTCAAAGGCAAGCTTCATTAAGATACAGCTAAAGGTTAAACTATACACTGTGAAAGACAGGGGAGAAACCAGTTCCAGACCCCTTCAAAACATTCCAGAAATCCAAAGTACACAGGTATGGTTTTAAATACAAACTTACTAATGGGATAGGGCTTGCATGTTGTTGTGCCACAACCATTTAATGACATTTGAAGCTCATCACTATTTGTCACAACTTCAGATTTGTTTTCCAAGTTATTTCTGGACCTATTTATTTGCATAAGACTGCTGTCATTAATTCCCCACGAGCCACAAAGTAATCTAACACTTCTTACCACTGTAGCGGATATCATACAGTCCCAGTCCATCCTCATCCGCTGCCATGATACAAACTCCCTATGGCTTCCCCATCTACGAGTGAAATAGCAGAGCAAAGGGAAACAATTAATTGACAATTTCAGAACAGCAACATAAAGCAGCATCATCTTGAAGTACATAAATGACACCTGAGCTACCTTGTTCTTCAATAAAATCCAGCGCTAGAATAAGAAAACGCTTGGATCAAGGTAACAAAATCGGCTTTCAAGAAACGTAAGAAATGATCTGTTACTTGAATAAGCATCCTGAAGGTGTCTGTCATTTATTGATCCTACAAAGAAATTTTGGCATGAAAATCAGCACTGCATTCTATGAACAGGTTATCTGAACGTGCAGCTTACCCAATTAAAACAATCTGATTCGATAATTCTGATTTCTTCCCTACTGGCCATTTAAAAGCCAGTTCCCGTTGTCTGACAGCCCCAGTCACACCAGCCCTGGGCTGGGGGCTGGCAGGGGGAAGGCACGGGCACGCAGCAGCGCTGAGCAGCCCCAGCCGGTTGGGAGGCAGCGGCTGTTCCGCGCTCGCTCCTCAGCCCTCGCCCTCCCTGCACACGCGGGAAGGGGCTCCCGCCCGCCCCAATTCCTGCCGCGGCGGAGAGCTCGGCACCTCTCGGGGGTCAGAGCAGGAGCACGCCCCGCGGGGCGGGCAGGGCAGGGCAGGGCAGGGCAGGGCAGGCCGTGCTGCACCGTGCGGTGCGGTGGGCGCGGCGGGACGCGCAGGGCCGGCAGCGCTCACCGGCCGCCGCCGCCGCGGTGCCGCAGGCCGGGCGCGGGGGGCGGGGCCAGCGCCGGACCAGCCAACGGCCGCAGCCGCACGGCGCATCCGCCGCCGTGACGTCAGCGAACCACGCCCCCAGCCCCGAGCAGTTGGCGCCAAAGTGAGGCGCGCGCGGCGACCGCGCCCCACCCCCTCCGCCGTGGCCCCGCCCCCTCGCCCCTTCCCGGCCGCGGGCCCCATACCGGCCGGGCCCCGAGCGCGGGAAATCGCGCGCTGCTCCCGGCGGGACGAGCCGGGAGCCTCCCGCCTGCCCCGGCCCGGAGCTCATGGCAATCGCTGGTCACATAGGCCCGGGCTGCGGCCGTCGGAGGCTGCCCGGGGCTGTGCCGCACGACACACGCGCTCACCTGGCGTCGTTCCGCGCTGCTGCGGCGGTGCTCCCGGGAAGCCCAAGGTTTAATCCCGGCGGCTGCTGCTGCCGGCGATCGCACTGCCAAACCCCTGCAGGGACATCGTTACCGCCCGACAGCCGCGCTCGGCCTCCGCGAGCGGCTGCCGCCGGGGGCGTAACGCTCCTGCCGCCCGAGCCGGGGCCACCCGCTGCCGCGTCCGTCACCGCCCGCCCTCGGCCGCCTCCCTGAACCAGATTTAAAGGGCTCGCGGGCAGGCGAGTCCTGCGGCAGCAGCGGCAGACGGCCCTCCGGGGAGCAGAGAGCAGGGGAGGCCAAGGGCGCGGCAAACGCAGCCCCACACGCGCGGGGTCCCAGCGCTCCAAGCCACCGGGAGAGCCTCGCTGCGCTCCCGGACGGCGCCCGCGGCGAGAAGGGGGGGGCGGCGCGGTGCACGCCGGGAACTGTAGTCCGGCAGGGCGGGGGCGGGGCTGCGGCCGCGCTTCCCGTGACGGCGGCAGAGCGGAAGTTGGTGCTGCCGCGTCCGCCGGGCGCCGCACGTGCTGCGCGCCCCTCCCGCCGCCGTGCCCCGCCGCGGGACGGGCGGCTGCAGGATGGCGGCCGAGCTGCGGCTCCGCCTGGCCGAGCCCCTGCAGCTGGTGGCGCGCAGGAACGAGAAGAGCGGCGTGGAGCTGAGCAGATTCGTGGCGAAGCAGGTGAGGAGCGGGCGGTGCGGCTCTCGCTGGCAGCCCCCGGGCGTCTGCTCTCCCTCCGTGAGGGAGGGTCTCGTAGGGACCACTGTGGAGCGAAGGGCGCGGACCCCCCTGCCTCCCCCGTGCCGCCATCCCCTCCCGGCAGCTGTGCGTGCCCGGCCCCCGGTCGTCCCTGGCCCTCGGGCGGCCGGCGGGAGCTGATCCCTCCTCTCTCTCTCCCTCCTTCTCTCCCTGGTGCTGCTTCTTGCTGTCCTCGCCCGTTGCAGGGATGCGCGGGTGTAGCCATGAAGAAGGTCCTCTTCTGTGTCCTGGGACCCTTCCTATTGCGCCTCGCCCGGCAGTTAAAATCTTCAGTCCATTCCGTGCCCCCTAGGGTGACTCTGGAAGCGTGACGCCTTAGAGGTGGCATTTTGTTGTCGAGCACTGAGACCATAACTAGTCTCTGCTCTGTTGCTATTTTGCGTGTCTTCTTTAATTTCCTTAAAACAGCATGTGGGATAAAAATGGCATGGATTTTCTAGGCTTTGCTTTGAGGTTGTTTGGTGGGTTTTTTTTGTTTTTTTCAATCACAGTCTCCAGGCTGTAGTGATGCTGCAAACATGCTCCTATAGTCACCTTCATGCTTAGGCTGCCGTAGCTCTGAGAGGCACACCTGCTTTTAGGAAAGTTAAGACCGATCTCCTTTCGTGCACTGAAATGCTTGAGGACGTGTAGTAACAGGATGTCAGCACATCAGATATTATTTTATTAATACTTTTCGTGATAGAGCTTTTGAAGCCCCTCAGATGTGTACGCATTTTGGGGCTCAAAGTCTCTGTTTTCTTTGAGCGTCTAGGAAATGTCTCAGTTGTTTGAAGATGAAAAGTCTGAAGTATCATATTTTTTCAGAATATTGGCTTTCAGCCCGGGTTGCTGTCGCAGTTATGGTTGGGGAAGGTTTTCATAGTGGTACTCGAGGTTCTTTGTTGGTAGACAGATGGCTCTTTTTTCTGTCGCTGCCAATAGCAGGATCAAAGTAAAATTGACACGAATATACAGTCCTGAGTGGAAGCTAATTGGTGGGAAGCAGTGATGAGGAGTTGCTTTACAAGAGAGAGAGAAGCTGCTGAGAAATAGAAAGGGGGATGATGTGGATACAAGTTGCAGCAGACAGATGGAGCAGCGAACCAGAAGTGAGTCACCGACATCCGAGACTGGGAAAGACACTGTGCCCTTTCCCTTTCGGTGACTGTCTGGGGATATGCTTCAGGTTTAAAAGCCTTGCTAGGTGGAAATTCCTAAAGAGTGATTGTATAGAGGGAGCCTGGAACAGCACATTATTTAACATTGGCACATCCTTTTGAAAACTGAATTGCTGTTTCCAGGCTTGGAAGCTGCAGCTCTAGGCTTGTTTTAAGCTTGTCTTGCCAGTAAAAAAACTCCCATCTCTAAACGTCATACCTGATTTCCTGCTTTGTATATAAGCTGGGAAGCAATGCATTCTGGAAATTTAGAGCTCTCTTTGCTCTGCAGCTTTGTTATGTCTTTTTGGCAACATACTTCTTCAACAGTATTCCATAAAGGAATGAAACTTGCCCACAAGAGCTAAGTAAGGAGCAGTCTTTTGAGGGTCATAGTAGGGCACAGTTCATGTGGTCATGGAAGGTTTTGTTCCCTGTGCTTGGGTACGTAATACCTTTTCTGTAAAGTATTTTTATGTACCATGAACTCTGCAAATACACAGCAAATTTCTGTGCTCTTAATGAGGAAGATGGGATGAAAAGGTCTCTGAACCGGTCTTTGTTTCCCACATTTACATTTTTGAATAATTTAGGAAAACTGTAGAAGCAATAGGTCTCCACAAAATGCTGGAATGTGCTTTTGGCTCTGAGTTACCAACGGTCTGCCAAAAAGTCTTCCTGCATAGAATTCCAAATGTGAATTTTGTGCAGATGTATGTTTTTTGGATGCCTGTGATCGTGTAATTTCAGCAGAGAAGTTAATCACTCAGAAGGTTAAAACACTCCTAGGAATGGAACTTTATTGCAAAAACACCCCTACTGGTTTCTGTCCTTTGCATTTACCGCAGTGCTTATATGGAAATATATGTATCAAAGAACCCGACCCCTTTGGACATTTCTTCTATTTAGTCTATGCAACCTTCCTAAGTGGACAGGAGCTCTTGAGCACACCATTCTTGATTTTTCTTTTTAAATTTGTTGGTGGTTTTATGTTGGCATCCTTCATTTTGCATTTTATTTTTCTGTGTTGTTTTAATAAGAATTCCAAACTCTTATTTAGAAGCCTCCAGTCTTAGCATTTGATGTTGAGAAATGCCTTTATTCCTTTATATTAATAAATGTAGGGAAAAGGAGATGACCTAGTGGTCTCAAATTCACACAGTTACCCATTGTCCGTCAGGAAAATGTTCTGATGCTCTGGCAACTAAGGCAGAGGATTTTTCATATTAAAATGTGAATTCAACATTTTATTTGAAAGATTAGTTAGACTTTACATCGTGTAGCATTAGAAATAAGGGAAGGTATGTTGCACTTTGGCTTCCATCTTGGGCTGTATTGTCATCTCCTTCTGCTATGTTTTGAAAAGCTGTGATTTTTGGCACACCTTATGTCGATGATACAAAGTCAACGAGAAACTTCCTGCTTGCATCCTCTCTTGTGAGGGAGAGATCTGTCCGACTCTGTCAAAGATGTGTTGAAGGAGATTTAGGAAGTTCCAGCTTATGAGACTGCATACCACCCCTGCTTTTTTTTGTTTCCCTTGAACTGTGTGGGTTGTAGGAGGAGTGCGGGCTCGTGTTTTGGTTTATCTCGCTGAACTGAACAGCTGCCAAAGAGTGGTGCTGCTCTGTTTTCTTTTAGCCTCTTCCCAAGGCCACGCCACACCTTTGTGTTGCTTCTCTTATCTTGAATCCAGTAAGAATGCTGATTTGAAAAATCCATTCAACTTTCCCACCCAGTGTAAAATTTTATAAGAAGGATTAATTTGGATCATCTTGCTGAGTTGTTTGCTGCACAATCATACAGCTGTTGTGCAAGGGAAGAGAGATGAGAACATGAGTTCCTGTGATGAAGGGGAAGAAAGATTTCCATGTGTGACCCTCCTGCCCTCCCAACTCCTAAGGAGTTTCCCGGTGTTAAATCTGTGCCTGGTGTAACCTTTGTGTTGTGAGCAGAAATGTAGATTTCATATACCAGCTTGCTTGTTGCTGTGATCCTTTAATGAATTTAGAGTTTGGATT
This sequence comes from Pyrgilauda ruficollis, assembly GCF_017590135.1. Taxonomy (NCBI): domain Eukaryota; kingdom Metazoa; phylum Chordata; class Aves; order Passeriformes; family Passeridae; genus Pyrgilauda; species Pyrgilauda ruficollis. Next base: position 4,213,507 of record NW_024526711.1, on the reverse strand, counting down.
AAGATAAGTATTATCAAAGATTTCTGTACCTTGTGTGCTCTGAGCACATGTACTCTGCAAGTTGGGAAGGAGATGTGCATCCTGCTGCTGGAGCAGTGGCTGGGATCCTGTCTGACTCCAGGTCTCCGTCCTAGCTGTGTCTGCTTCGTGTATCTCTTTAATAACAGGCTGTGTGTGTGTGTGTTGTGTGCTTGGGGGCACAGTCTCTTGTGGTGCTTTCTCAAAGCAGCTGTTTGGAACCCCATTTGCAGATTTGACTATCCCAGACTTGAACACTTTCAGATCAGCTGTCTATTGCTATAGGTTGAAAAACCTGGTATTTCCTAAAGCCATCTCTAGTTAAAAATAGCCCCCTTTGACAGTATTGTGCTTTTCCATAACATTTTTCATTTGAAGTCAGATAAACTGTCTCTCTGTAGAATGAGAATGTTGCCATTGTGATTTTTGAACAGTTTTATAAGTCCTAAGGGTACTGCACACAATGATGAAAAAACTGCTTCCTCTCACAAAATTGCTAAATGGCATGAATTTGTTGGACAGTAGACATGTAAATACAGAATTTTACTGAATCAGTCACATTATTTATTTTGTTGTTAACTGGCTTTATTTGATATTCAAAGCTCTGGTTAATAAATTAGGCACCCTGTTGTGCCTTGTTTGGGTAGCCAAAGATGTAATTGATTTGAAAATTGGAGGTACTTTTTGTTTTTTCTAGTTGAGTTTATTTCGGGTTCCTTTGACCCATTCTGCCTTTGAACAGCTTATTAGTCATTTTGCCACTCAAAATCTGATTCCCTGTAATGAGCAGGTCTTTGGTCCATTTTAAAATTATTGCTGGTGCTGCTGTGATAGATGAGAGGCAGATAAACTTACGTTCTTAAAAGCAAACACGAGGCCTATAAGAAACAGCTTGCAATTAATGTGATGAGTTTGATATTTGTAGTGTGTATACCTCACTGGTATTCTTAATGCTGTATGGAAATGAATGTCTTTTCAACTTGAACAGGTTTGCATGTGTTCTAGAGTGGTGTGGACAGTGGTATAATCAAAGGACAGCTGCACTCTTGTAAAAATGAAACCATCCCTGAGATGGTGAGACCAGGAGCAGGTATTACCAGAGTAACTAAAACCTAGGAGAAGCAGGAATTGGCTGCATGTGATGCTGAAACAAAAGACTACAGAATATTTCTGTCTTGAACAGGATATGGGTTCACTCAGTAAGGGAGGGGAGCATGGAGCATCCAAAGTTGAAAGCAAAACCGCTACAGTGCGAATTCATAATCCTGGTTTTCAAAATTACTTGTAGTGCACTATGTGTTAAACATCGTGGAAGTGGAGAGATGCTTGGGTAGTAACATGAACTCAAAGAGAAAGATATTTAAGGGTAAGACACAAGAAATGGGTTGTTCATCAGTAATAAAGTTAGGAGGGCTGGGGGTGTTAGGCAGGGGAGATGTGAGGTTAAGGTGCATTGGTTTGGGGTTTTTAATTTCTTTCAGCAGATGTGAATATGTTTTCCTTGTATTTTAAAGAACTAAATGACCATTTTTGTATGACAGTATAAAAAGAAAAAGGCTTTCAACTTCAAAACTGTGGTTACAAGCTGCTTCTTGTTAAGAACATTGCTTGCTGTAATTCTTGTCAGAACTATGAAAATAAGGCTGTGCTCATGACTGATTGAATGGTTTCTTTTGTAAAGAGATAGTGAACATTAAGTAAGTTTAAATGTTAAGTTTAATGACTTAAATGTTTTGTGGCTCTCATGAGACCAAGCTGTTAAGATCAATGGAAATTCTAGAAAGATGTGTTAATTATATTAATTGTTTCAACGTTTCCCCAATCTTTTTCTTAAAAAAAAAATACAAACTGCTTAATCTTTCAGTTGTAAAATATAATTTAGGATTTTGGGACTACTTTGCAATTCCTGTTTAGTGTATCATTCTGCATCTTACTCCTGTATTGTAATTTTTATTTTTCTTTTAATACTGGGATTTGTGTCAATTGAGTACTTGCTTTGGGATTTTGAACTCCCTTCTGGTTTTGAACTACTTTTTCCTGTAGAATTCATTCTGACCCCTGCATGAATAGTTCTGAAATTAAAAGTCAAAATAATTTTCCATTTAACCTGTTATCACTTCCCATCCCTTTAGGTTTGGACTCAGCAGGATCGTCAGTGCATCCTCAATACTTTAGCCCAGTTATTGCTGGATAAAGAATGTACTGTATTGATCGGCCGACAAGTTCGGCCCATCCTGCTGGATTTGTTGGAAAGAAATGCAGAAGCTATCAAAGCTGGTGGCCAAATCAATCATGATCGGCATGAAAGGCTCTGTGTAGCCATGAGCAAGCTGGTTGCTGACCACCCTGATGTTCTGCCGTGAGTAATGAGATGTCAATGTTTCAATTTAGGAAATGTTACAACTGCTCCTGGAGGCAGGGTAAATCAGGTTTTTGTTAATAGATGGATTGGGATGATTAAAGAGAAGGACACTGACTGACTGGTGTTTTTATATTTTAGGACTGGTGTTTATAATGGTGTTTTGTTTATTTTAGAACCGTTTGGTTGCAATGGAAAGGAGATATGTAGCCCTTTTGGTTATTATCTGTAGAAATACAACAATATATAATCATAAAAAATAACACTTAAGAAAATGTGTAAATGAAAAGAGAGAGGATAAGCATAGAAAGATCTCACCAGCCACGGTTCCAGTGGCAAGACTTGGTTGTTGCAGTTTCGGTGTCCATTGGTCCAAGTGATGGTCGAAGTGTTGATCCATCACGAGGTGGGGAGAGCCCATGGAACACAAAATTTGTTGGGTTAATAAACACTCAGGTTCAGGTGGGAATGCCCAGGTACCTTCCCTGGTGGGGGAGAGTTTTACACTGTGTTGCAACACTGGGTCATGACCAGTTCTCTGATGGAAGTTCCTAAAAGTGAATCTGGGGGCATTTCGGGGATTTTGATTCATGACTCCTCCCAAGACGTGAGAGCTGCCTCTGACCTAGCTGAGCCAGTTATGCCCCGTCGGGAGGGATGAAAGCCTTCAGTGAGAATGTCCCGGTATTTCCCCCGAGGGGAGTTTTCTCGCCTGAGCCACTTGTGTAAGGGAGGACATTGTCATGATAAAAAGCATTATCCCACCTTACAGGATTTGCTTCTTACTGGTCTCTTCCGAATATGGCCCAAACCCCTGCTTGTAGCCCTGGGTGATGGGTGCTCAGCCCCTCTGCCCCTGGGCATCCTCAGCAAAGCACTGCAGCTTTTGCAAATGGGCAATTGTTTGGATCGTCATTAACCATTAACACTGCAGTTAGCATTTCATCCAGGCACTATGTGCTTGTTTGTGTTCCCTGGTGAAGAGAGGTAGTGTCAGGATTTGAATCGTCTCCCACAGTAACAAATGCATTTTGAACAGAAATAATTATTAAGTAAATACAAGACTCAAACACAGTTTGTTTTAATTAAATCGTGTTGTAAGATGCAATTTGACTTTCACCTGTGATCTGCAGAAAAGCAGCTTGAAAATAGTTCACAACCAAAATCTCTGAGTTTAATATTGACCTCTAGGCTGGTGGAGTATAAAGTTGCATAAGTAGGAATCTGTATTATTTTGTCAGTGAACCAGAGCAATCAAAGAGTTTTCACCAAAGGCAGTACTGTTTCCCCTTGATAATTAAGTAATGATTTCTAATAAGGTGAAGTGTCTGTTGTCAGCTGACTGCTGAAGTGGTTTTCTTTCCCATGTGTGGAATAAGTTAATTTCAGGCCTTAGTTCTCAGTACCGTCAATTACTGTCTTAGGACCAGTGCTCTGACATCTTTATTAGTGCCTGGTTTTCTTTCTTCTGACTTACATGTTTGTGTTCCATCTCTTTTTCTCTCACTCTCTTCTAAAGATTTGCTTTAAGATACTTTAAAACTACATCACCAGTTTTCCAGAGGCTTTTCCTGGAGAGCTCAGATGCAAGCACAGTCCGGTATGGGCGCAGACGAATGAAGTTACGCGACCTCATGGAGGCTGCCTACAGATTTTTACAGAAGGAGCCATCAGTTTTCCGGGAGCTATGGGACTGGAGTGTTTGTGTTCCACTCCTAAGGAGTCATGACACTTTAGTCCGTTGGTAAGTTAAAATCTCCAAATCTTCTTCGCTGAATAGCTGTATCTGTATCTTGAATTGTAATTAACAATGTTCACGTGCAATAGAAAGTGTCTTCAAGTAATACCAGCAAACTGTACCAATGGTGTCTGTACTTGTACTTCTTAACTGACCTTCTGAAAGCTATAGTGATCTATCACAAAGTGTATTTCAGACTAGCACTTAGTAGTGCTTAAAACTATGGTCTAGACAATCTTTCCGAATTATTTCAGTTTGCCCAAGTTGGTTCTTTTTTCAGTTGTTTGTGTGTTGATTTCTCAGCAGCCGTAAAATGTAGTTTATTTAAGCTGCAGCTTGCATTGGCCTTGTTACAGGTTTCGTGTGGGATTTTAGTCAGATCTTTCATGTTAGGTGTCTGCCTGCAGGGCTTCAGCCTAATCATGTGCTCTACCTTATTTAGTATTGATAGTGCCTCTTATTTTAAAAAAGATGTTTAATAATCTTGACTTTTTAAAACATAAATTCTGAACTGTGTTAGTAGCACATCATTTCAGTAAGGTGTATAATTTAGGAAGGGCAGAACCAAGAGCATTGTCAAATCTATCAGTCATTTATGAAGCTCTTCAAAATGACATAGTGTCAGAAAGAGAGAGAGAACTTGGAATTCATTGAGTAGAATTGGTTTACCTGGTGTTCAGCCAATAGTCTTAACTAAGTGAGTGAGCTGACTCTTAAACATTTATCCTGAAACAATCTTCTGCCTTCTCTCCCATCTCTTCCTTCCCCCCATCATGATCCTTGAAAACTTTGCTCTTGGAAGTTAAAAAGAGCATTATGATGAATGAGAACTGGTTTGTGATTTATATTAAATGTTCCTTTGTTGCAAGACAGCTTTATGTAGTCACGACTTGGGAGTTGTTGGCTTTTTTAGGCACTCAGAATTGATTTCATTGCATTAAATTTACTTTAGAAATAGCATGAAATGCAATTTTGGAAGGGAAATGGTAGGAGGAAAAAAATGGGCAGAGATTACTTCATTTTCCTTGTCTCATATGTTAACCTTCATTTATTTAGGAAAGTGCATTCCATTATTATATTTCTGCTGATAATTCAGTTCTTCAGAGAAATGGTAGCTAATTGGTGTATAAATTAAAACTGTGCCCTGATAGAATTGCTTTCCTCAGCTCTGAGATATTTGTCTAATCTGAAGGAATGTTAAGCATAGTGCTAAAATAATTTCTTTGAATAAAGTTTTCTGCACGTTTTTCCAAACTTGATGTTTTGTTATGCAACTGACAGTTGTCAAACTGCATTCCTTAAAACTGTTTTGACATATTTTGTTCTAAATGTAATTTTTAGGTATACTTCAAACTGTCTTGCTCTGGTTACGTGCATGAGCGATGAGCATAAATTATCTTTCCTGAAGAAGATATTCAATCCTGAGGAGCTGATACATTTCAGACTGAAGTAAGGACTTTTAAAATCTTGAACACTATTTGTTTTTCTTTATGAATTTCAGCTGAGTTAATAAACATGGGTTTCACAGGTTGCTAGAAGAATCTCAGCTGCAGAATGTGGAACGAGCCTTAGTTTTGGCTAATCCAGACTCCTCATTTTGGCAAAAGGAGAAAGAACTGCCCTACACACAAGGACACATTGTGTCGGGTGACCTCTCTGCACGTGTAGTAGCTGTCTGTGGCATTGTGCTGCCTAGACTACAGCGTGTTTCTGAAGAGCAGGTATGTAATCCACTGTTAAATCAGTACATTTTTGTTTCAGGAATTTCTAAGTACAATGAACTGACTATTTTCTGATTGGATGGTATTGAGATACTGCGGGTAATGTGTATATCTTTATCTTTCTCAGTGTGTGCTGTAAACTAGTGTTGCATAATTCTGGCACCACAGGGAAGCTCTGCAGTGAGTGGAGTGAAGCAGTGAAGGAGCAATAGTGCTGTTCATTGTACCTTGATATGGCAGTTTGTACAAACATACTGCAAAAGAATATTCAGCCTTACATAGTAACTTCAGTCTCAGTTGGGGTGACGAGCCATAGCTGACTAAAGCCAGGATCTGGGGCAGTTGCTTTTACCTGCATGACGTAGGGGTTTTTGTGCTATACAGGCATCTTGTATGCAGCTTTTCTCCAAACATACGCTCAGTCTTCTGTGAAAAGAAGAAAACAAGGCTGCTGTTTAGACTTTTCCAGAAGGCAGAGAGAGGGGAAAGGAAGTGAGCAAGAATTTACTGTCACCACTTGAGAAAGTGAAATGTAGACTGTAGTGCCTTACAGATTTGGGAAGCCCGTTGAAGGCATGAACATTTTTAAACAGTATTAAACTTTTTTTCTTCTAGATTGCTATTTAACTTAAGCTGTTCAGAATCCTCTTTGTAGCTACAGTCGGTATTCCTGACTGGTTTTCTCCTTTAGGTACGAGTTTTAGCTCTTAGCTGAGTTCTTTTGTTTAATTTTGTAACAGTGGTCTACAACAGGACAAAGAAATGAATGAAGAGTACCAGTGTCCAGAATTGTTTGAGTGGCCGAAGCAAGGAAGGAGGATTTTCCCTCCAAATTCCTCTTCCCCACACCCTGTTTTTCTCCCTGCTTCTGTTTTTGAATTCAGTGTTTTCTAGCCTTTTGGGATTTTTTATATAGGATTGTGAGAGAGTGGTTTGGAATTCACTGTAGCCGAAAAACCGTAGAGCAGTTTAAGAAGATTCTTACTCCCATGGCAGCATCACTGCTGCTGCAGCTCTGCTGAAGCCAGGCCATGCTATAAACTGGATTACTGAAAAAATACTCTTTATCTCTGAGGGAGGTGAGAACTTCCCTGAAAGGAATGCTTTTATTTTTTTAATAGCCACAGGTATTCCACTGATCTGGTCTACAGTGTAGTTCCAGTTGCAATAGGGATGTTCCAGTGGCAGCTTAGGAGGTTTGATGAAGACATAGGAGCAAACTGTGAGGGGAAGCAGGCTCTCTTGTTTCCAGAGAAGTACATCAAGCTATATCTGGAAAAAGGTCAGACTTAAATAAAAGACATTTGTTTCTATGCTCTGATTCCCTTCCTCTGAGCCTTTTGGCACAAAGGACTCATTTTTTGTGCCATATATAGACATGTGACTGTAAGAGCCAGAATATTTGGACACTATCTGTAGCATTGATTAATTACCATTCAATAAACTGAATTGATTTAATTTTGAATAAAATTAAAATGTTATTGAATATACCTTTTTTTATTTTTTCCATTTACTGAGTTTAATGATCTTATACTTTGGCTTCTACAGAAAGAAGTAAATACTCACATTTACTCATTTAATATTCATATTTGCATCATTTGAATGCAACTGCTGTTTGATTTGTCCTGTGATTTGGATCCATTCTGATGACTTAATTTCGCTCATTTTGCAAATTGTATTTGATTGACATGAGTTATGACTGAATAGTTACTATGCCTGTACTGGCAACTTAGTGTAAATTCCCCTTGGGATCAAGTTGTATGCATACTTTTCATTAAGTGTTTCACCTATAGTAGGTTTTGGATAAAATCTGCTTTAATATCTGTTAATAAATACAACTATAGACTTCTTTATTTTATTTGATATGCAGATCTGCAGGCCAAAATTTTCCTGTTGTTACACTCACTTTCCTAATTGTTCTGTGTGGTACAACAGTGGTAAGAAAAGTAATTTCAAGTGTATTAACCCAAATTTTATGTTTGAACAGGAAAATAACACCAGCAGTTTTGTTTTGGTTGAATCTGCCTTCACAAATCTTCAAAACCTTGCTATTGCTGTGGCATATCAGACTCCTGTTTTATTAGAAGGACCAATAGGATGTGGCAAAACTTCTTTAATTGAATATTTAGCGGCTGCTACAGGAAGAGCAAAACCTCCTCATATTTTGAAAGTTCAGCTTGGAGATCAAACGGATAGTAAGGTAACTGATGGATTTGTTTGATGTTTGAATCATGAGACATAATTTTACTTAAAGCATGGACTTAATTTTCTAATGATAATAATGTTTTCACTCAAGGACCCTACAGTGCCCAACTCTTTAGTACTGGTCTTAATATTGGTGAGAATGAATAAATGAACAAGAAAAACAATGAATAATGAACAAGAAAAATAATTGTTATTTTCCAGTAGGTTTTAAATTCTTTGCATAATTGTGCTAAACCTGTATCATTCAAATTGTGTATTATCAGGGTTTTTCTATGTGGAAGAGCTCTATTGATTTTTTTTTTTTTTTAATTAAAAAAATTGATTTATATTGGAAAAAGCAGAATTTTGGTCCTAAAGGTTGTATGGACGTTTCTTATTTCGGTTTACGTGAGCTAATGTCAGTTTAATCTGATGCCTTTTTTTAAGATAAAGTAAGATACTGGGATGTTGAGGTGACTTGCAGTTACATAATAATAATTAAGCTCTATCTGTAGATAAAATTATGTACTTCTTGTTTTGCATATAGAATTTTGGAGCTTGAGTTATGTTGTTTGGCACAATTTATTTTTAGTTTTTCAAGGTGGTTAGTATGTACCAGAAGTTATCAGAAGGTTTCTATTAGCATCCATGAGCACCTTCTTTGCTTGCATGGAACACCTAGTTTCACCATCTCACAGGCTGTGTCTTCTCATATACAAGAGTAAGGCCGTCATATTTAAGTAAAAGGGGTGAAGTTCAAGGTATAAAATATGTAGGAGTAAAATCAAACTCAATTTTTAAAGCAATGCTTATATTGAAGTTACAACTTGAGAGAAGAGCAAAGCTTTGACTGAATTTTACCTTTGAATAACTTGCTTTGTAGTTCTGTTTGCTACCTTAGCCACAGAGTTTTCAAAAACATAAGGTAAAGTTTGGTGTCACCCTAGACAGTTTTCTGTATTACTTTAGATTGCTTGTAAATTAGGGTGGCACAGCTCATTAATTCACTTACAGTTACCTAGTTTGTTTTCATTATTGACTTTCAGTTAAATTGCCATTGGAGGTGGGAAACTCTTCTTAATTAAAAAAAGTGCAGTGCTGGGCACAGATTGCCAGACACATTGTTTAGTAAGGTGGAGGTAAAGGGTCACTTCTGTGTTTAATAAGGTGGAGGTAAAGTGTCACTTCTATGTTTAGTAAGGTGGAGGTAAAGGGTCACTTCTGTGTTTAGTAAGGCGGAGGTAAAGTGTCCCTTCTGTCCCAGCTTTGGTTGTATTTGCCATCCCTTGCTCTGGGGAGGCAGTGCCAGGTCTCTGATGTGCCGGTTGTTTCTGTCACAGACGCTGCTGGGGATGTATCGATGCACGGATGTACCAGGGGAGTTTGTGTGGCAGCCTGGCACCTTGACACAAGCTGTTACCAAAGGTCACTGGATACTTCTGGAGGATATTGATTATGCTCCTCTGGATGTGGTAGGTAGCTTCATGTTTGCTTTAAGGTACTGTTCTTAATGCCCATGATGGCATTCTGGGAGTCCGATAACCAGGGGTCTGGAGCAGCATGCTGAAAATGCTGCTGCTTTAGAAGGGGTTAGACAGAATTCACCTGTCTTGGTTCTCATGTTTGCACACCTCATTAGTTTTTGTCTTTGTTACAGAGTAACAAAGTGATCAGTGACCCTGACACTGATCACAGATTTCACTCTGAAAACTGGAGTTGACACTGATCATCTGTCTGATAATTAGTGTATTTAATAGTGTCTTGGTGTTTGAAACAAATTGTGGCCCTAAACACCACAAAATATTGTCAATATATGTGGCTGGTGCTGTTAGTAAGATTTTTTTGTGTGTGTGCCCTTTTTTCCCTTCCACATATTTTTTCTTACACATTTCTTCCATATTAAAAATGTGCTGTTGCACTAAGCATTGTAAGTTTTAACAGATTTCCTGTTTTTTTGGCTCCAGAACAACTAGCTAGTCAGTCATCCTTGCCTCTTGAAGTAATGGCTGCTGAAAACAAGTCATTTGCAAGCATGGTGTGATAGAGATGTTTTGCTGCATAGGCCTGCTGGACATTCTGCTGGTTGTTTCCTTTCATATCCGTTCCATAAAGCGTCCTTTGTGTGACTGAATAACCTGTTTATTAGGTTCTAGGCTTTCTGGTATAGAAATGGAAAATTTATAAAAAACCAAATGCATAGAGCTTGTATGTACAGACAATTCACTGCTAGGAGGTCGTGCACTTACTTCTGTGGATTTGGCTGACTGCACTCATGATGAGCATAGCCTGAGTAGTATCCTGCATTCATCAAATCCCTTTCTTCAGGTCCTCCCTGCAGGCATCTTGTCTGCTTTCTCCATATCAAAGAATTTCTGTGTGCCTCCTTCTGTGCTGAGGGGTTGGTGTAGTCAGTCATACACCAACTTCTTTCTTTCCACCACCATTATTGTTCTACCCCAGGGAAAGCTAGATTTTATAAATAGATACCAAACTCTCCTGGGGTAGCAGTATATACACTAAAAACGGTTGATGTTGGAGAATGACATCTTTGAGACACAGTCACCTTTGTTCAGGCAGATAAACAAAATAAAGCTTCTGATCTGAATGTGTCTAATAAGTCATTTGATAATTTTAAAATAAATAGTTTTGATTTGGACTTGTAGTGTGAAGACTGTCATTTCCATTCTCTAATAATTAAATTTAAATACAGGAGAAAGAAAGGTAAGTAAACATCACACCTTTGGCTTCCAGTGCTGATTAAAATTGCTGGGAACTCTGCAGTTCCTGTTAGCATCACTTGGAAGTGTATCTCTGGAAATAGCAGTAGCTGGCAATGTAATGGTGCTCAGTGGTATTGCTCAGCATCTCAAGTGTGAAATAAGGGTGGATGGTTGTGCTGTCTGATAGTGTCACCAAAAAAAAAAAAAAAAAGTTTATAATTTTTCTTTTTCTCTCCAGATCTCTGTGCTGATTCCTCTTTTGGAGAAAAGAGAGTTGCTGATTCCTGGTCGTGGTGACTGCTTAAAAGTAGCACCAGGATTCCAATTTTTTGCAACCAGGAGGTAGGTTTGTAAACTTAAATGAGATGAGAACATGGGTGTCCTATTTTTAAGTCCAAGGTACTTTTTAGTACAAGGTGCTTGTGTGGGAGTATTGTAGCAGTTTCCAATTAACAAACAATGTAAGTCATAGAAACTGTAAGATTTTTTTTTTTACTTGAAGCAGCCTTGGGGTGAATCGCAATCTTTGTACAGAAAAAATAGCTTCAACAAGGCTGAAGAAATGAACCTTGGTTGGAGGAACCCTACAAAACCAACCCATCACCAAGACAAAATACCATTCTTAAGAAGGCATGAAAAAGGTTTATTATTGATGGTTATGAAAATCTTGCATCAATATAGGTGTTTGTAATGTCTTCTAACCAGAAAATGATACAATATACTCTGCTGATTTTTTCATTGTAGTAGTGGCTCCTGCCTGGGATGTCAAAATGACTTTTTGTATAAGAAAATGTAATGTTGTATCAAGGTTAAAGGTTAGGAGGTCTATGTGGGGAATGGCAGTTACATGTTTATCAAATGTTTTGCCGTTTATTTCAAAGCCTTTAACAAATTTTCCTGCTTTTGTCTTACTTCTATAAATTTGTTTTTCTGATCTATTTTTTCTTGAATTGAGTCTTCTGTATTCCACTCCTTTGGTTGCCTCATTTCATGAGAATTTTTATTTCTTTATGCATGGTTGTCTTGGTTTAACCTCAGTCAGCAATTAAAAACCACACAGGCACTGGCTCAGTCCCCTGCAGCAGGATGGGGGAGAGAGTTGGAAGAGAGAAAGTGGGAAAAAGTCATGGGTTGAGATAGAGTTTAGATAAAGCAAAAGCTTTCCACACAAACAAAGAGACAAACCCTGTCACTCTGAGCATCCCCACCCTTCCTCCTTCTTCCCACAGCTGTATATGCTAGACACAACCCCGTCTGATATGGAATATCCTTGTGGTCAGTTGGGATGAGCTCTCCTGGCCATGTCCCATCCCAACTCCCTGTGTTCCCTCACCCACCTCTGCTGGGGTGGTGCTGGTGCTTTTCTGAGAAGCAGGAAAGGCCTTGCCTCTCTGAAGCCCTGCTCAGGGGTAACTAAGACACCCCTGTATTATCAGCACTGTTTGGGTCACAAATGCAAAACGCAACCCCACACCAGCTACTGTGAAGAAATTTAACTATCCCAGCCGAAACCAGCAAGTCAGTGAGCAGTTTGTATAGCAGCAAATTACCATTTTCATTAGGCTCATTAGAGTAGATTCTGTGAATCGGTTGCAGTTTACAGCTGGGAAATAGTATTTAACAATGGAAACCAAACACAATACAACAAAGAAGAAAAAATTTAATGAAAACCCGCCAGAAAACAGAAGCCAAACCACAACCCCAAATCTAATGCTTTGCATGTGCCAGGCTACTTCTACAGTGGGTAAAAACACATGGCTGAATAGTTACTTCTGTAGTAAAAGAACAAAGGGAATGAAATGTATGCTGGAAAGAGCTGAGTCTGGAGGACAAGGAAGAATAATTGTGAAACACTGTGGAGTTGACTGGGCTGAACATGCTTTTCCTGCATCTCTGCAATAAGATCACAGATCCTTTGAGGTACTTCACAGACCACTTCTGTCAGGTTTCTCCCTTTACAAAAGATTCTATATGTTGCCTCTGTTTGTGCAGATAGACAACTGGCAGTAAGTTAAGTCTTTCTGAAAGTATCTCTATGGAGATTTTGGCATGTAGGAAGAAAAACACTGTGATAACAAGTAATTAAGGAAACATGGACGGGCAAGGCGGGGTACATGACAGCACAGTGACAAACAGTGTCGTTTATACCTGTTAGATTATGCTGTAGCAGCTGTATGTAACGTTCTTTGATGTACTGAAAATGCTGAATTCTTCAGCCACACTCAGCATGCTGCGTTTCTTCATTGTTGTTTTGATTTAGGATATTCAGCTGTGGTGGAGGGTGGTACAGGCAGCAAAGCAGCCATGCTGCTCTTCTGGACAAATACTGGACCAAAATACATCTGGATAACATGAGCAAAGGAGAGCTCAAGGAGGTATGGGGGTGTGTTGCTCCATTGTGGCATGTCAGTATTTCATTTTAGGGTAATAAATGTTCTTCAGTAATTAATTGAATCCTTATTTTATCTTCACAGTCTACAATAGACTCTTAGAATTTCAGCTTTGTGCTGCCAATTTTGAAGTAAACAGGCAGTTTGTCAGGAGAATTCGAAGTGAATTGAACAAAGGTTCCCGGAACTTGCCTTGACAGACATAATTGTGCTTTGTGTGGGTCTAAGAATCAAGTTATTTTGCTGCTTATTAGGCCACAGGGACTTGAAAGCAGAGAGAAATAGCAAAAAAGAAAATTGAGTTTACTCTAATTTGGCGTTCTAAGCTTTGAGCTGAAAAATAGTTGGTCAATTGTCAGTGAAAAATAACTGCTTTTATTAACATCTTTCTTTTGTTAGCATCTCTGGGAGGTGTTTGCTCTGTGTAGTTCTTCAGAAGATTAAAACAGCCTAGAGCTCATATGAAAATTCAATTCTCTGGAGATTCTCCTTGTGATACAGAGCTCAAAACAGGATCTGATTCTAAAAGAACCTTGGCTGAGGGAAAAGGTAGTGAATAGTGTCTAGCAGAGTTGAGGAGAAAGTTCTGAATTTTCTAGAATGGAGAAGACATTTTTTTCAGTAGAATTCATTCACTCCTTTGGACTCGTTCAGCAGCCAGCACAATTATGGGTGGCCTTAAATACCTGTGTGCTTTTTTTCCTTTCTTGTCATTTGTCAGGAGTTAGGAGTGTTATTGGGAGTTGTTAGGAGTGGGGCAAGAACAACTATCAAAACCTTATGAAAAAACAAAACTTGAGTGTTAGCTGTGTCTCTTACCGCCAGGTTCTTTTTATTCTTTTTCTGCAACTTTGTAGCCTAAGTCACAAAAATGTATAAATTAAGCACTACGATTCCATAGTGGTACACTCGCTTGCCTTGAAAACAAGTCTCACGGTCTTCTTGTTAATCTTAAAATTCTGTTTGGCAGGGTAGGACCAGTTTTCCTGGCCTCTATCTGTGAAAAGTTATTTTGAGAAGCAATATTTTGATTGGCAAGCTTTAGTGGAGAGAACTGAGCTGAAAGGAAATTACAAAAGAAAAATCATCCCCTTAACATGCTCAAACGAATTTAGTCATAAAAAGAAGGGTGGGAGGTAAGGACTTCTGTTACCAGTTGTAAAGTTGTAAACTGGTCATGATTTGGGTTCAGATAGGATTGAATGTCCTTTTTGTTCTTCCCGTTGGTATTTGTGCAAATGTTTTAAATGAATTGGAGTAGCATTGAGCTGGAAAAGTTCCTTTTTGGCATGGAAATCAGTATCATAGTAGTCATAATTTCTATTTTCTTCAGGTAAGAGATTGCAAGAGAGCAGTTTTATGTAGCTTGCTAGATAAAATATCTATTGAAGCATCTCCCAGTAAAAACTGGGGTGTTGGTTTCTTTCCAATGTGAATGGGTTTGTTGTTTTGTTTCATTTTTTTTTTTGTTTCTGGTTTCAGGTCCTCCAAAGGAGATACCCCAAACTTGGTCTTGTGACAGATCACTTGCTAGACATTTTCATTGACCTTGCAGGAGACAAGTATCAGGCACCAGAAAGCAGTGCTGCTGCCTCCAGTCACTTGCCAGAAGCAGCATCAGAATCGAGATCAGAACATAAGAAACCAAATCTGGAAGGACGAGAACTATCTCTAAGGTTGTTTTTTCTTATATATTTATTGGAAGTCACTAGCTACATAGATAGAAGGGTTTATTTCAATTATATTTAATTTTTTAGAAATAATGGTGATAGCTTGAATAATTAAATGTGAAAAACTGGGAAATACATTTTTTGTTTTGAAATAATGATTAATATATCATTTAAAGAAACTCATTCTGGATTATTTAAACTTCCTATTTGCTATACTTACTTTTTGGGAGGCATGGGGGAACCTGTGGGTTCTGTCATGTGCAGTGCTTTGTTGGTATCAGGCCATATGAATTTATTCTTAATTATTGTTAACACAAGATATCAGTACTAGTTAAGAACTGGAAGGTGCTGTATAATTTTCTCTCAGTAGCTAGAAGATAAAATTTTCAGTAACTGAGTATACTATCTACATTATTTCATGCTGAACACTCAACATTATAACTTAAGGTGACTGAAAAGAACTGTATCTGTAATGTACTGTTAATTTCAGAAATTCTGTGATGAAATGTAGTTTGATGCTGAATTATTTCTTCCTCTCCTACCAAATGTCAGTTCTATTCATCTGGAATTTCTGTAAGCAGTAGTGCTTTGTGCATTAGTTGGTAAATTCTTTGTGTGGTAGTTGATATTTTTGTGGAGCATAAGGACATCAGTTTTTTCTAGAATAAAATTTCCTTTTCTTGCCTTTTGGAAGATCTTGTTATTGGTAAAGAGTCAGTATCTTGAAAAGAATGGGTGGTTTATACCTTTCTGGATTCTTTAATACCTTTGAGTTTTACAGTTACAGTTATGATTTAATGGGAGTATGTATTATCTATTTATAAGTGATGTTGGTCTGTGCTCAGCTGCTCCTGAGAATTATTGTCCTTTGTGTCTTTCCACGTACACCTTGCACAACAGCAACACGTGCAAGTGCCACAAGATGACGTTGTGACCTAAGCTGAACATGAAGGAAGGTGCTGTGCATTTTGGCATGTTTGTACCAAATCTTTTTGGTTTTTCTTTTTAGAGACCTACTGAATTGGTGCAGCAGGATTGCTTACAACTTTGACAGTAATTCTTCAACCGGAGCAGTGAATATTTTTCAGGAGGTGCGGTAAGACTTGATGCAGAAATTGATCCAGTTGATCCCAAATTCTAGCCATGTCTCACAAAATGCTCTCTTTGGGAATGTGAGATGGGAATTTGTTTGGTTTTGTTTTGAAGCAATTGGACTGCAGTTGGAATGTTTGTGATCTCTCTGATCAGAAGCTTTTGTTGTTTGCAGTAAGGTGCTAAAAGAATTTCCTGCTGTCATACAAACCGCATGGTGCAAAATGATTGTAACTGATACAAGCTGGGATTGCATGTGGCAGAGACCTTTCTTTTTCTTGTAATATGGGGCTACTTTTCCACTTACTTCTTTATCAGCTTACAGTATAGGTTGAGGACTTTTTGGGTGTGCATCCATCACAGTTAGTTTTGAGATGTGAGATCTTACGAGGTTACTTCCACCTCCATTTTGGTCCATGCGTCTAAAAACAGCTTTTTTAGTTGGACATTGAAAAGTTTTTATTTTTGGTGTAAACCCACTACATTATAGAGTTTAGAAGTTCTCATTGCATCTGTTTGAACTCTGTTGTTTGACTTAATCAGAGGACAGTGAAGTAGTTTTATTTACAATGGTTGAATTGGATTTGAGTTCCTTTAGATTAAGATGGTGCTTTGTCAGATAAAATCATACAAAATTAGTTTTCAAGTTGGTTTTCTCCTTGACAGGCACTGGATTGTTTCACAGCCATGTTGTCCAACCAAGGGAGCAGACAGAAAATGGCAAAAGTTATTGGAAGTTACCTAAACATTTCAAAAAAAAAGGTATGGTGAGCTACAATTAACATGATCTTTATTGTTAGTATTCTATAGCTTGCAATTTTTCTATGATTAATTGAAACATGTTAAGCTAATTTTTTCATTTAAATTATGCCCACCTCTCTTTCCCAAACAGTTTTTTTTTTTTTGCTTTCTGTCCCATCCCAGGATCTGCTTTTCTCCTATTTTGTATTCAGCTGCATTTCTTTTTTCTGAGAAAGTTCCAGGCAACCTGTTTTAGAGCAAATGGCCTCATGATGCAAAAGAAGGATTTCAAAGGTGGAGCAGCACAGCTGCCTAAGCGCATGATACCACTAGATGGACAGGGTAGCAAAGAATGTGTTTTTTCTTAGGTGGTTTACAGTGAATCAGTGAATGTTAATCACTCTAACAGAGAGATCAGAGAGAAACATGACCTTTACTGGTACTTTTTTTGTACTCACTGATTGCAAAATCAGCTGCCTCTCTGGAGCTCTGTAAATGACAGAATTAAAATCACTTCTTTGTCAACTATTTCTGACTGTAGAAGTCTGCACAACAAATAGCCTCTATTGTTACTTTACGTTGACAAATGGATCCCTGAAACTTCTCTGGGTTTTTCTCTTTGTCCTTCTTTGCACTGTTTCCTTACAGGAATGTATTATTCCCTGCAAGGGGTAAAATATCCTTATTTACACAGAGGGTTTTTTTAAGGGAGATTGTTTATTGTTAAAATAACTGTTCAAGTTTCTGTAGTTGAACTGTGGTGGAAGTAGGTGAAGTAGAAATACAGTGACAAAGACTGTTACCAAGTTACTAAGTTGAAAGTTGTTTGTACAGATAAAAACACTTCTGAGGTCCTTCACTATTTTAGGTGATGATTATGTAAAACCTCCAAAATACAGAAAAAAATTAACTTGTTGCAAAATAATACTGGTAGCATGGTGTGGATGTTCTTACTGTGATGTAAGCAACATTAGTATTGGAAGTGCTGATGCTTTTTTCACAGGTGGAGTTCTACTGTGAACTCTATAAACCGGAAATTTCAATACGGGAACAAGAAGTCTCTGTAGGAAGAGTGAATCTTGTGAAGAAGCAGACCCAGGCTCTCACTGTACAAAGGTGTAGTTTCCATGTGAATTGAAATATTTTTTGATGGAATAGAATGGACTGCAGGTCAGAGGGTTTAAGGAAAATGCGAATTGGGTATTCTCATTTTAATGAAAGGAATGTGAGAGCTCTTTCCCTTGCTATCTAAGTTTTACCTTGTGTATTTTTAAGAGTGTCTGCATCATGCTTCTGGAAGCCAAAGCATGGAGATTTTCAGCTTCTTTGAACTAGAGTTTCTTCAAAAGAGTGTGGATCCACAGCTGTTATAAAAAGATTTTGATGGCCCTACCTTGGTAGAGGGAGATTTTTGTATGTGTTGGTAACTTCATTGGCCAGGAAGTTATTTGGAAACCCTGAATTTTTAAGTTGTATCTTGAGAAAAATTAGTATCTTAGAAGGGGGTCTTAGAACTATGTCTTTTCAGACCTATATTAAAAAAAAAATCCTAAATCAAACCACGCCACTAAAAAAACAATAAAGGTAAAATTGGAATGAGCTCCTTGATAAACCTTAGTTTGAGTAACTTGGTTTTTTTCTCCAGGGTAAAACACACCTTTGCTGCCACACGGCCATCTGCAGTGCTGATTGAGCAGCTTGCAGTGTGTGTTGTCAAAGGAGAGCCTGTGCTCTTGGTTGGTGAAACAGGAACTGGCAAAACCTCAGCAGTCCAGTACCTAGCTCATATTACAGGTAAATAATGTGTCAAAATTGTAACTTGCATGAAGATAATTTGAAAAACAACAAATGAACAAACCCACAAGTTGATGGTGCTTTTCATCTCTGTTTCAAGGACACCGTTTGAGGGTTGTCAACATGAACCAACAAAGTGACACGGCAGATCTCTTAGGGGGGTGAGTCTCTGACCACTGCTTTGTCTGTTCTGCAGAACAAATGGGCACTATCTGTTACCTAGTAAGAGAAATGTCTTAATAAACATGTTTGCATGCAGAAACCTTATTTTTGCTGAAGAGCAGAGCAGTTTCACTGAATTGTGTGCAGAGCTGTGTGTGATGAGGTCATTCAAAAACACAGCTCAATGTCTTTAAAAATGGCTAAGCTGTTCAATATAATTCTGATGTAATATTCGCTGGACAGATTGTTTGGTAGTATACAAATATTTTGTCAGGGTGTTCCTGTCTTTACAAAGTTGCCTCATGGTGCATTAAAATATATGCAATTATATTTAGTTCATTAGTTGACTAAAAAACTTCAGAAACAAGGGTTCATCCATGCAGCTTATTGTTGTTTCAAGTAACTGGTTTTGGGCTTGTTTTCTTTTTTAAGTTCACAGGTGACTCTGTCTCACATAAGTAATTACATTTTTGCTTCTCTTCAGTTACAAGCCTGTGGATAACAAGCTGATCTGGCTCCCTCTGCGAGAGTCTTTTGAAGAACTCTTCTCTCAGACATTTTCTAGGAAGAAAAATCAAACATTCTTGGGACACATTCAGACTTGCTACAGGCAGAAACGTTGGCATGATCTGCTAAAACTAATGCAACATATTCATAAATCTGCTCTTAATAAAGAAGTAAAAGAAAATGCGTCTGGTAAGACTTCAGTTGGATCAAACACACATTAGTGCTAAACCATGCACAGGGTAGATAAATACTGGCGACTTCTGTTCTTTTAATTTGGGTTTGTTTGAGGTTTAGGGGTTTTTTCCTCCCCCTATATTACATCTTTTTTTTCTGGTTTTGAGAAATGCAATGTCAACATTGCAACAGGACATTCAGAACACTGGTTGGGCTAGAACACTGTTAGAACGGTGGTTGGGTTTTGTTTTGTTGTCTTTTCCTTTTTCTAACTCATCTCTGCTGTTAGCTATGTCTGAGAGTGTAGAGATTGTCTGTCCTGTGGTACCCTTGACATTTAGTCTCCACTCAGTACGTGTTTGCTGTGCTGGTGAACAGTCCTGGTTGTTTGTGTGTCAATCTTCTCTGTGAATGGATTCATACTTTCAGCCCTGGAACCTGCCTGTGTCTCACAAACATGTCCTTTTGAAAAAACAAAGCAAAATAACAGTAACAGAATCAAACCCAAAGTAATAACTGTTTTAGGGTAGGAACTACCCTAAAACATTATTTTTAAGATCTTGCTTCTGCCTTGGTTCCTCTGTTAGTGATGCTGACTTGTCTAGTGCTTTATTTTGTTCCAGTGTGGTTTTGACTCCAAGTCTTTCTTGTTTTATACTTCACAACCCATTTTGGGGCTGAAGCAATGTTGTTACTTTGCCTTGCATGGAGTTGTTTCTGGTTCTAGACCAGCAGAGCAAGTGAAGTTGTAGCTTTCATTCCATTTGGGCTAAATGAAAGTAATTATAAACTTTATCTCCACTCTTCTTTTTAATTGGCTCTTCTGAATATGCAGATACAAAAATAAATGCCCACAAATGTAAAAAAAAAAAAAAATTAAAAAAAAAAAGAGAGAGAGTTTAAGGAGTTCTTGCATTTATTGCAAGAATTGACAATCCTAAAATAAAGAGAATGTTGAAATCTGTAACTTGCAAAGTTTCTTAAGGAATTTTGATGTTCTATGTAGCTCAGGTAGTGATTTTAGCAAATAACGAAAATCAGTGCTATAGTAAACATTGTTGTATCTGATAAGCAATAGTGTGTTAATTATTGATACTGAAGTGTTCATTGTTAATCTGTTCTGTCATAAGGGTTAGAAATTTGGTTTTATTTTTTTGACATGTCTCTTTCTGTCTCTGGAAATTAGACAGTGGTAACAGTCATGCTGGAATAAAGTGCAATATAGGTGTTTGTTCCTCATCTGGGAATGAATAGCAAATTATCTGAGCACTATTGACATAAGGATACAGTTAAATTTTAAAAATTAAAAACTACACATTCACAAAATCAAAACAACAAGATTAAATTATTTTTTAAATTCGTGGTGTGTCATCTGCTGGACTTGAGGTTTTTTGTTGCTCGAGCTTACTTTTGTATCTCTGCTTGAAACAATTTGATTCAAGTACTGTTGTCAAACATTTTTTGTGCTATTGTTCTGATGGTACAGACTTAAATTTCTTTTTCTTGCAGGCTTACCATTGAAGGAAAAGTGGGAGGCATTTGGTCTTAAACTGAATCATGCTCATCAACAGATGAAAATGACAGAAAATGCCCTTCTGTTTGCATTTGTTGAGGTATTTGGATATTTGCATTTTGATACTAGGAGGAATAACGAGAAGTATTTAAAAGACTTTGCAATCAGTATTATATAAATTGTTTCCTGGCAAGGACCTTGCTGTGGAATAAAATGTATGCCATGATAACTCTGTGAAATCAAGTGTGCAGATTCAAGGAAGCAGTGGTGAGATGGGCAGTGGGAGACTGGTTTGTGGGAGCACATTAATTCTGTGCTGTATAACAGGAATTAGGACAGATATGATAAAAATATCAGTGTGTCATATCTTCTTTTTGGCTCTGAGAGATTAGAAAAAACTTCCTGATCAGTCTACAGTAGGTCTTGCTTCTAGGGATTCCTGTGAAGGATTTAATATTAAGAATCTGTGCTGTTTATCTAGAAATTATTTTTCTAAATGTTTCAAACATGTAATATGTTTTGATGACATTAAGTGTGATTATGAGAAACCATGAGGTTTATTTATGCTTGTTTATTGTCACCCTGATAATCTGAATATATTCTCTCAAGTTTCATGTAAAGTGTGTGGGATGTTGACCAGTCCTCTATAAAAAAATGTATTTTGTGAGTAGTTGGAGAACCTCTGACTTAAGTATAGCTTTAATTAATAGGGTACAGATTCCTTAGGAGCATAATACTGCTTGTGTTTTTGGATTTCTTTGGATTAACTTTATTTTCATCTGGTGTTAGTGATGCATATGTACCACAGTGCTAGATTGCACCAGTAAGGGATCTTAAATCTGTTGCATTTGAGCCAATCTAACTGGTAATTGATACAATGGTATGGTAACTGTCTGACTTCTGTGACTGGCAAAATGACTGCTGTTATTGAGAGAGAGCAGTAAAACTGCTACTGCTGTAAAGGTCTGGAGTTGCCATTTGTCTAATCAGGCTGTAGATTGCACACCAAGTAATTCCAGTATCTGAATGCTTCAGTTGACACTTCATTCCTGGCAACATGATTAACAAATTGATCTTGCTTTCAGGGTACTCTGGCACAAGCAGTAAAAAAAGGAGAGTGGGTTTTATTGGATGAGATTAACTTGGCTGCAGCAGAGACTTTGGAGTGCCTGAGTGGTTTATTGGAAGGATCATCTGGGTCACTGGTGTTACTAGACAGAGGAGACACAGGTACTATTTCTGTGCTTGCTTATGCTGTATTTTGGTATTCAGATGAGTTCCCAATCCTATGTAGCTGAAAATAAGTTGAGATCATTTACCATTAAAATGCATGTGTGCACAAGAGGGCAATATGTTCTTTGTAGATTTCGTACTTCTTTGCAAGGGGTCCACACGCTGGTGTGTTCTCAACAGCACTATGGGCACTGCTGTGTAGAAAATTAACTGCTTTTACAGATGTTAAGATAAAAAAATGCAGCTGCTGAATGCTGCTCTCAAGAGCTACAGAGAGAGGCAAATGTTGTGTCCACATCCCAGGCTGGATTTTCTTCCTGGCTGAGGGAAACACTGGCTATTGTTCTGAAAGAGACAAAAGGAGTTCCAAGTTTAGGGCTGACATAATTTTTGAAATGTTTTGTGTTGTTACAACATACTACTACACACAAAAAAGTCAGGGTTTTACTTGCCTGTGGCTGTTGTGAAGATGCGGGTACTTAAAATCACATAGGAGTATTCTCTGAAAATTCTTGATGCTGGCATTTTTAAGGAAATGTAGTAGTGCAGCAATAGAAAGTCTCCTTAGATCAAATACACTGTATTTAACATATAAATATCCTGTGTTTATCATGAACTTTGTCTTTTATTTCTGTTTTGCTTTAGAGCCTCTTGTCCGTCACCCCGATTTTCGCTTGTTTGCGTGCATGAATCCAGCTACAGATGTTGGAAAGAGAAATCTTCCGCTAGGAATAAGAAACAGGTAGGAAATAATGATTCTGGGATAAAATAGTCACTGTCTTTTTCAGAGTTTAATTAGTTTCAGGAGTTGACCAGTGAAGAGTGCTTTATCTGAAGCCTGAGGATGTATGAACTCAAATTTACTACCTGTAAGAGATGTATAGGGAAGGTTTTTCATGAAATAGAGTCAGCAAAGTACTTTGGTGAAGTAGCTGAGCCATGAGCCAATGGTCTATCGGTAGTGTAGAGTGTTGTCATTGGGAGCAGGAAATTATTATTCCTCACATTTAAGCTGTCAGCACCTGGGAATGCTACTGCAGCAGCTTATGTTGCTGATGAGAGTAATAAAGACAGGCAAGTGCTTGGTGTCAGTTTAGCAGCCTTTCTCTTAACTCAGAAGTGGTGATGATCCTTGGAAAAAGCTGCATGTGTAGTCTTGTTCACTCAAAAGGAAGGTGGTTTGCATGGTGGCCCAGATGTGTGATACTCAAAATATTTGATGTGTGGTCTCAAAGCATATAAGCTGTGGCAAGGCAATTGGAATTGTGGCAAATCCATTCTTCAGTACCGTTACCTATTCCTGTATGCACACATCTCCTCCTTGATGCAGTTTCCCTCATGAGTGCCAAAAGTTGCATGTGTAGTCCCTTCCCAGATTCATGAACACTGGGCAAGACTCTAGAGAGGCACCAGCTATGTGTAACTAGTAATTTGTAGTTACTAGTGGCAAAGCAAGGTTTTATTGCTATTGGCTCTCTTGCAGAATAGTGAAAGAAAAGGAAATGAATGTAATACAGAAGAAAAGAGACTTCAGCATCAGCATAACTTGCTAAGTTTAAATGAATTTATATTTCTATTTGTCAAAAATACCTACTGCTGTGTCAGTACTTCATTGTTTAGGCTGTAATATTTGAGTATCTATTGCAAATTGTTTAAAATTGTAATTTAAGTTACACTGTTCGCTATCAGTCTAAGATGTTAAACTAATTCAGATAAATTACTTGAAAGTATTAGCAATACCTTCTTTTTCAACTGCTCTGGTTCTTGAGTCAGTCTGTAGGTTTGGCAATCTACAGTCTGCAGCTTTAGCAATGTTACTTTTGTGTTACTTAAAAATTTAAAATGTTATATGCTATGAGATTTATATATAACATGATTTTTCCATTTGGTCAGGTGCCTTAAGTGTTACAGATTGATTTGATTCTTGCAGGTTTACTGAACTTTATGTAGAAGAATTGAGAAATGAAGGAGACTTGCAAATTCTTATAATGGATTATCTGAGAAGCTTGAATGTGAACAAAAATACATTACAAGGAATTGTGAAGTAAGTTGACTGTAATCTTTTTAAATTCTTGATGAAATCAAGATGAAGTCACAGAAAGTAAGTATGTGATGGTAGTCTGTGGTTAGACTGCTTTGGGAGACACGATCATGCTCCCCATGCAGCAGTTGGCATAGCTATAGGAAACAGCAGAGTATAAACATCCATCATCTTAATTCTGCAGGTTTCTGTATTTGTGGGAAGGAGATTTTAATTTTTTTAAATTCAGTATTGTTTTCTTGGTGGCACCAGTTAAATTGTTGTTTCAGTCCTCTTTCACGTCTGAGAGACTACAATAGTTTGCTTCTGTAGATAATTCTGAAGAAAGTCTTGTGTGTTTGTCTAGAGTTACCTTTCTTTCCCCTAGTGTAAGGTGAGCTATCTCATGTTTAGAATCGTTGGAGTTTATAATCACTCTCTGTATATCAAGCTCTGTCAAAAATATGCCTCTAAAAATACTCTGTTGCTGTGCTTCAGTGACTGTACAGATGGCAGAGCTTGGCATGGCTTTCATAACCTGGAGCTTTTGAGAAAAGTAGCAGCTGGGGATAAACTGAAGTGTTTGCACTTGGGGTTTGATTCCTTGAAGCAATGTCTGATCAGTAACAGCTCTATGTAACTTAATTTTTGCAGCTTTTATTTGTCTGTGAGAAAGGAAGCAGAAACAAAGTTGGTGGATGGAACTGGCCACAGACCTCACTACAGTCTCCGTACCCTGTGCAGGGCGTTGAGATTTGCAGCATCTAATCCATGTGGCAGCATAGCACGCTCCCTGTATGAGGTGATTACCTGGGCTGGCATTTGTTTCAGTGTGTATTCGCTGCAGAGGTTGTTTGGGTAAAGGATAATCTTCTCTACGTTCAGTATTGAACAGAAATGGTTCTTTAATCTGTATGATTTTTCCTTATTTTTCATGTTTATCACTGAAAATAATTCTTCTTCTTAGGGCTTCTGTTTGAGTTTCCTGACACAGCTTGACAGAAGTTCCCACCCGCTGGTTCAAAAGCTAATATGCCAGCATATAATCTCTGGCAACATCAAAAGCCTTCTCAAGCAGGTAGGCAACTAAGATTATGAAGAGCTGTTTTATTTAAAGTAGAATTTATTTTGAGTTATCTTCCCTCGATTTTTCCTCTACATTTCATTTTGTTCTGTACATTGCAGTTCTGTTTTTCATTCTACAAAGTTAAGAAGTGGAAAAAATTAATGCCCTTCTTTTGTAGCTTTTTACTTTGCTTGAATGTTGATATGTTAGCTGGTTTATTTGTTAATTTGAAAAAATATGGAAGCCTGAATAACTAAAGCACTGTGGAGTGTGGGCAGTTCAATGCAGTGGTTCCAACTGTAAAGCTTTCACAAACTTTGGAGGAGCTTTCTCAGGCTTTATATTTTTAGGCTCTGAATGCAAAACATATGGATATGAGGAGGCATCTGTGCTTTGTCTCTTAAGAGAAAGGAAGAATGTCACTAGTGCTGGGAACCCAGCATGAGTTTGCATGGGGGATGGGGAAGCCAGTTAAAGAGATGGGTATTTGTTTCAAAATAAACCCTTTCAAACTGGAAAATGTGTACAAATATATAAAAAATATTAAAGCAAAGTTCCTGCTTGTAAATGCCCTTCAGAATTCAGTGCTAAGACTCTTGAGACATTTTTATCTTCATGCCACTGGCAAAGATTCCTGCTTCATGACCCTGAAATAATCTGGTCAGGTTTTTCCTGTAATTTGCATTCTGTAAGAAGGGGACAGTGTTTACTGCAGGAGTGCTCAGGGATTAATTTAAAATTACTTTAGGGAATATGTAGCAGTGATGTAACAGTAGTTGTTTCACTAGCAAATTGAAACGCATCTGTATCATATGTTATTTCTGTCACGTCTCCTTAGCAAATACCAAAACCTAAAGGAGGGAGTTTTATACTTATAGAAGGCTACTGGATTTCAGCTGGGGACAAAGAACCTGCAGTAGATGAGAGTTATGTGCTCACCTCTTCAGTTAAGCTTAATCTGAAAGACATTGTCAGGGTTGTGTCTGCAGGGTAAGTGTTTTAACTTCTTAATTTAAAAAAATAAGGTAAATATGTTTGTTTAGGCCTTGAGTTGTTGGTGTCCCTCTAGTCTTTATTGTTTGGATGAAGAATGTCTATTTTCCTTCTACTTTACAGTTAACTTTTCATTATAGAGTGACTTGAAATTTATACATGTGTTTTTTGTTTCCTTAAACCATCTTACTGCCATACCCAGTTTTATTTAAATTCTGATCTAGAAACTTGCAGTTAGAATAACCTGCTTATTTCACACTGCCGTGAAAAGCTTCATGGCTAGCTGTTAGCACTTGGGAGTAAAGATACTTGTATTTCCCTGTTTTGTGTGATCTTGCATACCCCAAAGGAGTTAAGTGGTGGTGTTTTGATAGTGTGATTTAACAATGTTCACATCTTGTGTGTGAAAAAAGTCATGGCTCATGATTCTAACCCACTGTTTTGGTCATGGCTTTTAGGACTCATCCAGTACTGATTCAAGGAGAGACCTCTGTTGGTAAAACCAGTTTAATTCGCTGGTTGGCTGCTGCTACTGGGAATCACTGTGTAAGGATTAACAACCATGAGCATACTGATATCCAAGAATATATTGGCTGTTACACATCAGATGCCTCTGGAAAATTGGTATTTAAGGAAGGTAAGTGAGCATGTTCTATATACTCCAAATTCCTGTCTCATTTCGGTGCCTGGGGTTTTTTTCCCTTTTCTGATTAACTTGTCTGGTTTATTATAATGGAGAGATGACCTGTCATAAAGTTAGTAGTTGCACTTTAATGATAATCACTTGTGTAATTTTCAATGAATTCTGAAAAGTTCATGAGTGTCTCATCATGCTTGTCCCATGGGACTTAAAGATGATAAGCCAGCAATTTAAACAATGCTGTTGCTTCCTTAGTGTTCATCCTGAATGAAATTAGTTGCTCAAAGTATCTCAGTGGATGCTTCTTTTAGATTTGCTTTATAAGATTTTTAACGAGGCATTTTTCTGTTCCCCCCAAGGCGTTCTCATAGATGCAATGAGAAAGGGCTACTGGATCGTTCTAGATGAGTTGAATTTGGCTCCCACTGATGTTCTGGAGGCTCTCAACCGCTTGTTGGATGATAACAGAGAGCTGTTCATTACTGAGACTCAGGAGGTTGTCAAAGCTCACCCTCGCTTCATGCTGTTTGCCACACAGAACCCCCCAGGTCTCTATGGTGGCAGAAAGGTCTGTATGATCTGTTCCTTTTGTATAGCTAAGACTTTAGGGAGTTCATCTCTCTTCATACATAAAGTGTGATGTGAAAATGTTTTGATGTGTAGCATGATGAATCTCTCAAGAGGAAGAGAGTTGAGGTTGGCTCTGTTTAGTGAGTTGCTTGTTTCATGGATATACAGAATTTCTAAGTAATTTTAGGTCGTTGAGATTTAAGTGATTTAGTGAACCGGGGTTCACGTATATTATACTTGAATCAGCATTTCTTGTCCAAGAGCACTGGAAAAGAGATTCTACTTAGGCTGTAGAAGTCCATTTTGTACAGTTTTTTGTCTGGAATAGGTAATTTTTGTCATGGTGACTGGTATGGTGCTGTGCTTTAGATTTCTGATCAAAACAGTGTTGATAGCACAGGGATGTCTTAATTATTGCGGGGCAAAGCTCGCACAGATTCAAGGCCTCCTGTGCTTCTCACACTGCCCCATGTAGTTATGGAGTAGGTGGGGGGCACACGAGAAGCTGTGAGGGGACACAGCTGGGACAGCTGACCCCAATGCCCAAAGGGATGTTCCATATCATATGACACTGTGCTCAGCAGTCAGAACTGGGGGGAGAGGGAGGAAGAAGGGGAGTTCAGTGTTTGTTTCCCTAAGTAACTCTAGTGTGTGATGAAGCCCTTACTTCCTGGACCTGGTTGAATAACTGCCTGTTGATGTGAAGTGATGAATGAATTGCTAATTTTGCTTTGCTTGCAAATGCACCTTTTACTTTACCTATGAAGCTGTCTCAGCCTAAAAGTTTTATCACTTTTACACTTCCAATACTCCCATTGTAGAGAGAGTGAGCTTGTGGCTTTGTCATGCTTATCTGCCTATGCCCTTAAAAGACCCAGTCCATTTTAAAGCTTTTGTCCTCATCCAGACTGTCTCTTATGCTTTGTTTCAATGTTGGTGTGTATGTGTTAATTTGTATGCTATAACACTATCTTTATTTCCTTTGGATGTGATGGGGAACATCTATGAGCAATATCAAAGAAAAAAGTTCAAACAGTAGCATGGTCTCATATTTTAGGTTTTGTCCAGAGCCTTCAGAAATCGTTTTGTGGAGCTGCATTTTGATGAACTGCCAAGTTCTGAACTGGAAACCATCCTTCACAAGCGATGCAGTTTGCCACCTTCTTACTGCAGCAAGCTTGTCAAAGTCATGTTAGACCTGCAAGTATGAGAGTCTTTTTTTCTGTTAGTATAAGAAATGCAAACATGCTTCAAAATAACATGCACAAAGTAATGCAAGTTCCTTCGAGGGGGAGATATTGTTGGCTGAAGGATATTTAAAATCCTGAACCATGGAGAGAACCCACCAAGATACTAATTTTCGGTGGTTAAGATTAGGATTAGGGAAGGTGATGCCAGATTTTAGAGGAAGCTAGGAGCAAAAAAACCCAAAACCCAAAGAACAAACCAAAAAACTAGACACGTTGGGATTTAATGTGTAGAATTATCCCTTGCCCTGGAGCAAAAGCACAGTATTGGATTTGTAGGGGTTTTTGGGTCATGTGAAATTTAGTATTATTTTTCAGCAGCAATTTTGGATATGTTTGGATACTCACATATTCAACAGATATTTGACACTTAGTATGTAGCTAAAACTACCTTGTATTTAAAAGCAATTACTGCAGCACAAGCTGGATTTTGTTTTATTCCAGGTACCTATTTTATTCTTAGTTGTTTGTTTGTTTTTTTTTAAATTATCGTGATCTAAATTATTTAGTTCCTGGTGCTCATCAAATACCTGCCTAAAAGGAGATAGCGTTTAGATGTTGTGACTCTACTGGACTTTTTTTTCTAGTTATTCATAGAATTTTCTTGTTGCAATGTCACTGCAGAGAGGGACAATTAGCTTTGCCTGAAGTATTTGGACAGGTTGATGAAAAAATAGCTCACATTTTGTTCTTGTGGCAGTCTTACCGCAGAGGTTCGACGGTGTTTGCTGGGAAGCACGGATTCATTACCCTGCGGGACCTGTTCCGCTGGGCTGAGAGGTACAGGTTGACAGAGCAGCTGCAGAAGGAGTATGACTGGCTTCAGCACTTAGCAAATGATGGTGAGCTCTGCTGCCCCGGCTTTTCTAAGTGTCTGTAGAGTTGCTTTCCAGTCCCCACTTCTTAAGTGTAAGTTTTTGTTGCTGATTACCCAGGTAGTAATTGCTTTCTCTCTTCCTCTGTTTTGTAGGTTTTATGCTTCTGGCAGGCAGAGTCAGGAAACAGGAGGAGGTGGATGTTATTCAAAATGTCATTGAAAAACACTTCAAGAAAAAAATCTATCCTGAGTCTCTCTTCTCAGGGGAAAGTGTGAAAAAGCTACTGGGTGAGTTTCCTAGAGGGGACCCCACTGGTAGATCTCTAGATGTGACTGAAGCTGATGGATTGCTTTGTGTTGTGCAGCTAAATCTTCCACGTGGATGTCAGTGATGGACAGAGATTTTAGCCATGTTGTCTGGACTCAAGGGATGAGGAGACTTGCCATTTTGGTGGGACGAGCACTGGAGTTTGGTGAACCAGTACTGCTGGTGGGAGACACTGGGTAACTTTACCTTTTATGATGCTCTTGGTAGTGCTGTACCAGCTGCTGAGACGAAATGATTATGTGGACTTCTGTGCTGCTTTGATCTGGGATCTTTTGATTTGAGTCTGTCTCATGGTAGACTTGCAGCTGCTGTTTTTCACAGTTCCTTTTTGAGTGGAAGCAGATACATCACATTTAACCTGTGTCTTTGATGGGTTTGTCTTCATTGTGTAACTACACAGAAGTTACATAACAGTAGTAAAATGAAAGTGAACTGACTTCTGTCCCCAGCTGACAAGGTGCCCTGTAGAATCTCACTGTGCCTCACAGGAGGGGATGCTTTTGGGGTATTGTGGCATTTTTCTCTTTGAGAGCACATTCAATTTGCAGGTTTTATGAGCTTGAATATAGTCTTGCTACCACTTTGCCACTTCATATGCTGTAGTGGAGGTAGTGGAAGTAGATACTGTCTGCTCTTGTGCTAGTTATAAATTTGTAGAGTAAATTTTTATGGAAGAGAAGGAAAGAAAAATGCAAAAAAAGAGAGAAGGAAAATTTACTTGGGTAGTAAATGAAAACTAGATACTCAGCAGTTTATTCCCTCAGACTTAGGCTTGGTCTAGACATGTAGCATTTCCAGTTCAGTGAAATGTTAGGCTGGTTGAGTATCTGTAAGGGCAAGCTGAAATAAACTTGACTTTGAACATGCAGAAATCCATCAATGAAGGTATTGATTTAAATTTAATTAAAGGCCTCTTGTGCAAGTCAGCAACAGTTGTGCCAAAAATGGCTTCATTTTGCATGCATTTCTTTCAAGGAAAGAAGCAGGAGAAAATTTGCAAGTTGGGCCTTTGCCTCATGGCTCTTCAATGAAAGTATGAATCTTGTCCAAAGTGAACTGGCTGTTTGGTTTTGCTTATTTTTTAATTCATCCTTTTTAATTAAATTACTTGGTTGCAGGTGTGGTAAAACCACCATTTGTCAGATCTTTGCAGCCTTAGCAAATCAGAAGCTGTACTCAGTGAATTGCCACCTGCACATGGAGACGTCAGACTTCCTAGGAGGGCTGCGACCAGTCAGGCAGAGGTCCAAGGAGCAGGTTTGTCTTGCACCAGTAATAGCTTGGATGGTGTGACCATGGAAGAAAAAAGTAGCAGTTACCACTTCTCACTTTCTTTTCCATTCCTTAGGAGGAATCTGATGGTTCTAGACTCTTTGAGTGGTGTGATGGACCTCTTGTTTTAGCAATGAAGGAGGAGGGTTTTTTCCTCCTTGATGAGATTTCTTTAGCTGATGATTCTGTACTAGAGCGGCTTAACAGGTATGTCTGAAATGTGGTAGTACTAAGCATCCTCACTGTGTCTGTTCATTATCCAAACATCAGTGGGGTAAACCTGACTTCTTTTAGGCACTTTTGTTTCCTGGCTTAGGTGAGCTGCTCTCTTGCCAAAAAGGACAATGGTACAAATAAAACTTGAAAGTAAAATCTCTGGCTTACCATCTTAAGATGGTATTAATGTTTCTAGCCTGCCAGTGAGCTCTTGACATTATGTACCTTGTAAAATCCCAGGAACAAACTCTAGTTATTCCTCTCTTTTGTGTGTGTGTGTGTAAAGAAAACCCCAGAAGAACTAAAACACAAATTCAACTTCATTATCTGTTTGCAGCAGTATCCCTCATTTTAGTATTTTCTGTTACCCATTATATTGAGTAAAGAAAAGTTTATCCAGGCCAATTAGTACTTTTTTAAATTTCAAGTGATCTTTTGAAGTGTGGAGCAAAATTTAAGCAATATTTTTTTTACCTTCTCTCTAGTGTTCTTGAAGCTGAAAAGACATTGGTACTTGCTGAAAAAGGTGGCCAAGATGATGAGGAGAATGAAGTAGAACTGTTAGTTGCAGGAAAGAAATTCCGTATCCTTGCAACCATGAACCCAGGAGGTGACTTTGGGAAAAAAGAGGTAAATGCCAAAACATCTGGGAATACAGCATGCATCTTCTGGTCATACTGACCACTAAGTGGTTGAAGGTGCAGTGCAGAAATGCATCATGCCAGTTGTGGCATCCAGTGCTTTCTAGTTGGCATCTGCTTCATCGCTCTAAAGGAGGATTGGGGTGAATCTCTTTTCTGCCACTTCTGTGGGTTGTCACTTTGGCATTATAAATGAATACTCAGAAAAATGTCAAAGGAAGTTTCAGGCCTCTAAATACCCTAATTACGCTTGATATATAGAATATTCAAGTACAGGAACTGTGACTTGTGAAGCAAGTAAATCCAGCTCTCTGGGGTAGTACAAAGTTATGTAGCAGATTTTTCTCCCTAATGCTATTCAGAAGGTGATGGTCTTCTTGTGTTTCTTAGTGAATAATAAACATCACATCCCAAAAAAGCTTTTTCATTAAATGAAAAAAATTGTTTCTGAAGTTGAGAATTAACTGATTTAAAACATGTTTAAAAAGACCCAAAAGACAACAAAACCCTACAACTTTTAAGCAGTGTTGGCAGCTAGTTTTATAAAAAAGAAGCAGAAGCTCTTTTACTCAAGATGGGTACTCCATTTAAAGTGGTTTCTGAAGTAAAGAACACATTGAAGCCATGTGTTTCAAAAGGATGTATTCTCTGGATTGCATTTGTGCTACTAATTTTTGTTTGACCAATTCAGCCAAGGAAGAGAGGAATTAGAGAAACAAGTTGTAATTGAAGGCAAATTTCTGTGTGGTGGTTTGCCTCTGTAAGCCAAGGGAGATTACAGAGCCATTGTTTGATACACTGTGTCCTAAAATGAAATGGAGCTTTGGTGTTTGGAAGCCAGCTCAGCTTTTTCCCCATATTCTTTTGAGCTTTCTTTACCACCCATTTCCTGCATTGATGCCACTACTAGAAGTCTTATAAATCCTTCTTATTTCAAAGATTTTCTTACAAAGTGTCTCTGTCAAAATTAGACGGAAATATCTGTCTTGTTCACTTTATTTACTGTTTACAAGTACAGTGCCTACAAGGCTGTTGTTAACTGGCCTTTAGGGAAGATGTTGTAATGAATCTTTAATTGATCTGTCACCCTGCTTGTTTGCAGCTTTCCCCTGCGCTGCGCAACAGATTTACAGAAATATGGTGTCCACAGAGCAATGGCCGCGATGATTTGATACAGATTGTAAAACACAATCTTCATCCAGGATTGTCTCTGGGTGCAATAAACCACAAGGGTAGGTATTTCTGTGTGTTGATACTCAACTATTGCTAAGAAAATAAGGAATTTTGGAGGCTGCCAACCTTTCCTCAGAAGGTACACCACTGTCACCCTTTTTCTGCTACATTTCTCCCTGAGGACATTGTGATATATTCTGGACTTCATTCTTCCTTCATTGTGTATCTTATATGTCTAGCCAGAAGTAAATTCAAGGCTGTGTTTACTTCACCATCCAGGTAGCTGAACTATCCCCAGCCCTTCAGTGTCCCAGCTTGGTTTTAATATAGAGTGTTGAAGGACCTGGTACTTCACTTTCTGCCAGCAGCTTCACTGTTAGTCTTAGTCATGTGATGCTGTCTTGTTACCTGAATTTAAAAGGATCTGTATCAACAGCTCAGGCAGGAGCTTTCTCTTGTCTTACTCTGTTTCTAGGATGTAGAGTACCCACCCACATTGCTCATGCAGCTGTACCTACTTTGAAGATGTTTTTACAACAGTGTAGTAGATGTGACCAAAAAAATTGTAACTCGGATTTATTTGGTGGTTTTTGTGTTATTTTTTTTGTTTGGTTTTTTTATTTTTTTTTTTTTTTTTTTTTAGGAGCAGACATAGCAGAACTCATGATGGACTTTGTTGAATGGCTGACTAATCAAGAGTTTGGTCGCCAGTGTATTCTCAGTGTGAGAGACATCTTGGCCTGGGTTAATTTTATGAATGTCATGGCAGAGAATGAGTCGAGTTCTGCCAAGGGATGCAGCCGCCTCAGCATTTCTTCAGGGATGTCTTTTATCCATGCTGCATGTTTGGTGTATATTGATGGAATAGGATCAGGTAAGTCTTCAGTGCTCATTTGGTAGCAGAAAATATTAAAGTGTGTATTTGTATTAATATTTTTAGTCAAATGCAAACAAAGTGCTTTGGGGCAGCATGGGACTCTTCTAGGTGACATTTTCACTTCCATTTGTACGTCATTGTGCCTCTTCTGTGTTTTGGAAGCAAGGGTTTGAGTAATAGAGCAAGCTGAGGTAAATCACAGGGATAATGATATTACAAAGGCTAGCACACAAATTAAGAAAACCTGTGTTTTTTATTGACTTGACATGGTTTTACTGAGCTGATACAGTACTTGAGCACATGAGCACATACTATCTCCCACTGCACGTGTCAGCATCTGTCTGTGCTGGCCTGTACCATGCACATAGCTGAGAATGCATCTTTGTGTGTTTGGCTGCTGGCCCAGCTGATAAATAGTAGATAAGGGAGAGGAGTAAAAGTGGAAAGCACAAGTAATGCCAGAAAAGAAAGCCTGGGGCGGGGGGGGGTGGCGGCTGTGGTAAGGGATCAGGGTGATTGTGGCAGTGGAAGAAAGGGGGTTGGAAATACGGTATCCTTAGTTCTGTTGCTCACAGAACAATCTGTCCCTGGTAAATAGTACTGGGAGCACTGAAAACAGTAAAATAAAATATAAACCTGTGTGCACATGGAGTTTCTTGTCATCAGATGATTGTGCCTAGTTACGTTTTGAAGCACACTTAACTTTCTTAATTACAGGTACAACATCCTGCTCAGCTGATACGGCTTTATTAGCTCGAGAGAAATGCCTGACATTCTTACATGAGAAAATGAGTCAATTCTTTGAGCTGACTGATTATCAGAAGAATGAACTAAAGATTTATGACAGAACAAAGGAAAAAGAGTTTGTATGGATGGACAACTTTGTGGGAATTCACCCATTTTTTATTCCAAGAGGCAAGAGACTGTGGGAGTGGGTGGACATTTATTCTGTGATTATATTTGTAGTAGGTTTGTTATTCACTAAATCTAAGTAGGATACCTGAACCATCATAGAACAATTTATTGATTTCTACGCTGTAGAAAAATCCCTTTTCTGCCTCCAAGTGTCTAGATTGCAGCTCAGTCACATTTATTAAGACATATCTGTTCGTTGCCTTTTTTCACTACTTCTTAATAGTTAATGGCCTAATTTTCATATACTTTTTTTTTTTTGATGTAACAAAGCTTTTTTTAAATTTTGAGTTGCAATTTTCTGTCACTTTTGCATGCTCAAAATGCCTGTTAACTTCCACTAACTAAAGCTGCAGCTCATCCTAGCCCTTGTGCAAAGCATGGAAAGCAGGGGTCCTGAGTGCAGAGCTAAACAGAATGGAGGTTAATGCCATGCCTTGCTCTAGGCTCTCAAAGATTTGCTGTAATTTTGGCAAAATCATGAAATCTCTGCATTTCAGTTCCTCATGGGACAAAAAAAAATGTAAATGGAACTAGTAAAACACTGCTTCTTTTCCTTAAAATACCATAACAGGACTAAAAAGTGATAACTGTGAGCTTTCTAACTCTGTTGGTTAGTTTTTAGCATATAGACCTGTGTGTTCCTCATGTTGTATTGTTGATATTCGAACTTTCTGGCATTCATGGATTGTGTTAGTCATGCATAAAGTTGTACAAACTAATGCTTTGTTGTAAATTGCTTAGCTCCCCTCTGCTGATTACTTCACAAGAGCAATCTCTTTGTAAAGAGGTATCAGTTTGTGTAGGATGCATTGGTGATTAATATACATGAGCATTGCTGTATTACGCATTTGGGGGAGTGATGTCCAAGGAGCTGTACTGGCTGGAATTTGGCAGACAAACTCTGTGCTCTCTGTATGCCATAATAACAGTAAAGGAGAAGCAAACTTTTAATTAAGGGGATGTTCCTTCACAGAACTGGCAGTGTATGGAACAGATTAATGTGTTATTCTGGAGCGTGACTGGATTGTATCCCTCAGTGTCAATTTTTCAAGAGTGCTTCTGAGGTTTAGATACACATGACTGAAGTGCAAGAACACATTTATGTTTTTTCAGGGATAGATCTCTAGTTTAAGTCATGAACCAGAAGGTATCGAGGTTTCATGGCAAAAAAAATTCTATGTCCATATGTTTGTTTTGCACAATTCAGTATAAATATGTAGAGATGGGCTGAGATGCAGCTGTGGGTCCAACAAAGTGAATGTGCCACGTCTTTGAGAATGGCATACAAACTGGATCTCCACTGCTTGCTGTACTGGGATCAGCAATTTACATGGAGAGTGAGCTCATTCAGAGGCACACTGTCAGCACCTCCAGCATAAACATTCTTTAATTCTTTAATTTTTTCTGGTTTATCTTTCCTTTGTTTTAGGCCCTGTTCTTCAGAGGAACAACATGACAGATTATGCTTTAAATGCTGGGACTACAGCAGTGAATGCACAGAGACTGTTAAGAGCCCTACAGCTTAACAAACCTATTTTGTTGGAGGGCTCACCAGGAGTGGGCAAGACCAGCCTGGTTGCTGCCCTGGCAAAAGCCTCAGGAAACTGTCTTGTTCGAATCAACCTGTCTGAGCAAACGGTAGAATAAAATATTATCTTTATTACTCGGTGTTTATGGCAGGGTAGAAGCTTTGTATAACTTTTAAAGTGCAGCTCTCTTTGGCACTGTGTCTAAAATGCCAGTTTTTCTTTCTTGGTCTCAGTGGTCTCAAAACTGAATGGGAGGGGGAAGAATACAGAGCAGTAAGCTTCTGTGAGTGAATCCCAATTCCCAGATATTTCTTTTCTTTTCAGGTGAAGCCATGCATATCCTTGTCTGCTGTGTTTTTCTTGGCTTCTGCAATGTTACTCAAAAACAGTTTTAAGGCTTTTTAGCTTTTCTGTTGCAATTTACATTTTTGTTGTTAAATACTGCACCTGGTCACTGGAGTCCTATAATGGAAAAGCTTTCAGCATTTTGCAATTGCTGAAAATTTTTAATTACACCTAAAAGTGTAGGTATTAAAAGAGAAGGGAGAAAATGTTAAATAAAGTTAACACATGCTGTTTATGAATGTCTGTTAATTTTTTTAGTTCCTCAACTCCCCCATTCTGTTCTTTACTCCCAAAGGATGTGACAGACTTATTTGGGACAGACTTGCCTGTTGAAGGTGGGAAGGGAGGAGAATTTGCCTGGCGTGATGGACCACTGTTAGCGGCATTAAAGGCTGGACACTGGATTGTCTTAGATGAGGTAAATTCAGGTTTGGGGACAAATAAAATGGAATGTTCTAGAAGAGCAAATTTGGTGATTTGGCTTGTGGAATAAGTACCTTTGAGTGCTGATGACGTCCCTTCTTGGAGACAGGTGATGTCTAGGTGAGACAAGAGAACAAGGACTGAATCCCAGCTTAAATTATTGCAGAAAACCAAGGATAGGTTTGATATACATTTGAAAGTTTTTAGGGTTGAGTGTCAACAGACATTTCAGTACAAATGTCCTTTATGGGTATAATTTCACTGAAATAGAAGGTGTTTTTCTGGGGACTCATATACTGCATTGGTTACTGGTTTAATGGAGATGGAGAAAAGTTCCATCTTGCCAGTATAAGCTTTCCTGCCACTGCAGGTTTGTTCATGTACCATGTAGCAAGTGCTTTCAAGCATGTGTGTGCACAGATCTGCCTTCTTGGGAATATGCATTCTAATTAATGCAGAGTGCAGAACCTTCAGTTCCTTAGCCCCTTGTATACCTCATTTTTCCCCCTGTTGAGAAGAATGCCACTTCAAACAACCACTATAATTAGATAGCTCAGACTGCCTTAATTTAAACAAACAAAATGCTCTGAGTGCCACGAACACATGAAGATAAATTCAGGAAAAAAACGTCTCGAAAATGCAGTTTTTACAATGGAAAATTGTTTTGTTATCACAGCCCCCTGTTGAGAAGAATGCCACTTCAAACAACCACTAATTAGATAGCTCAGACTGCCTTATTTTAAACAAACAATGCTCTGAGTGCCACAAACACATGAACATAAATTCAGGAAAAAAGGTCCCGAAAATGCAGTTTTTACAATGGAGAATTGTTTTGTTATCACAATGAAAAAACACAGTACAAATAACAAGTGAACATAAGGAAGTGTTAGTTGCTCCAGTATAATAACAGTCTAGCTGGTGGTAATAACTTGTGTTAGTTCAAGAACAGCATTGCAGTGGAATTTTACCTTCTATATATCCCAGACTATTAGACTAGAGATTATGCAAAAATGTTTTGTGGAGCATTAACATTGTATCTTTCTTTCCTTCCTCAGCTGAATCTGGCTTCTCAGTCTGTGTTAGAGGGGCTTAATGCATGCTTTGACCACAGAGCTGAGATTTATGTTCCAGAACTGGGAATGAATTTTCATGTGCAGCACAAGACAACTAAGATTTTTGGATGCCAGAATCCGTACAGACAAGGAGGTGGAAGGAAGGGTCTCCCCAAGTCCTTCCTCAATAGATTTACACAGGCAAGCTTATTTGTTTGGTTTCAACTACATCATGATCCTGTCTTACAGATTTCTGACTTCATAAACACTGAATTCTCTTGATTTTACAGGTGTATGTTGATCCACTGTCAGCAGAAGATATGAAGTTTATTGGGAATACATTGTTTCCTGCTATTGATAAAAGTATTATTGCTAAAATGGTTGCTTTCAATAACAAGGTAAGCATATTTTAATTTCTTTTCTGTAGAAGTAGGCAGAATGCAGTAAGATTAGGAAAAAAAAAAAGTATAATGTTTTATTTCCAAGCATTTTTATAGAGAAGCATGTGGGTAAAAAAAGAGGGATGGAAATACATGCAGAGGAAATAAAGACACCAATAAGCCTAAATTCTTGAACCATGTCAATCAGAAGCTTTGTTGATATTGGACAAGGCACTGTTTTTCATAGAAGATAAAACATATATATACAGGAGAAAGTGGTATTCTGTGACGTTAGGTAAAATCTCTTGTGTCAGCATCTTACTGCATATTCATTTATAAGAGTGCAAGAGTAAACTGCAAAATTGAGCTAAGCATTAAGAGAAACAGTAGAGACAAACTAAATCAAGCTTTAGGTCCTAACATATCTTCAGCAAAGTAAATCCAGCCTGCTCTTTCAGTTGTCTTTGTCTTGTAAGCAGTGCCAAAGCAGAAGTTCAATCGCCATTAAAAACATATTTGAAGACCAGCTTGTGGATGGAATAAAAGGTTATTTTTTTAATTACTTCCCATTTTTGGGTTTTTTTTTTTTTTCAGATTGAAAAAGAAGTCATGGCTGAAAAAAAATGGGGACAGAAAGGAGGACCCTGGGAGTTCAACTTACGTGATCTTTTCCGCTGGTGCCAGCTTATGCTTGTTGACCAGTCACCAGGATGTTATGATCCAGGCCAGCATGTGTTTTTGGTATATGGAGAAAGAATGAGAACCAGAGAAGACAAAGAAAAGGTGAGCCATTGTTCTCCT
The DNA here is from genome assembly GCF_017590135.1 of Pyrgilauda ruficollis. Lineage (NCBI taxonomy): Eukaryota > Metazoa > Chordata > Aves > Passeriformes > Passeridae > Pyrgilauda > Pyrgilauda ruficollis. Next base: position 4,174,186 of record NW_024526711.1, on the reverse strand, counting down.
TCCTTTCTCTTCAGATGGTCAGGATATATTTATAGAAATCCAAGTATAGATTTCCACTTTGAAGATACCTTGCAATTCATTCATAGATACTTATCTCTTAAAAATTAAAAATAGGTTTGTTTGGAGTTTTGTGGTTGGCTGTAGATACATGCTCCCCTTGCCATTTGAAATATCCATTTAATTTGTATAAAAGCAGACAGCTGATGTAAATGAAGGCAAGTAGAATAACAAAGGACTGAAATTAAAACACATCATACTCTTCTGTGATTCTGTATTAAATAATAATGTTTGCTACCTACTTAACCCTCTCTTGCTTAGAAATCCTATGCTTTTGTTTAATTTCACACCATTTAAATTATATTAAACTGGAAAGTCAGATTGTCAAACTGAAGTTACTGGCTGTATGTGACTGGCTATTTCCTCGTGGGTTTACTGTCCCCTCCCTGTAACATTGTTACATTTTTCTGTGAAACTTGTTATGAAGTAAATTCTATCCCACTACTTTGTTAAAGAAAAACATTGCTTATGATATTTCATGTCTCAGGAAACCGTGATGAATGAAAGGGTTGCTGTGGGCAGCTCACACTCACAGTGCTTGCTGCACTTTGAGTTAAAGGAACTTGTGGTTTACAGTGTTAGTTACTGTCATACAGCTGTGGAGCTGAGAGGAAAAGATACTTCAGGTGTAAACCTTTAGAGGTGAATCTCTGGAGCAGTGGATAACTTGAACTCATAAGTCTCTTTTTGCTGTTTTAACTGTTCTAGGTTATTTCTGTATACAGAGACATTTTTGGCCAGGAGGCCAATGTGTATACAGGAACCAGGGATTTTCACATCAGTCCATATAATGTTCAGGTAAACTGTTGGCAAGGGATTTTGTGATGGGACAGGGAAGGAAACAACTTGCACAGCTAAACTCCATTTGCCTCTGTGTCATCCCTTTCAGATCGGTTATTCAGTTCTTTCTCGGGGCAACTATATTCCTCATTCTGGCAGAACTCTCTCACTTCTGCATCATTCACTGCAGTCTCTGGAGTCTATAATGAAGTGTGTGCACATGAGCTGGATGGTGATCCTGGTGGGCCCAGCATCTGTTGGCAAAACCAGTCTGGTGGAGCTGTTGGCCCATCTCACCGGCCATCGGCTGAAGGTCATGGCGATGAACAGCGCAATGGATACAACTGAACTCCTGGGTGGATTTGAGCAGGTAAATACTGTTTTGGTAATATGGCAGAACTTCTCCTTCCCACCTAACAGTGGCCAGGCTGCTGTGAGTTTGGTATTTGTAAATGGAGCCTTGGCACCATGGTGTTCTGCACGAGCTAACTCCCTAATGGCCTGTTTGCAGGTTGATATCAACAGGCCGTGGCAGCGCCTCTTGGAAAAGGTGGAGAGTGCTGTGAGCACACTCGTAAGGGACAGTCTGCTCCTGGCAGAGCTCTGTGCAGATGATGCTGAACTCGTGCTGCGTGCTTGGAGCAATTTCATCCTGAATTACAAACCCAAATCTCTGGGGGAAGGAGGTGGTAGTGTTACGGCTGAATTAGTGAGCAAACTGGAGGGAATACTTGTACTTATCCAGCGACTAAACAACAAAATAAATTCTTACACAAAGGCAGGTATGTATGTTCGTTTTCCTTATTTTTTTTTTTTTTAATAATAATTTAAAATAAGGCATCAAATTTCATCTAATAGGGGAGAAGTTATACAGAAAAGTATCTCTTTAGGGAGTGAAGTGTCAATCTGTTTTATATTTCTTTGTGCTTGCAAACCTTTTCTGTTTGTATGGATTTTGCCTGTGGGAGACTTCTGAAGAGCTGGAGCCTCTGCTGTTATGTTCCCCTCAAAATTAGGAAGCATATGTATTTATTAACAAAATAACTGCTATTTTTCTTGAATGGTGCTGGAAGCTACTTCATTAATGTAAGTCTCAGTGTAAGATGTATTTTCTTTCAGAGTTTGCTCACCTGGTAGAAGAGTTCCGGTGTTTCAAGCTGCAGCAGGCCCAGGCTGCTGACTGCAACAGCCATGGCACTTTTGAGTGGGTAGATGGGATGTTGGTTCAGGCCCTGCAGTCTGGAGACTGGCTCTTAATGGACAATGTCAATTTCTGCAAGTAAGAGATTTTACTGGCCTTGTGTCAATGATCCCTTTGACCTCCCTGATTGACTTTGCCTCTTACTGAGTGGTTCACAACTGAATATTTTGCATTTGATAATACACAGAAGCAATAACTTAGATTTTCTGGAAGAGTAACTTCCTTCTCAGACAGCTTAGCATTTGACAGTTTTCCTGTTACCTTATAGAGTAATTATCAGTTAAAATCCTGTTTGGGTTTTGCTTAAGGTTGGTACCATTTTGATTTCAGATAGAAAGGGATCAAATTGGTACCTTTTTATGACCACATGAATTTGTTTTGAATGCAGCCCTTCTGTGCTGGACCGCTTGAATGCTTTGCTTGAACCAGGAGGTGTTCTGACCATGAGTGAGAGAGGTGTCATAGATGGCACGATTCCTACAATAGCTCCTCATCCAAACTTCAGGTACTTATTTCTGCTGTTTGTTTCTCCTTTTTTTTTTTTCCCCTTTACCAAATAGCAGGTTTGGCATACAGATGTCATCAGTGAGCCAGTCTTTCTGATATTTTGAATGCTGATCAGTTTGCCATGTAGTGTAGTGGCACTTTCTAGCAGGGAAGGAAACTGCACTGTGGTGAGCATATAAAAGAAAGCTTAAGGGGCTTTGCTTTATGTCCCTGCTGCAACACGAACTATTAGACAGGAAAACTCATAGCAGTGTGCCTCTGGCTTGATTTTGCATTTCTAGTTTAGGACTCCAGCACTTCCCTGTTTCACTGAAATTGAGGATGCATGCATTGAGGATGGTGAAGTCATGAGATATGCTGGTTATGAAAGCTGGTATATGGGCATAATAATTTTCTTCCCAGCTTTTTCCATCCCATATATAAATTTGAGTTTCCTGCAGTGACAGGACTTCAAAAAACCCCAGCAAATCACCCAAATAGACAGTCTTGTTCTCTCAGACCTGAAATAGTCTCTGGGGAAGATGGAAGGAGAACGTAACAGGATTCTGTACCATTCCTACCTGTTACAAATTCATTACAAGGATCTTGGGACTGATACCCTCTGATAGTTCTTCTGAATTGGAAACATTCTTGACTTTTCAGAAACCTGTTTCCACTACATTGTATCTCAGAAGTACTTTTTCCTCCTTGCTTTTAAGGCGTCAGTTGATAGTGTTAACTACTTGAATGTTGGATACTTCGGTTTTTAAATAGCACAGATTTATTTGAAGCTGTTGCTAAGACTTCTAAAAATCTTTATAGCTCAGAGGCATAGTCTGACTTTTCTTTGTAAGTGGGCAAATGATAAAACAGACATAACTCAGATAATAATGAGTTAGAAGTCATGCAGAATATCTGTGTCTAATTGCATAACTATTCATATGGATTTCTCGTTTAAATTCAGTAGCTGTCTCTGGATTTCTAGATACTGTGTCCCATTTTTACGAAGATGAATTTACTTCATGGAGAAGCAGATTTGGTAGTTCCAGAGTGATAGTTTAAGGACCTAAATTACATTTTAAGAATTTAAGGCAGTGGAAATGATTGTTGTAGGCCCCTTCCAATTTGAATTATTCTTTTCTAATATCCAACAGGCTCTTCCTTTCTATGGATCCAGTTCATGGGGAAATATCCAGAGCCATGCGGAATCGTGGGATTGAAATTTACATTCCTGGGGAGAGTGATGGAAATATATTGGACACTCTGGATTTGAAGCTACTCCTGCATGGTTTGGGTTTAGTTGGAGACAGTGTCTGTGATGCACTTCTGGCTGTGCATTCAGAAGCCAAGGAAGCAATAGCAGGTAAAAAAAAGTTTGTTCAGTATTCTTCAGCAACATGGGCTTATTACATACATCTGGATGAATATACCTGGTTATTTTATTGTGTTATATGCTGATATAAGTAAGCACATAAAACTGTAATCAGGTACTTTTGAATTGGTTTTTTTGCATTCCCAGGAAGTAGGCCCAAGTCATGGAAATGTGGTAACTACAGTGCTTTGTAAGGAGACATCAGACACTGGCACATTGTCCCTTGCTATCGGGAAGCCAGTGTATTCAAAATGAAAATTAGCAAAACAGAGGGTTTGCACAAGTTGTACTTGGCAGCTGAGTTTCATTCATCTCAGCTGTCTGATGTCTTATTTTAAGCTGGTAATTTGTTATTTACAGTCTTGTCAGGTTTTCTTATCAGCCTTGGGAAGAATCCATTCAGCTTTTAGGTCAGTAGGATAAATTTGTTTTGCATCATGACACATTAAGTGGTGTTTGTCACGTTAAAGGGCTGACAGTTGCTAAATATTTGTATCACTCTAATTGCTATGTATCTTACAGGTTCTGTGTCATCTTTGTCACCTTTGCTGCAGGCTGCTGTATTAATTGTGCAGCAAATACAAAGAGGCTTTGGATTAGCAAAGTCTTTTTACAGAGCCTGTTGGGAAGTTTATGGCCGCTCACAACAACTGCAGATTAACCAAAAGGTAAAAATCCTATATTTGAAAGCTTTTCTTAGATCATCTAGATAAGCAAAAAATGTAATTTCATGAGGCTAGTGCTTGAGATCCTCTGTTTCTTAAGTGCCTGAGACAGAGACTGATGAAGATGGTGCTCTTGGAGAGATGAACCAAGCAATACCCTGTTTAGACTCTGAGGCTTGTAGTTTGTCAGTTTGTCAGTCTCAGCTTCAGCTGAGACTTTGGGATACTCACACTGATGTATCTGTAGCTTGTAACGCTGTGCACACTGTCTTCTGTAGACACGTTCACTTCCTGTTTGAAACTGCACAGTGTGTTATTTCACTTCTGGTAGGAATTTTTTGGTACTTTTATTGTGTGCGTTATACAGTGTTTGTAGAAGATTTGGTGTCTAGTAATTTCATAATAAATACATGTAATTAAAGAGTTTCCTGAGCTATGGTGCTCGAATACATGTTACACGTTTGAATGTGACTCTAAACTGCTTTTTGGTTGTTTGTTGTAGGTTGTGTTAGAATTGGTTACGAGGCATGCTTCTTCTCTGGCTTCCCCTGACGCTTGGGGTGAGTCCTTGCTAGCAGTGGGATTGTGGCCAGACTCCCTGCCTTCGGGTCTGTTTGCAGCTGAGGACTCACTCCTTTCCACAGTCCAGAGGGATGGGCAGGTCCTGATGTATTGTCTGCATAGACTAAACCTCAGAAATGGAAGGTAGGCAGGAAATTTTTTTTTTTTTTTGTCTAGTAAATGAGAAACAATATATGTGAACTGGTCATGGCGTGTCATTGTTTATTGCAAAATCCTGTCTTCATCAAATTGTGCAGGTAGAGATTGTGATTGTCATACTCTGTGTTCCTGTTACCTTTCCATACAGCCACTGCAAATGAAAGTTCAGTTATTTACTATTTTATTCTTAAGTCTTCCAAATACATTCCAAATACTTGACTTTTAATCCACAACATACTAAAAATCCCAAAACCTAAATTTCTCACCAATATATACACCTACACTACTCTGTGTCATCTGTTTCCCACTTTTGTGGATTCTAGTCTATCTTGAAGTCTAGGAAACTTTCTCCATGAATGAGGGTCAAAGTCAGTGCTCCCCTGGGGGTCAGGACACCCCAGAGCAGACAAAAATATTCCAGGTGCCCTGGGTTTCCGCACTAATAGTAGACACTGCCAACTGATTTGAAGTTGGAAACTGGTTTTAAAGCTAAATAATGGAGGAAAGATCATTACATTGCTACACTGATGCCTAAAGATGGTTGCATAGCTTGTCTTGCAATATATATTTTTTCCCAGATCTGGCAGTTTGAGCCCTTGGTTGCTGGACTTCTTTGTGTTTCAGGACATTACCAGTGACTCTGCAAGATCTCGAGAAGTTTTTGCAGTCCACTAATCCCGAGAGTCTCAAGTTCAGTGCTGTTGAGATAGATGGAAGCTGGATGGACGAAATGGAAGTTCTCCAGGCTTCAGTGAAACTGTTCATAGAAAAGGCAACCAATCAAGACTGGAAATTAAGGGTTAAATGGCTTAACTCCTTAGCCAAAAATCTGCCACAGGTGCTTGGTAGGTAATCATTTAACTTTGTTTTGTCTAAGGGCTGGGTTGTTACGTTTTCTCAAATCTTAAGTCTTCTATGAAAACATCCAGGCCATTCCAAATTATGAATTATAAAGACTCTCAACTATCCATACTAATTCAAGGGCATGGAGGCTCCAGGGAGAGACAGAAACAGGTTGTGCATGTTAGGAAAATAAGGAGATTTGGGCTAAACATTATCCTTTATTATTCAGCCATATGTGTAACTTGTGCCACTTTTGAATTAGTTGCTTTTGGATCTGCTTTTCGACTGTGTAAGGAAATATGCCTTTTCACTATTTTTTTCAGTAATAGTGAAAGTAGTCAAATGCCTTCTGTGTATCTGGTGTTAAAATACAAATGCTTAAAAAGCCAAGAAATTGCAGAACTGAGATTCCTGAAGCAGTGTTTTCTGAACACTCAGGATAATAGCTGAGATGAGCTATTCACTTAATTATAGAATTAATCACATTAAACTCATGCACCATTTAGGCAGCCATTAGTCCTAATAATTCACACATTTAGCTCTTTCTTATGGTCTGAAATCTCAGATATGCTGTCCTTATATTAATTGCTTCCTCTGTATTTCGCCATTTTTTCAGGCAGGTAGGTCTTAAAGTAGAAAATATGTAAAAAATTAATGAGAAGTGTGCTCTTTTTTTTCTTACTGTAAAGAAAATACCCCCCACCCCCCGAAAAAAAAAAAAAAGATGATGTATTGAGAGGAAGATTTGAAGGTATAAATTAATGGATTTTCACAAACCATATTCTGCTAGGATACATGTAGTATCACTAGTTCAACTAAAACTCTTTATAAGATTTATGTCTTCAGACGTGACATTCTGGTGCTTTTAAGACCTTTTGGAGACAATACAAAATATGACCAACCAGCATAGCCAAAGTGGATGCACAGATTTGATTCAGTTTGCTTGTGCTGGCTCAGTTGAAGTTATTTTTCTTGATTTGTACTAAACACTCTTTTATGCCCATGTTCTCCCCTCTTCACCTGCAGATTCAGTGAGGATTCAGCTAGAAGCAGGTGCTGTAGCCCTTGGTTGTTTTTATGCCAGTCCCCTCTCATCTGGAGTCAGTAACATGATCAAGTTGCTGCAGCCAATTATGACAGGTACCCCTGAAAAAGATGCATGTAAGACATTGCTTCCTTTATTTTTCTCTGAACACACTGCAAGCCTTCTTAGGAAATGTATGTAGCAAAACAAAGGCTAAATTCTAAATATATGTTGCGTTTGTCATAAAATAAAGTACAACAAAGAAAACAGCAACAAAAAAAAGAAATTACAACAAATACAAACATTCTTGCTGTCTAGAACAGCAAATATGGCAATTAAAAGCATTCACACTATTCAAGTTAGACATGAGTGCTCTGCCCATGAGTCCTGGCTGTGTATCTGTGACTCAGATGTCTTCCTGCAGCTCAGAGTGGTGTTCTGAAGGGTGATTCAAATATTCATTCACTGCCTTTCTGACTTGATAGTGTATGATCTTTTTTTCCTCAGGATTTGTATTAGTCCATCTGAAACCCATGGCTTGGCCTGTAATTTTCCCTTGGTGTTTTGTGGGGAGCTCAGACCTATGGCTTCTTTTCCAAGCTTGTTAAATGCATGAGAGCTGCATACAGTGACACTGGGCCTTTCGTGGATGGCCCTGGCTGTCTTGCCTGGACTGTGAGCCAGACTTGAGCGTCTAAGCTCTGTTTGAGTGTACTAACCCCTGTTAAATTTGTTGTCAGTGTTCTGTTTTACAGAACCTGCTGTCAGCTTTAATGCTTTTCTGTTTGGCTATCTGGAGTGGGAGAGCTTGGCTGCCTTCTTCCTAGGCTGCTTCTTTCATTCCCTAATGTCTCCTGCATAGGCAGGGGGACCAGGAAGAGAACTGAGTAATGTTTCACTGCTGTCCTGTTTTGTCTGCCTTTCCAGATGAACATGTGATGCCTCTGGACCCAAGATGGAATATGCAGTTTTTGGAGATCATTAGAAATTCTATGAACTTTGATACAGAAATGGAGCACACAGACCAGCTACTTATGCTTTTGAAGTCTGCAGCAAATCGGTGGGTTACAAAAAAACCCTTGTAAAAGTGTCCAGTGCCTGTAACCAGTGCTGAGTAAACACTTGAGATGTCTGCCAAGTGTGATTTTAGGTTTTGATAGGTGTGGTCTAAAATATCAAGCAGAGGTTTTTGTACAGGTATTTAAATTCTTTGCTTCTGTTTTCTGTAGATGCGTGCTAAACACAATCACTTACTATAGGAGCAGAGCTCTCAGCATTCCATACAGGCTGCAGTACTTCAAAGACAAATCAGAACTGTGGGATAAAGCATTAAAGAGGCAGAAGCAGCAGTGTGAAATCTCTGACAAAACTTAAATAGTTGTCCTGCTTTTGGATTTTGACTATTTTTCCTAATAAGATTGATAAGTACACAGATTTTGAAGTTAAAGTGTAAGAAAACACCTGCTACAGATGCAACACATATCCTACAAGCCATGTGTTGCATCTGTTTAGTAGCTCACTGGTTTTTTCTCCCTGCTGATGTCAGGGATTTGCTCCTTGTGAAACTTGCTTCTACAGAAACCATATTCAAGCAATTAGTTGTGTTGCACCTCGTACTTCTTCCATAATACACTGAATATATTATGTCACTTTGCAGTTCAAATGCCATGTTATAGTTCACCATTCTCATAAGGCCAAAGTTTAAAACAGTACTGGATTGACAACAACTTTATTTTTACTTCAGGGCAGTGTTATTTCTTGACCGAGAAAGAAGAAGTTACATTGAGAAGTGTTTGATTGCCAGCAAGAAGCCAAGAAACAGTGTCTTAAGAATGTCTCTAGATTTCCACAAAAGTGGGTTGATTTTTGCTGTTCCTTTTCGTTCAGTAATCAATTTGAAATATGGTTCATTTGCATTGTTACAAAATGTTCAACATTTTCAAACATGTTGTGCAAAGAGAGAATACGTGAATGTAAAGCAGTCAAATGAGGACTAATGTGGTATCTAACACATTATTCTTAAATTAGATATACCTTAGGCTACACTGTTTATGTCCTGCCTCTATGAGGTAATCAGTGAATATGATTTTTCTCTTAATTAACTAAACTTTAGGGTAACAGTGGGGAGAAATTGGAATAGCGTTCTGTCTTTAGCTAATGAGAATAACCAAATTCTTCAACTGTGTTTTTGTTTTATGTAAGGAGGAAATTTTACTAAAACAAAGGGTAAAATTTAATGAACAAGTTAGTGTGCTGCATAGAAGCAATTGATCAAGGAATCCCTCGTTATGGGTTTTTTAATATATGTATAAAATGCAGAGAGGTAACAGAGAATTGTGAAAATAATGAAGGGCTACTTTTATTGCTTCATTTCTTGGATCTTTTCAGGTTGTGTTTTTTTCCTCAATCATAGAGAGGTTCTAGTGATCAGAAGTTGACCCATATGTGTCATGTGATGTGGCTGGAATATTCAGTCTCTGCCTTTCTTTTCCTCTTCCCCAAACTTCAGATCCAGGAAGTTACGACTGTCTTCCTCATGGAGTTGTGGTCAACCTTGCTGCTTTCTTTGAACTTTGGGATGCATTTGCACTTCACTGGGTGAAGTCTACTCAGGTGGCCTTAAGTGACGATGACACGCATGATGTGAGTAGACTTTCCACCAGTACATTTATGGAAATTAAGTGAAATTAGATTGTGTGCAGAAAACTATTTTTAGTTTCAGGGGCCATGAAATAAAGTGCAGTGCTTCTGTTTGTATTCAGAATATGCCTAACAATAGGCAAACGATCATGTTTGTTTCAGTGGCTGTATTTGTGCCCTCTAATACTTGTTTAGGATGGCATGAACTGTGCCTGTTTCTCTCCACTGATGATAAACAGAGTATCCATTTCTATCTGTGATAAGAATGTCTGAACCTGGACATTTGACATGCAGGCTACAGAGGTGGTTCACTTCTCCCTTTCCCTTTTCAGACCATGAATATCATTTTGCTGAAATCTTGACATTGTAGACTTGGTGCAGGGATTGGTTGGTTGTGGCTGCTGTGGTTCCTCTTGCTGGTGTGTTATTTTTGGAGAACCTGTAGTTGAGTCCTGGTTGTATAGCACTAAATACAAAACATTTTGGGATTCTGCAGTTAATACAAGTGATGGTGGTTTTGCCTTTTCTCCTGCTTGAAGTAAGAAGTGTTGTGTAACCTGGGGCAGGGGTAGCTGTGTAACCTCCTTGGCTGGTTCTAGGTGTTGTACTGCTCGCTGTGGCGGGACCGGTTCTGGGCCGTCTCTGACTCTGTCACAGCGGATCCGCCAGGGTTGTCACTCCTGGCTCTGCACTGGCACTGGGTTATGAAACACCTAATTGACAGAATTCCTCAGATGCTTATTGGATCAGACCAGAACAAGTGAGTGGTTTTGTTTGGTGGCTTTTGATTTGTTTCTGTTAAATAGCTGTATAAATTACTCTTTTCTGTAGTGTTATAGCTACTAAGCTTTGTTTAGATTAGTGTCCCAAGTTGAGTTTCATTAGTGATGCAAATAACAGCATCACTTGTTTTTAAAATCTGTGATTCCTAGCACTGTGCTTCTGCTTGCTCAAATGATCATCAAGAATTTTTACCTCTTTAATGAAAGGATGAGAGAAAGATTTCTGTATGCATCCTTTTGCCTTGTTCCTCAAACTTCTGTTAACTGTGGGCTTCTTTTCTCCCATCTGTCCCTCCCTTTTTAAAATTTTTTCCTCTACAAGGATTTCCAGGGAAATTCAATCCGTTTCACAGCAGATTCAGAACTGCTTGGTCAATCCTGCTGGTATGTCAGCCAATATGAAGATACTACAGAAGTCTCTAGGAAGACCCCTTCCTTTTAAGGTATCAATATTATGTTTGCAAAGGATTTGTATTTCCAGCAGTGTCCAGATAGGCTTTAATATATTTACAGCACTTGCTTTTCAGGACAGAGAAAACACAATTCTTATCCATTTTTAAGATTGATTAAAAAGAAAATTTCAGCACATGTTAATGTACATATCTTTTGAGAAATATATCAGTTTTCCAGGTATAGCATTTCTACTGTTAATTATGCTATGTATAGAAAATATTTACTTAATAGAAAGAGGTACCTGAGAATAAAAAAATTACTCCTTGCTGTGTGTTGTGAATATCAATATGGCACTTGCTTATTCAGTGAACATAGGTGTATTTAGAACACCCTGTGCATTTCCTTTTATACAGCACAGGATGGGGCTGCCTTATGACTTCCCAAAACAAGGCCTCTTAAATTTGACAGTTTTAGAGTTAATGCATTTCAGAATTTGTTGTAATTAATTAAAAAGAAAAAAATTCAGTAAATTTTCTAAAAAATACAAGTCCCTGTTTAAAATGAGTGTGCAAGTAGTCATGTGCAGTTGTGTTGGTCACTAGTGCTTAGACCTAGGTTTTGATGACCTTCTCTCTCAAGGATACTCTGCTATCAAAAAATGCACATAGTTACTTTGAGACGCTGAAGAACATTCAGTGCTTACTAAGAATTTGGAAAGATCCAAATGTATTTAGGCATCCAAATGTATCCAATATATCTAAGCCTCCAAATGTATTTAAATTGCAGGTGTAAACTGTAATTTCTTGTAAGTGACAGTAGCTCCTGGTATTTTTTCATTATTTTGTGTATTTATTGCCCTTGATTTAGATAAGTTGCCCAGTTGAAGTATTATTTGCATGATGAAGGGAAAAACCCTAACTTGACAAGGAGAATTGTAGCCACCATTTTCAATTTCTGTTTTCCTGCTGTATTGAGTCAGGCTACTAAAACATTCATTTTAGGCTGTTGTTTCAGGCTGGTTATATATACTTGTACTTTAGTTGTGTGCATGTGAATTTGAAATTTTAGTTTTGTCTGCAGTCATAAATGTTGTTTGTGGTTTTGTTAGCACTGCTGAAACAAATTGTCCTTTTTCCAGGATAAACTGGGCATGGAATGTTTTTCTCAGTTAAAAGCTCTCAGCAAACCACTGAATATCTTGGAGCTAAAATTGGCCTGTGGAGAAAGTAGATGGCAGGAGAAAATGTGCTGTGTGAAAATTGCTGCCACAGGAGTGAAGATGAAGAAAGCATTGCTGCAAGCTGATGGCTTGATAATAAGAGCCAATCATTTAGAAGATGTTAGTCTGGGTAGGTGACACTTGTGAAGAGCACAGCAGGATGATTTCTGCCATCTCCATTCTTTTGTACACAGACAGAAAGGGTGTTAAATGTTCACTGATAAGACACATAGTACATACATTTATGTGCCTCTTTTATTCTGTCAAACAGGTCAGCTACAGATATTTTTGAAAGCTGTACATTCACAGCTGAAAGCAGAAGGAGTCAGATACAGTTATTCAGAAGAAAGGCTTCCTGAAGACACCATCTCCAAGCAGTTAGACCCTGCCCTGCTAAGCCAGCTCTGCAGTCAGGTTCAGCTGTGGCCTGCAATGGAATACATAGGGGTGCTCTGGCAGTACAAACTAACAGCAGATTACATGGCCAAGGCTTGTGCAAGAAGGTAAGAAGAAGTTTGGAGAAAGAACTCCTATATTCCTTTCATGATATTCCAAATCTCTAGCTAGAAGCTGTAACTTTGGTGCTTTACATCTGCATGTAAACCTGTATGTATGTATTTGTGATTTAAATACACCTCTGTGTGTGTGCATATATATCTGTGCAGCACACAAATATATGTGTATCAGGAATCAGCAGAAGATGTTTGTGCTGTCTTGCTGGGGGCTACTGCAGAAAAACTGAATTAGACCCGGAGATGAGGGAAGGAGACTAGCATGCATGGTTCCTTTTGTGTAAGCTATACACACATAGAATCACAGTTTAAATTAACATTATTAATTTAAGCAGTGTTAGTGTTGTTTTACGAGATCAAGTGTATTTATTTTTTTCTGGTTTACCATGCCTTAAAAGAAAGCTATTTATGGATTTCAGTGAAAGTAATTTTTTGTGTAATGAGACTTTAAGAATCACTGGTCCACTCTTGAATTCAGCAAAGTTCTGACTTTTCACAAAAGCTATAAACCTAGAAAATGGTTTGTCCCCAAATGTTTTTTGTATGTTTTGCTCAACATGGAGCTTCTGGCTGCAGGACATTACACTTTTCCCCCTCTTTTTTTGTGTTTAGATTTTCTTAACTTTGAAGGATTCAAGTGTTTTGGGTATTATTTGAGTGCCTGTTCTTCCCCAGCATTTGAAATGCTGTCATTTTAACCTTTTGGTGACTTTGCTTGCTATTCTTAATTTGTTTTACTATCCAAGTGTTGGAACTCTGATGGTTGGTATTCCAACATCCAAGTGATTTATTTCATGTGCCCTGCTTAAGCCCTGCTTAGGTTGTATTTCTTTTTACCTGCTACAGGAAGAACTGCAGTCAAGACTTAAGCATCTGTTCAGATCTAGCTCAGTTCATAGCTTTTTCTCTGAAGTTGACACCAGCTGCTTGTCACCAGCTCTCTGGACTGTGGCACTTGTTGCACCATAATGAAGTAAGAAGAAGTTTTATTTTAATATAATTATTTAAACTAAAGATCTGATTTAATCTTCCTGGAGTTTTCAAAGGTTCTTCAAAATACATATACCACTAAGATTTTTGACGTGCAGTTTTTCTACCTCTGCCTGACAAAAGCTGTTCCTTCTTTTAACAAGAGAGGTTATTAACTGTGAGCCGTGAGAAAATGCAATTAAAACACAGTGTTGAAAGATAAAATACAACAAAGTCTTAAATAGAATAGTTTTGTAAATTTTGTTTGGTAGTATTGTTCTGTACATCCATCTGTGACCTAATGGGAAATTGTTTGGAGGGCAGGTGCCAGCCTGGCTGAATCTATGTAAATAATAAAAGTAATTTTATGCTGAAAAATGCTTTCCTCTGTTCCCATGCCTCTAAAATTTTTTATTTCTGTTGCAGATCAAACAGACTGATAAAGCTACTTGATGCATGTTCTGTAGAACATTTAGTAACTCTGCTTAATATTTATGATACAGTGGTTGTGTATTGGATGGCTTTACCTGTTTCATGTCTCTGCACACTTGTGTATTGTAACAAAAGGCTGCACAGTCATGGACTGCAGGCTGTATTCTAACAACTTGCTCTGTAAACATGCTGCCTATTTCACAGACAGGAGACAGTGCTGACCTCAGGAAGTTTACTCTTCATTGAGTAGATGCAAGCAAATCCTATGTGAATTTGAAAGGATCTTGGAGAGTATCTTGTGCTATCCCTCCTGAAAAACAGAATCATACTTCCTTTCTACATGTGTGTGCTTAATTATCTTTTGCTCCCTGTACATTCTCACCTTTAGGTTTTTGTTTCTCCTTAGATATCCCCTGAAGAAATGTCTCTTCTCTCATCTCAGCTTGTTAATGCTGTGTTAGCATCCTTTTGGAGCAGTACTTTCGCCACAGACCCAGATTACTGGTTGACTTGGAGGCCACTGCCTGCAACAGAAGAAAAGAACTTCTCTAAATCCCCTGTGAGCCATTCTATGAAGGTTTGTCTCTTCTGACCTAATCAAATTCTAGGCTGAATGCTCTTGTTGACTAATTCAAGTTTTCTGAAGCAATATTTTAAGTTCTAGCATAGCCAGAGCAAGTTGCATTTGAACGATCTAACTCTTAATCTCTTGATTTAGGGCCCAGGCATTTTGACCCGAGCTGTTTTCTCAAAGTGCTTCTTTGAAATTCTAACTAGCAGCAACAAGACAAGCCAGTGGGATGTGAGTGGGCTTCCTGTCTTGTCATCATCCCATGTAACACTGGGAGAATGGATGGAGAGAGCACAGCAGCTTCACAATGTCGGCACAGCGCTGTGGACCAACCTGGCTGTCCCTTCAATAGCAGATTTTAGGTATTAAGACTTCTCTTCCACATATATGTTATTTAAATCAAGCATGTTATAGAAGGTTGCTTACAGTATGTAAATGTTTCCTCATTCCTTTTTCTCCAGACACACAGATGCCAGACTGCAGGGAATAATGCTAGGCAGACTGCTCTCTGCCCTGGTAGATCTGATTCCAGTGGATCTTCAAGAAGAATTTTTGGAGTGCTGTGAGAAGCTCTACCTCAAGGATCCTGTTGCGTATGAGTACCTTCTCAAGATACTTGAAAGCATCACTGATCAGGAATTACTTCCTAAAGAATTCCTATTCCTTCTGCTCACTTGCTTGCATCAGTTCTATGGGGAAGGGCTTCAGGAGCTACCAGAGACAGCTTGGCGAGGAAGCCTCTGGGTGAGCATTGGCTTGGTGCAGATCCAGATGTGGATTCCACAGACCAGGTTTGATCCAGCTGTTAAAAGAGAATACAAGCTCAAGTACTCAAAAGAAGAGGTGAGTATGAAGTCAAGTTGGCTTTTACCTTTATTATGTATAAAATCAATGCAGAGGACTTTGGCGTGGTCATGATTTTTAAACTATACAGTTAGAACTTCTTCTAATGTTCAAGAAGTTGAACATTAACCTCCTTGGTTACTGAAATAAGAACTGTTTATTCTTTCCTTTTTAGTTATACCAGCTGGAGTGTGAATGGAAAACACATGATTTTTCGTCCCAGCTACATACAGGAAAAAGTATTGAAGATGAAACAGTCAGCAACTATATTCATCCCCATATCAGGTAACACCCAGGCACTGAACCCATCTCTTTTAGAGTGGACATGTCATCTTTGTGTGCTCAGGCTCTGAAGCTTTACAATTTTTCTCTCTTTCTGTAGAAACTAGAGTAGCTGGTTTTAAAGTGTCAATCTGCATATTGAGGTGGTAGAGAAGAAGCAGCTGTGCTCCTTACTTGCAGTAAGGAATTGTCTGTACATGTTGTACTGCTGAAAATAGAACAGTTAAAGCAGTGGCCATCGTATATTGATGAAGTTGAAGCCATGCCCAGAAGTAAAAACAATGCCATGCATTTAAGTTACAATACTTTCCTTAAAATGTGACAATATTATCAGTCAGTTGAAGTGAGGTGAATTATCTGTCACTGTAGTTTCTCAAGGCCATTATATGTGCCAGTGCTATTTTGCAAAGTTCTTCAGCTGATATTACTGGGGAAAAATCTACATGTGTGTATTTTAGCAATAGCCTTTGCCTGTGTTGCTGTGGATCAATTAAATTTCTTACCACACAGAGTACACTGTTGATATTCAGAATCTGTAGCCACTGTTCTTTTGTTTGGGGCTTTTTGTCGTTCTTTTTTGTCAGAGGAACTCGAGGAGGAAATTTTAAGCAAAGAGAGCTTTCTCCTTTCTGTAGCCTTCCAGGTGTGTTCTGTGTTCATGGAGATAAAAACTGTCTATTTTTAATTATTTTTCACTTTTAATAGGAATTTTTTATTTTATTATTGTACACATAGGATCTGCTAGCTCCATGCTACTGCTTAAAGAGAATGCTAATAACTGAAAGCAGGTTCTGAAAGAGTGAGCTTTACCGATTGCTTGTGATATTATTTTTTTTCCTAATGGTCACAGAGCTGTCAGGTAGCAAGAAAAAAGTATTTGAAGTTTGTTGAAGTGGCAGGGAGAGAAGAAGGCTACACCTGTGGGCTAAAAGGCTGTCCCTTGTTTTTTCCTTATTTGCTGTTTCACACAAACTAGCAGAGTATTTTCTGGTTATTCTTCTCCTGTATCTGACTGCTACATTAGATCTATTTAAACAAGTTCGTGCAAAAAATACTCCCATGTCTAAACCAGTCAATGTTACTTCTTAACAGGCAGTTGCATGAAAGAATGCAAAGGTTGAAGGAGCAAATAAGCAGTCTTTCTAGAAGGAAGGCCTTCAGGCCTGCCGCTCCACTGTATGATTGCTTGTACCAGGAGGCTCACCAGTACGTCAACAGCATAGCACAGATTTCATCAGTCCAAGACCTTCTAGCCCGCCTCCTGCAGTTCCTCCGTGGAGAGAGACCTAAACCACTGCAGGCTGTACAGAACCTGTTAAATGAAGAGGCATCATGGCAACAATCCCACCATCAGTTCAGAAAACACCTGGCAGAGGAGTATGCTGTGTTCCCTGATGCCATCTTTCCCCTCCAGGCTGCCATCCTGCAGCTGCAGCATGGCATGAGATTAGTGGCTTCTGAAGCAAATGCGGTGCTGCAGAGCTCTGTGTGCCCAGCTGACCTCAGCAACCTCCTCACTTCTTTGTTGGCATTTCCTTCTGTTGGCCGTGCCTTTCCCACTTACATTGCTCGGGCAGAAATTATATGCTCAGTGAATTCAGTTGGGGTACTCAATGGACTTAAAAAGTTCTCTCTGAAGCACTCTGAGGGAGGATCTGAGGCAGCTGAGCAGCCATCCCCAACTCTGGAACAGCTCCTGGTGAATGCTTTGTTGCATCTTCAGTGCCATGTACTATCCAGAGGAGAGATGGACCAGAAATCTCTGCAGCTCTTCAGACATCTGTGTCGGGTAAGCTCTGGACGCCCATAACTGGGAGTCTTGCTCTGAACTTGTCCCCTGTGGAAGACCTGGATCTGCTAAAACAGCTCTAGAGGAGGGCACAGAAATCATCAGGGGGCTGGAACACCCCTCTTGTGAAGAAAGGCTGACAGAGTTGGGGTTGTTCGGCTGGGGAAAGAGATGTCTCTGAGGAGACCTTGTGGCTTTTCAGTATGTAAAATGGGTTTATAAAAAGGAGGGAATGGGACTTTTTACCTGGGCTTGTAAGACAAGGCGTAAGAGTTTTGAACTGAAAGAGGGTAAGTCTAGATTGAGTATGAAAATAATTGTTTGGAAATGTGTATGGTGAGACACAGGAACTGGTTGTCCATAGAAGTTGTGAATGCTGCAACCCTGAAAGTGTTTGAGAGTGATTGGATGGGGCTTTGAGCAACCTGGTCTAGTAGACGATGTCCCAACCCATGGCAGAGGGATTGTATTAGATGATCTTTAGAGGTCCTTATCTTGAAAATTATTAGTGTGGTGTTCTTTAAAATCTTCTACATTTTTCCCAATTAATTGTAAAAGATAATTTAATATACTGGATTAACTTGTTTGACTTTATCAAGGCATGAAACGATAGCCTGTAATGATTAGCTAATATTTTATTTATGTAAGAAAAACCCCAAACAACAAAACCCAAAGGTGGACACAAAAAAAAAACCCACCCCAATGCTATCTTTGTGAGTTTCTTTATTAAATGTTTAAGAAAGGAGACTAGAACTTGGTCAAGTACTCTGTTGTGTATTTTCTTTGCTTTTCCTCATTAGCTTGTTAAGAGGGCAATTCACAAATGTTAGATGGTATTGATTTCTACTTTTGTAGACCACAGAGGAGGGAAGAGCCAAGCAAAATAGATGCTGCCCCATTGATGGAATAGGAGATTATGTTGAAGGTTAACTTGTGTAGAAGCATCTTGCTTTGTGTTTCCTTAGGCAATTGTAAATGAATGGGATGAGCAGGAACGCCGTGCCCAGGAGCAGGAGGCAATGGAACGCAGCCTGTACAGGTACAGGAGTAAAAGTCATGGGAAAGGACGGAGCGAGGAAGAAGAGGAAGAAAAAGAATTCAGGAGGAGATTTCCTTTTCATGAAAAGGTAATAGCTGCAACTCTTAAGAAACACAAAAATTACATGTGAAGTTACTCCTGAAAATAAATGTTGTAAATGACATGAGGAATGAAGCAGTTTTTCCTTCAACCAAAAGCCAAATTGGGATAGATTTTGGTAGATATTCAGTTATGTGCCTGTGGTTTATTTTACCTTTTGGTTGAAAAATGTTTTTGGGATTAATTTCCAGGTTTGAACTGTACTGTGGTTTGGGTGAATAATCCCAAATTATATAACTGAATGATAATACAGTTACTTGTAAAAAGCTGGGATTTTACTTCTTTAGCAGGTAAGGTAGTCTGAGGTTCTACTGTGTTTGGAGAAGGCTTGATTAAATAAATTCCTTGATCTCCTTGATTAAATAAAGCAGCTGGGACAGAGCTGTTCAGGTCCTCAAGCAACCACAGAGTGTTGAGGTGGTTTATCAGCAGACACAGCTGCTGCTGCTTTTTCTGCAAAGGGATTTAGTTGGCAGCAGCCCAGAGATCACTGTACTACACTCTTGCCTGCTGTAGTTACACCCTGAAATGTTCTGTACGCCTGTGTTCAGTTTTAGACTGGCAGTCTGTCTAGGTACCAGCTGCAAATCGTTAGCATGTCGCTGCAATGCCAGAAAAAAAAAAGCAAAAGAGGAGATAGGGAGAGGAGGCATTAAAGGAAGAAATTAAAATTTACTTTTAATTATCATGTAATTTGCAGGACTTTGAAGATATCATAGCTGAGCCAAGCCTAGAAGAAAAAATGGAAACTGAAGATCCAGTGGAAGACCAGCTAGAAGCTGACAGAGCCCTTTTGTCCAAGAGCTCCATGCAAACAGTAATGAAGGTTCATCAGCAGCTGTGCTTAAACTTTGCTCGATCCCTGTGGTATCAACAGAGTCTGCCTTCTCATCAAGCCAAGCATTATTTCAGTACATTTATTTCCTGCTATCAGACTGGTGCATGCCTGGTGTCACAATTCTATCCTTTAATTGGTAAGACTGTTAGCAGTATTTGAGATATGCTGGTTTAGATTTGTAAAGATTTGTTTCAAAATCACATTACAGTTCATTAAACACACCTGTTATGGGGAAATGCACAAGACAGAAGATCCTTTTCACAGAGAATTTGTCCCATGTTCAGAATTGTCTTGTGGAATGCTTTGATATTTTATTCTTCTATGTATTTTTTAAATTCCATTTGGTAATGTAGATGACCAACCCAGTTTAAAAATCTATTGACTACTGAGTGAAATTTTGATCATAGGATCTGCATAGTCCTGTGGAAGATAAAGCACTTGAAGAAATTTCCCAAAAGTAAATTTTTGCAATGAAGTTCATTAAAGAATTGTTTTAAGTTTAGCTTATGTATATGAAGTAAAAAAGGTATTGTGGGGTTTTTTTCCACCCTGAATTTGGGAAAACTTGATGTGTAAATTTTCTCTACAATGTGTGAGAACTCAGAATCATCACTTATTAAAGCACAGCTATGTATTTCGGTTCTGATCTAATAAAGGCATGTGTGCAATAAAGATGAAGCAGATAAGGGCTGTTGTTTCTACAGTACCTTATTTTTTGTTTGCACCTTAGCTATAATGTATGTGGGATTACTTTTGTGTGTTGGATTACTTTTTCACTGAGCCTCGCTTTATAATAGTATCTCCTTGATGGAAATTTATATACAGATGATCTGTTCTTCTGACAGGATTACAGCCTGCCTTTATGACACTCACTGTACTTTGATAGAAAAGTCTGATAAAATAGAGACTATAAACTTGGAGTATGGAACATGAGACATACTTAATCTCATTGTTTCAGTGTTATAGTCTTACATCCTTGTAAAAGATAACATGCTAAGGCTTGGGATACAGGGGGGAAAATCCCCCTAACTTTATCTATTCAACTGAAAAAATAACTAATAGCACGTGTGATGTCTTCCTTACTTGCTCCCTAGGTGCTGAAATGAATGGCAGTCTTTTGGGAAGCCAGCTTCTGCTAAGCGCTCTTCTTCACAATACCTTTTTTGAGGAAGTGACTTCAGATCTTGTGCTGCAGCAAGATGGCCCATATGACTTCTATCAGCATCCCAATATTCAGCAAGTCCGACAGTGCCAACCTGTACTTGACAATTTTGCTAAAGAAATAAATGGGCTACTGCAGGAATGGCCAGAGCATCCTGTACTTGTGCAGGTAAAAACAAAATATTTGGAGCATTTCAGGATTGCATTTATGTGTGAATATGTGTATAGACATGCACAGACGTGTGCAGACACATTGATATGCTTGCATAGATGTTGTATTACTTATGCAGATGTTTTGAAATCATTCCTGTTTATTCATAAGAGGTATAGGTATTACTGTGTTTATTATAGCTGTTCTATTCTAATCATGAAATGTTAAGTGGGATTCTGCTAAGTCTGAGCTTAGAGTTTTAAGCAGTCTTCAGTCTGCCATAGCTCAAAGATCCCTGAGGTCTTGCTGCTTCTACTCAGTTTTCTTCTGAAGTTCTTTCTTTCATAATGCTTTAGAATAATTCTTTTTAGTCCCTCTTACAGCATCTATATTGTCTTCAGGTTGCATTTCTTGGGGTAATGTGAAACTCAGATTCCATATGAGCTCTTTGCCTTAGGTAATTTGTGCTCCCTTCCCCAGTTGTGTTGGCCTTACTGAACTCCTAGTGATCTCATACTAAATTGAGAAAGCAGTTCAAAAATGTGTAAAAAAGAAAAAAGTTCTTATCTCTTGTGAGTTATGCTCATAGAAATTAACTCAATTTCATGGCTTCTTCTGTTGAAGTGCAGTTGCTGAATGTTTTTCGTTTTGTGCTGCAGCTGTTAGTGGTGATGGACAGAATCCGGAGTTTTCCACTTTCTAGTCCCCTCTCAAAGTTTCTGAATGGCTTGGAAATCCTTCTTGCAAAGGCACAGGTAAGAAGAAGTCTAAGGTCAAGTTCATTTTCTCTTTTATGTTTCCTTACCTATATTTGGTACCATGTTACAAGCACAGTACATGAAAGCTGTCTGTCAGGATTTGGGGAAGTTAACTTGCTCCATGCTGAAAGTTTAAAGAGCAAGAACCCAGTTCTCATCCAGAGTAATGCAATGAGTTTTGCCAGGCTGTGACTAATTTCTGGCTTTGTGTAAAGGGGAACTTCTCTTTCCTAGGACTGGGAGGAAAATGCTAGTCGGGCCTTGTCCCTGCGGAAGCATCTCGATCTGGTCACACAACTGATCATTCAGTGGCGTAGATTGGAGTTGAAGTAAGAATTGTCCTTCCATGCTGCTTTTCCTTAGATACTGTAACCTTTCATCTCCACATGGAGGCACACTCTAATACAGAATGGCCTTAATTTTGGAACATGCTTCTGTGTATCTGTCATGGTGAAAATATGTGTGGGAAAGAGACCACCAGTGAGGAGCTGTAGTGGATCAGAATGAGCATGTCCAGGCTGTGGTGACTCTACGTTTTTGCCTCAGGAGAAGTAGAAACAATACTTCACCAGGGCTGTAACTCATCATAGGGTTTTCTGAGCCTGCAGGGTTTTGTCTGTTTAATAATCATCAATAAATTGTCCTTAAAAATTATTGTCCAGTCTCCTGTTAAAGACCATGCAAAATTTTTATAGCCACAGTATGTCACAATCAGGAATTAAACCAAGTCTACCTCAATTTCTGAGAAAATAAGCATTTTGAACCTGCCTCTGATGGATTTTGCTTTACCCTCTCTTTTCTTCTCTCATATTTAATAATGGTAGCAAAACAATGATCCTCAGAAGTTGATTGTATGTATTAAGCTTATGTGTAGATTCTTTCATCCTGCTAAATTTCCCATTAGTTTAATAGAAACAGGAAGCAAATTTTGGTTGTTTTGAACCCAAAGTACCCATGATATTTTTGATTTCTCTCCCTTTTCTTATTGTTTCTAGTTGCTGGTCAGTAAGTTTGGACAATATTATGAAGCAGCATGTGGAGAAATCCACAAAGCACTGGTTCTCAGTCTATCAGATGATTGAGAAGTATGTTCAAGAACAGACAGAGGCAAACACAGAAGGTAAGTGCTGGCCTTAAGAAAATGTGATGCAGTTCTAGTAATTACTACGGATGTACGATTAAGGTCCTATATGCCAGAATTTGACAATGACCTTTTGGGTATGGTTCTTTGCCCTGAAGTAAATTCCATGACCATGTAGGGTTTTCCATATGGAATGAACTGTGTATATATTTGTGGAACCACTTGTAGATCATAGGGCCTGTGTTGTGATGTAAAGAAAAGATGTCTTTAAAAAGCATCTGAAAGAAAGTAGGATTGTGATAGCTGTACATCATGCATATACAAACATTTCAAACAGATTTGGAGGGTAGGAGGCCTCCATCTGCAACTGGAAAAGGCACCTTGTTTTTTTAGCTGCAGAAAGAATAATTCATATCCCAGCTGAGCTGCTTTTAACATTCTGTATAAAGCCTAAAGAATTCTTAGAGTAAGCAGGTTTTGGTACATACTGTCCTTAGCAAATCTGTCTGCATGTGTTCATGTTACATAAAATAGGGGAATGAGGGGCAGCACCTTACCTCCCCCAAAACTAATGGAATTGTCAAGATGAAAGCAGTATCTTCTGGCTTGAGGCCAAGTTTCCAATCTCATGGCTACTTAATGCACTCAATGAGCTTCAGATCCTTCAGTTATATTACATCTCCAAGAGGACATGTCTTCTTCCACAGATAATACTCTAAAAGACACTGTATTCTCTACCAGATTCTTCTCATCTATTTTTGTCCTCATGGCTTTGAGGAGTTGAGGAACTGGCAGTGACTTATTTGTGCTGTTGCTTATTATGACTGAAAAAGCCATTCATTCATAGAGAATAGCAAGTATTCTGTAAATGCTCAGTGGATTCTGAAATTCATCATATTACTGACCTTCTCAGTCACTATCTTAATGCTGCTTCTTGTTCCCTTTCCTTTCTTCCAGTGTGTTTGTTAGTTTTACTTACTGAATCAGAATTCTTCCCCTCTCTGCCCCTTTCCTATTTTGTTTTGAATTTTTCCTAATTGAGACTCAATATTTAATTGAAAGTTATAAAGACCAGACAACAATTTTCAAGTAGATATTTTATGGGTTTTTTTCCTCTCACTTTCTGAATTTTTGGTGCAATGTTCAGGAACTGAGCAAATGGATCTGAAAACGCTGGTCAGCACGTTACAGGCTTTCATTGAAGGCTCTACTCTGGGAGAGTTTCATGCACGGCTCCAAGTACTGCTGGTTTTCCATTGCCATGTCTTGCTGATGCCTCAAGTGGCAGAAAAGGGTAAGTTGTTAGCACTACCTATGATGAGTTATTTGTACAGCAATCTTGCAATCAGGTATTCCAGACTTTCCAAACAGGTCACTGAGCTCATAAATAGAACACAAACCAATAGGGCTGTTTCCGTGTTGGTCAATTTACCCCATCTTTCGGTGTTGCTGAGGTTCCAAAAAGAACTGGGGTGTATTTATTGTAATGATACTGAAAACTGCTTTCTTGTAAAAGAAGGATGATGATGATGGTGATGATTGTTATTATTGTTATTATCTGTCCCTTCTCCCTTCTAGATGTTCTGTGCAGCATCCTGTGGAATCTATACAATTACTATAAGCAGTTTTCAGAGTGTGTTGAGGCCAAAATCACTGAACTTCGTCAGCCCATAGAAAAGGAACTTAAGGTAAAAGGAGACTTGGCTCAGACAATGTATTGGTCTAATCAAAGGAACAGTGGAGCAGATATTATTTGAATTTGTCTATAATAGTTCTGTTGGCCACTGAAATCCTTACTAAACTTAACATTTTCTTTGACAAGAATTAATTCTTGAGGTGGGGGAGGAGTTGATTGAAAGCTTTAATGTTTGATCAGTCCCATTTATCCATGAAGGTTTCTACCCAGGGGTGAAGCCCCTGTTCCTTTCACAACATCTGGCTATGCAGCAGTTTTTATGCATTGCAAATATTATGTTAATAAGATGCCTGTACAATAATTTGCTCACTTACTAAAATGTTTGGCATTTTAAGGCTACCAGATCATCATAGCTGATAAGGTTTAAAGATCATCTTTAAAAAGATGGAAATAGTTAATTGCATTTACCTAAGTAATCACATTGATTATTTATTTTCTTCATAGGAATTTGTGAAGATTTCCAGGTGGAATGATGTCAGCTTCTGGGCTATAAAGCAGTCAGTGGAAAAAATACGCAGGTAAGTCAGAACTTAAAATAAAGCTCCCCTTTTTGAAACCTTCCTTCTAGATGATTTCTCTATGATGTTACATTGGAATGCAGAAATATTTCTTCTGCTCATAACACAGTGAAAACATTTATTTCCAGCAGCTGAGAGATCTCCAGGATTACAAAACCCAGTAATTTTTTGCTTTCCTTTGGTAATTAGAACTCTCTTTAAATTCATGAAGAAGTTTGAAGTTGTTCTGGATGAGCCGTGTCAGCCTGCCTTGGTGGAAATTGGTAAGGAAGAGCAGCTGGACTGCATGCAAAAGCAAGAAGAGTCTGACAACAAAGAAACCAAAATTCAGAGGCTAAACAACACCTTGAGAAAGGTTCTGTCTGCTAGAACAGATGTTACCAAGGTGACTGAATTAGTTATTCTAAGTGTGGGAAGAACAGTTTCTCTATTCTCATCTATATGTTGCTTTTCACTGATTTATGCAGGAAAATCTTATGTAAGTGTCAGATCTGTTGAATATATCATAAACTTTTTCGGTCTTACTTGTGTTCAGTGTTATGCAACACTGCAGATGGGTGGGAATGCAGCATGGAATGACAAGCATGGTACTGTATCTGTGTCTGATACACAGAGATGAGGCTGTTACACATTTCATCACCCATTTGCTTACATAGTGTCTGCAGCAATTTGTTACTTCTCTATTAGTGAAGTAAAATAGCCTGGGAGTTGAAGTTATTATTACTCTTTTTTTTTTTTTTTTTTTTGATAAACAAGGACCCAAACAAATAATGATGTAGCTGTAGGATTTGTGTGTATATGAGGTCTGATTAAATATTAAATCACTTTTGGCTTGGATACTGATAAGGGAATGCACTATATTGTCATATGTTTGCTGTTGACTGACAGTTTGTGGACTGTGAACATTTGCCTTGGACAAGCTGATGCATGGTAAATCCTGTTCCAGAGAGTCTCAGTTTAGTATGTCTCTAATTTGCCCAGCTCAGAGAGGAAGTCAGCTAATTTTCTTCCTGAAAGAGATTCCTATTCATATCATTGGTTTTTATTAACAAGATGCAAGGAGACAATCATAACTCATCAGAATTTGGTGGTGAGTGGGAAATGCTGAGTTACTCTCAGCATTTGTTCCATTTCTTCAGACCAAGGGCAAGGCTGATCTCGCTCATGTCCTGTACAGGAGGGTAGAGCAAGGAGGCAGAAATTTAATGCAAATCTAATGCATTTGATTGATTGAGGGTTTTGTTTGTTAGTGAATGATTTGTAAGCCTGTTACTGATAGTTAACAGGGTTATTGATTTCACTTTCACTTTCAGTTCCATGTTGTCTTCACTCCTTAAAGAAGATGTATTCAAACAATTGAGATTGAGAAAAAAAAAATTGAACAAAAAAATTGAAAAGGTTTGGATATGCTGAGGAATTAATTCCGGTATTTAATAATTTCTACTTGCACACTGTTTTTGTTGCTCTTTAAAAACAAAATTCCTGTCGAGTGGAAAGTGAGTGAGGCATTAACCTAAATCACTAATGTTCCCCCTGACATCCTGGGGGCATTAGTGATTTAGGTTAATGCCTTTAAACTTGGAAGGCAGAGGAAGCTGACCTGAAGGAGTGATTATCGTTTTCATAGAGGTAATGACAAACACCTGAGACAGCAAGATCATAGCATCTTTCATTCACTTGACTGTTCAAAACTAATGTCTGCCTGACATACGTGTGTTATGATTTTTCTCAGGTGTTGGTGCTGAACTGATGAAAGAATCACATAACATGTCTTGGGGTTTCAGATGAATGCAGAATTTAGCCCTTTTTCAAAAGTGATTTACTCCTAGGGATCAAATGAGAGCTTTGAGTATTTGTGTATAATTTTCTTCCTTTTTTTTTTTTCAGAGGGCACTCCCAGAACATCAGGGTGTCATTACATTTCATACAGAATCTCTTCAGTATCGTCTGTCTAAGCTGACAAAGAAAATGAAGAAAATGTGTACAGCAGTTACAGAAAATAATTCATTCTTAAACCTGGTGGAAAATCTCGACCAGTTCACAGGTTAGGTTTTCTTGTGATTTCCATACCACACTTGACCTCTATAACATAAATGGAACAAATCAGGAAAAAGTGCAGATATATAGTTGTCTTCCTAAAGCTGCTTTGTTTACATTAAATTTTCAATCTCATACCTTTGTCTGCTGTCTTCTGTACAGGTGGTATTATTGTTTCTGTAGCTGAACTGCAAAATTTAACATTTGATCAGACAGCAACTAAGGAGAAGCAGAAATCAGAGGCAAAGCATATTCAGATGCAAAAGCAACGGGCTTTGTCAGATCTCTTTAAAAGCCTTGCTAAAACAGGTGAGTTTCCACTAAAAATAGGCTTGGTTTAAAAGTACAGAGTTCTTGAGCATTTTACTATCTTTGCCAGTATATCTAAACCCGCCATAATACGATGTAGCGTAACACCTTTACCCTTCTCACTCATCAGCCTTTTCATGTCTTAAAAATGATCCCTAGCTCAGATATCTTAAAGGATATGGGGCAGTTAAAAGTACTTAATGTACATAACATAAACAGGTCTATGTTAGTCTTACTTCAGCTGTGTTGTTCAGCTCAAGATAGCTCAGCTACAGTGTGTTCTTACATTACAAAACTTGTAGCCTGTTCAAAGGCTTGTCAAAATAAGAACATTTGATGTCTTACTACCAAATGTGTGAGTGACATTTTTCATATGAAAAACGAGGGCATCAAAGGATGTGTGCTGAAATTCTATTCCAGGTTTGTCGTACCGGAAAGGTCTCTCTTGGTCCCGTTCAAAGGACTGCCAGCAAGTTCTCTACCTCCGTCCCCTGGACTTGCGTAGTGCCTTGGCTGCAGTGGGTTCTACCCATGAACTGGATGCCACGTATGTACCCAGGACTTCTTACCCTCAGATTGTGTGAATTGCAGCTGTAATGTAGAGAATTTATGGCTTGTTGGTTTAGACTGCGATTTCTGGACAGTAATTCATTTAGGATTTTGGATATTCCCTTCCTCCCATTACATCCCAGTTTGGTATGTACAACTGAGCAAGGATTTGGGGGTTTTTTGTTTGTGTTTTTTTGTGGTTTTTTTTGGTTGTTTTTTTTTGGTTGGTTTTTTTTTTTTGGGTTTTGTTTTTTTTTCTAAATTTGCACTTTACCAACTGTACCCTCAGTTTCATTCTTTCCATGAATTAGATTTCAGTTAGCCCTCCCCTGTCCAGCCTTGCCTGGGATGTTTTGCTAGCAGTATATTAGAGTATAAACTGCTTTTGATTTTATTGAAGGTGATCTGTGATTTTCAGGGATTTTTTCATTGTTTTGTCTTCAATTAATGGGATATTTCAGGAGAAAATACATATACTTCAAAGTGGGCATTACTGGAAAAGCTTTCTTAGGGGAAAGATGTTTTTTCAGATTTTTTTTTTTTAAATTGCTTTTCTGTCAAGTGTTTTTTTTTTTTTTTTGTCATTGAGACATGCTGGTTACTGTCCAGGGATGTAAGCATTTGGTTTATGTATCAGGGTGAAAAGAATGGCTGAATTTAGCTGCGTAGGGGGGAAGAAAAACAATATCACTATTAAAGCATTAAATGGTATTCAAAAATAGAGATCTTACTGCTATTGCCTTAGGGTTTCCTTAGAATTTATTTTTAAATTTAAATGTTTTCTTAAAACTAGAATATTTTTAGAGAAAGTTAAGAATTGCAAGATCAATGCATTTTCAAAATAACAAATTTCAGGCAAAATGGTTGTGTTGAAGAGCTGACCTGGTGGCTCCAGCATGATGTGGTAATTTTTAGTACCATACTTCTTTGTGCTCTGCCAGGTTGCTGACAGAGATTTCTTCTGCCTGGGATGGGTGCCAGAAGTACTTCTATCGGTCACTTGCACGTCACTCTCGGCTCCAGACAGCCTTGTTAGCACCTGCCAAGGTAAAACCAGCAAAGTAAAACCAGAATCTTAGTTCTGTTAACTTCATTTTACCAGCTTGGACTGAAATTTCCAGTAGTAAAAAAGTGATAATGGGAGATAATGCTGTGTTGTGTAATATGATACTATGACACTTTCGTAGCGCTCATTAAATGCAGCATGTTGAAACCTGCTGTTTTATGAAGGGACAAAATTGGTTTAGGGAAAGAAGTTAATGATCAGTTCAGTGTACAGTATTTTTCATCCCAGCAGATTCCTAATTGCCTAATTTTTGTGCATGAAGAAACTCATGAAACATGCTGAATCCAAACTTGTAAGGAAAATAATCCCAATGTTACTCAGTATTCTTGAAGGAATCAGTTGATAGTGATAACTGGAGTCTGTGTCAAACACAAAAAGCGCTAATATATTTCTTCATTTAAAGATTGGTCTAAAACTACTAGAACAGACAAATTATCTCTGCCATACGAGAACCACTTTTCCAGAATTTTAGAAAAAAAAGCATCTCTTCCAGATGTTCTTCCTCTCACTATGCTTTACCCCTTGTTTTACAACATGTTCTTATCAAAGTCACACCTGATACTGAATACAAACAGTGGAATGTGACTGTGATCAGTTATGCTCTGTGTTGTGACCATTTATTCTGACCTTTAAGATGTGACCACTTTTAATGAAAAGAGTGAAAGTAATTGTCAGTATATCTGGTAAAATGAATGGCTGTAGCATTGGTCATGAATGTAAAGCATTTAGGCTGGTAACTCTTCAGACTTTAGTCATTATTTATATAAGGTAGTTTTAATACTGGAACCAAATTCCTAACAAGAATTGCTGCAGTGGAGTGAAATGTAATGTGAGTGACTGTTGCAGAAGTTACTTGAAAGGCAAATCTATATGCAAATTTTGTAATGCTTGTTCAATTAACCCATAATCTTTCAGCCTGCTCAGTGGAATGGAGGCACACAGACTGCTATTGTCTTGTTGTTCATCTGACTGTTCCCTCTCACTTTTGCTGTCTCTGTTTTGTTTAGGATATTGGACTAGGCAGCATTGAACGCTGCAAAGGGTTCACTGCACACCTCATGCAGATGCTTGTGAGACAGAGGCGATCTCTTACTGCACTGACAGAACAGTGGATCTTACTCAGGTATTTTCTTCTTTCCAACTTTCAATATTTCCAGCCTTGAAATGTTGGAAAGAAGTTTTGACAGTGAGCAAATCAGTTCAAGAAAGACAGAAAATAAGGTAGAAGAAAATAACAACTTTTTCTCTGTTTCCCTATTTCTCTTCCCCTCAATTTAAGCCTAGATAGAAAAGATTTAAGTTTATCCTATCACTGCAGCCAGTATTTTAGAATCAAAATAATTTTGTAGAACAAGTAAGGCATATATGTGAACTAATTCCTGTACTTTTAATTACACAGTTAAACCATTAAACTTACAGATTGTTATATCTCTCTCATTTGGTATTGGCCTAAGTTAATTTTGTTTACATTGAAGTTGTTGGCTTAACCTGGGGCAAATAAATGATCTGGGGCAAATAAAAAATGATGGTATTTTGAGACAAAATAAATAAAGCATCTACAGCTTACAAAGAAAAATTCTAGGAAGGTGGGACATACTGGATGTCGTGTCAAAATTGTAAAAGGAAAAGTGTGTAAGAATCGTTCTTACTCTGTGTGATCTTTCACTTCATTGCTTGAGTCATCGGAGTCATTGCAAATGTCACCTTTGTTGAGCATATTTGTGCTTAGCACTCTGTAGTCCATAAAACTTCTAGAAGTCAGGTTAGGAGCTAGTACCTTTGTACAGAGAAGGAATTCTGGACTGGGGATTACTAGTGCAAAATTTATTCTAATGCCAGTAAATGAAAAAAATGAGTTAACAGAAACCCCCAACTAAACAAACTCCTCGGCTTTACAGTCACAGAAATAGCAAAACTTTCAGGACACTTACCTGCATTACTATGACTTTCATAGCAAATCAGATTTCCAGGGCTTTTTAGTATTTCATAATTCAGAGAGGGAAAAAAATCACTGATTAACTAACTTTAAAAAAAAACCAAACAACTATTGTTTTAGTTTTTCCAGGACAAGTTATCTAGATTAAAAAAAAAAAAATTAAAGGTAGATCTTTTAAAAATGAAGTACAACATAAAACTCAGTGATTATAAATTCTCTTTCTTTCTTCTTAACTAGGAACCTCCTGAGCTGTATACAAGAGATAGATTCTGGGTTGACTGCTGATGGAGACTACAATGCAGCATTTCCTCCTCAAGACAGTATTCAGCGCTGGACGGACAGACTGCAGCAGCTCTGCATGCAGTGTGTGATGGTTCTCGAGGAGCTGTCCTGGTTTATCCAGTGCTGCCCAAAAGAAGAGTCAGCCAGGTGCAGTGACAGTGAAAGGACCGATGTGAAACCCAACATTGCTCAGAGTTCAGTCCCTGAAATGGGAGATGTTCTTGCAGGAATACCTGACCTGATTCCCTCAGATCTGAAACACTTGTCTCCAGTGACAGCTGAGCAGTTGCCTCCTGGGTGCAGGATGCGAAATAAGGATCAGCTGTGGCTGCAGACAGCTACACAATTGACTGCAATGATAGCAAATGTGAAGGCCATGAAAGCAGAGGTGGACAGAGTAAGACAACAGTCCCATGAGACCTCCTTCTATTCCTGGTGAGTTCTACACATGAGCATCTCTTCTTTATGTTCACATAGTATGTGTAAAGTAATTTTGAAAATTTTCACCTATGCATATATTGAACAGTGGGTTCAGGTGCTCTTCAAACATTTTTCTGTTCTTTTTTTTTTTTTTTTTTTTGCAAAATGCAGTGTCTGACTCTTTAAAGAAATTTAAAGTCTTCTCCCACTCCCTTGACAAGTGAAAAAAATTTCTGTCTCAGCTTCCCACTTTGACTTTGGTCTCTCAGGATTTTATCCCCATAGCTCCTTAGCTAAGGAGGTGAATTTCAAATATAAATTAAATGAAGAAATTTTCATTTTAAAATACATTTGCAGCCTATTTAATAACAATTTTCTAATTTTCTCTCTGCTTCAAACAGTGTGACTATAAGCTTTCTGTCAAATCTTTTATTTAATTCAGAGTGGAGATATGCTGCCTCTCCCTTATCCATGACCAAGAAAAAGTTTCATCTTAAGTTGGACTGTTGGTTCTTCTTTCAGTATTATGGTATTTCTGTTGCAGGAGAGACTTTGAAGTTTGCTCATCAGCTGTGAGTTGTTTGCTGGAAGTCTCAGCCCAGTTACAAAGCTTAGAGTCCCTGTTTCTTCCAAATGGACAAGACATGGAAGCTGCAAATCAGATGGCCCTAATCAAGAGCCTAAAGTACATACAAGAGGAAGTTAATAACACATGTTCACACTTCACAGCCTGGAGAACACAGCTTCTTGCTTCTGTGTCAAATTACACTGGTGAGGATAATTTTTCTCCACTTGATTTGTAATGTTGGTAAAGACAGAAGAATTTATTAGCTTGGTTATTGCTGAAGGTGGCCCTGTGTTCCTTCTGATATTCAAAAACTTCAGAAATGAAAACTTGCAAAATTTACTCCAGACTTCATTTGTGCAGTATAATTTTTTTACCAATTCTATTACTGATGGATCCTGCACCATAGTTGTAGGTCAGGATTAACAAGGAGATTTTGGTAGAACTGTGTAGTAAAAGTTGCATGGTGCTGTCATTGTCCTTGCATAAAGGAAACATAGGAATCTGTAATCTGATGTTTACAAGTTTGTAAAACTGCCTGTGTTATGGTTCAAAAGGAAATCAACAGCCAGAGGAAGAGTTTGTGGAGCAATTCTCAACAAAAGTGGAAACTGTTATCCATGCTGTTCTGTATGCTGTTCAGTGTTTGGTAGAGAGAAAACAGGAAGGTGGAAAAGAGGAAGAAAAATCTTCAGAGGAAAATGGTAAGTTTGTCAATGTACTTGAGTGGGGAGCAGAAGAGTTTAAACTATGCATACCTTAAAATTTCTTAAATAGTGTGAGTCAGAGGTACTAGTACCCAAGGAAATCGCTATTTTAATAGAAATTGTCTATTTAAACAGATAGGGTGGCTATTTCTAGATTGATTGCTATGACATTTTTATATCACGTCTGACTTGATCTCCATTTTTTTTCATGTGTTTCAAACAAAGAGGATGCAGCCTTACTTGATGTGATTAAAGCTGGACATATAACTAAACTTTTGGATGAAGATCTGTCTGCTGATTTGGAGGCTTTACATGTGCAAAAGGCAATTTTAGGTGTTTCAGAACTCCTGGAGATCCTGAAATCTTACAGGGAAGACTGCACTTCATATAAACATAAGGTAAAATTTTTCTTTTCATGACTTTTTTGGCTTAGGGGTCTTGAGAGATTTGGAATTGTAACTACTTTGGTGGGTAAACATGCATTGCTTCTTCTTGCCCAGTGCCTTAGAAGTATGTGAGAAACTGGGGACAAATAAAAGTAGTCTTCTGTAGTGCAAAAGCCAGACATTTCTGTAGTAAGAAGACCAAGCTTTGGTGAAAAATCTAGCAAAAGCTCCAGAAATGTTAGAAATTGTACTTAAACTCATCTACTGATATTTCTGCTTTGAGCATCTGTTTTCAATCATTGTCATAAGCTTCTCTGAGGTGCATGTCAGTAAGTACAAGTAATGACTGACAGCTGGTTTTTTGTTTTAATTGTAGTTCTTCGACCAGTCCTGCTATTTGCTGGTGCGTCTGAAGCCCATGCTCTGCAAATATTCAGATCTCATCCTGTTCTACCTCACCATTTCACTGGCGTCTCACAGGAGTACTGGAAAACTTCTTTCTGTTCTAACCAGCATTTTTACAGAGCTTGCTCTGAAGGTAAGTTATTAGAGATAACACTGGCTTTATGGCAAGCATAGTTAATGTGTAAAAGTCTTGAGTAGAAAGTAAGCTGAAAAATGTACTTACAACTGAGGAAGATTTTGAGTTTTTGTTCACCTTTGCAGGGATTTTGTCTGCCAAAAGAGTTACTTGAAGATGAAGCAGGAGAGGGAGCAACAGAGTTCCATGACTATGAGGATGGTGGTATTGGAGAAGGGGAAGGCAAGAAGGATGTGAGCGACAAAATAGAAAGTGAAGATCAGGCAAGTGTTTGGGTTTGATCTTGTTTAATTGAAGTGAAACTGAAAAAGCTCTTGAAATCCCTTATGTGGATGTCTCAGGTAAAAAGAAACATGAAGTTGTCTTCAGTCTCCTGTTTGTGTTGGCTTTTATCTTTGTCTATCAGCTTATAAATCTTGTTGTGATCCTTTTAATATCACAATATATTTGTGTGTTTTAATATGCTTAT
This sequence comes from Pyrgilauda ruficollis, assembly GCF_017590135.1. NCBI lineage: Eukaryota > Metazoa > Chordata > Aves > Passeriformes > Passeridae > Pyrgilauda > Pyrgilauda ruficollis. Next base: position 4,139,998 of record NW_024526711.1, on the reverse strand, counting down.
GAAACTTTTAATATATAGGCAAGGTCCATTGTAATTTTGAGCTTTACCATTGATTTAGATAGAAGACAGTTTTCGAAAAGGGGAAGAGAAGGAGAAAGAGGATCAAGATTCTAAACCAGACATCGAAGGAGAAGACAATGCAATCGAAATGTCTGAAGACTTTGAAGGAAAGATGCATGATGGAGAATGGGAGAAAAAAGGTTTGATTCTTCCACTATGGCTAACTTATAAGAAAAGTTATAGATCAGTCTAGTAATGGTTGATGCTTTCCTATAACATGTGCATGTGTGTCTTTTTCAGCATATATCAATTAACTGAATGGGGTGATAAAATTAAGGTTCAAAGTATGATTGCTTATTTGCTTCTAAAGTTAACAAAAACGTGCACTTTCTCTCTTCTGTACTCAAACACATTCTGATCTGTACACAGAAGATGAGGAAAATTCAGATGAAGAAGAGGAACTGGATAAGCAGATGGGCAATCTTGATAATGCTGAAACTGATGATAAACTAGATGAAAGGCTCTGGGGGGATGATGAAGATGATGATGATGAAGATGCTAGTAGTAAAACAGAAGAAACTGGACCAGGAATGGATGAGGTAATAAGGAATGCGGTAGGAGGAAAAAAGTATCAAAGGAATTGAACTTTGCTAACTTATTGTGATCTAGAATGGGAATTGCCTTTTGTAGCTCTTTGCCTTAGAAGGGGATAATTTCAGGGAATAAATTCTGTTGAGTGTTGTCTTTTTTTTTTTAGTAGGAGATGATGTCACTGAGACTTTGAAAAGGGGGTAAAGTAATTGAGTTTCTTTTGGATTTATTAATAGGAGGATTCAGAGCTCGTTGCAAAAGATGACAATCTGGGGACAGGAAACAAAGATAATAAAAAACAGCCTCCCAAGAATGAGGAAAAAGAGCAACAGGAAGAGGACAGTGGAAGTAAAGAGAAAATCCATGAACAAATTGATGAGGTAAAAATTATTTGTACTACATGGAGTGTCTTGCTGTTAAACCACACTCTGTTGCATATGCCATGTGTTTCTGAGAATTTAAAATGCTTTTTTTTAATAGTGAAGTGCCCTGAAAAGAAGTTCATTTCAGAGCTAAAAGTAAAACATACTGTATGCATTATAATACACATTCATTTTCTGATTCATATTCAAGGAAGGATTTTTTTTTTTTTTTGCAGTACCCTGAACTTGCAATAGCTGCCAAAACAGGCTTTACATTGAATTGGTATTTTGATGGACAAAGCTTCAAAACTCTAATTCTGTTGTGTAGCAACAAAGACACCTTAGTATGCAAGATACCTTAGTATGTTGTGTAGCAACAGAAACACCTTAGCATCTCCAAGAGTGCATATTCTGTTTAGAATGTTTCAGCTAGGAAAATTGGCTTTTGAACACAAAACATGCTGCTTGTAAGGTCCACCAATTTATGTAAATACATTTGCTGAATGCATGATTATGTGTACCACTGGAAATCCACTTTTAACTGATCAAAATGTAATATTGTATCCAGTATTTCTTTGTCCTAGAGAATACAGTAGTATCTTGTTTCCTGTCTTTGCCTATCCTCCCACTTAGTCCATACCTGTTATTTTTTGCCCCATTCTTTTGCTGACAGCGTGAGTATGATGAGAATGAAGTAGATCCTTATCATGGCCAGCAAGAAAAGGAGCCTGAAGTTGAACCTTTGGACCTTCCTGATAATTTGAATCTGGAGAGTAATGAGAAGAGTGATGATGAAGAGGATGAAGGTACAGCTGAAAATCTCTACAGATTCCTAGATGAAAGCCACATGGAAGTTGGGGGGACAATCAGATCATGAACCATTTTGTCTATAGAAAGGAGAGAGATGGTGGTAGGATTCAGTATAACCACCAAGAAGCTGCAAATTCATTTGTGCATCCAAATACCAACATACCAAATGCAGGCCAGACAAGAAGTCAGCATGACAACACTTTCCTTTACTTCCCTTTCATGCACACTGTGAAGCATGCTTTCTCATGTTACCCAAGTGTTAAAGCCTGACTTAGGCTGGAATCTCCTTGTTTAATTGTCCAGTTGCTTTTGTAGTTTCATTATATTTCTGTTATGCCTTCAGGTATTTGTACTCTCAAAAGTCAATTGGCCCTCAGGAATTTTAGGTTAAAGGAAATTACTAGGAATTCATCCTGTTGTACTGGTAGCTAGAAATCAACTGTGACTTAAAGGAATTATCTGGCTATAGAAAACACAGATTCTCTGTATAGAACTGAGAAATTGATGGGTTTTTGATAGACTGGGCAGTTTTATTCCAAATACCTGTAATAGTCTCTGTGTCTGTACTTCACTGAAAGTTTTATATACCCTTCTGGTTTTTTTTTTAATCCAGAAGAAGAGAATGATTTTGAAATAGATGAGAAACCTATGGATTTAAATGAGGCAGAGAAGACAGAAGAACAGAATGCAGAGGATAATGGTGAGACAGAAGGAGATGATCAAGATGCAAAAGAAGCTGAAGAAGGCATTTTTGAAGATAAAGAGGAGAGGGAAGATAAAGGAGATAAAGAAGATCAAAATCATGATCAAGAAGAAAAGGCAGAGAACACTGAGGATGCAGAAGAAGAAGAGGAAGAGTCACAACCATCTGATGAGAAAAAAAATGAATCTGCTGAAGCTAAGGGAATCCCTAATGAAGACCAAGGCCTTCAACCTCAGGTACAGTGTAATAAATAAAAGTGTGATTTTCTTTTTTTTTTTTAATTGCCTTATACAAGATCTAAGAAATGGGTGTGCGCTGTGATACTCTGAAACAAATTTGACTTTGAGTAGATACAATGTTAGTGACATTCTTCATCAGGATAACAAGGTATGCACATCAAGATATGCTTATTAAACATGTGTTTCTGCTGTCTGTGTTCCTGCTGCCTCCTCAGCCTTGTGTTAGAATGGAACAGACTATTTCAGTTGGAAGGGACCTACAGATATCATCTAGTCCAACTGCCTGACCACTTCTGGGCTGACCAAAAATTTAAGCATTGTCCAAATGCCTCTTAAACGCTGACAGCTCTGGGGCATTGACCATCTCTCTAGGAAGCCTGTTCCAGTGTCCGGTGTTTGACCACCCTCCCAGTAAAGAAGTGATACTAAAGTCCTAACAACCATTCCCATGAATCCTATCACTGGGTACCAGGGAGAAGAGATCAGCACCTCTCTCCCTATGTCCCTTCCTCAGGAAGTTGTAGAGAGCAATGGAGCCACCCTTCAGTCTCCTTCTCTCCAAACTAGACAAGCCCAAAGTCCTTAGCCACTCTTTATAGGACATTGCTTCCAGCCCTTGCACCACCTTTGTTGCCCTGTGGCCACATTTAAGGACCTTCCCATCCTTCTTAACTTGTGGGGCCCAGAACTGCACACAGCACTCAGGTGAGGCTGCACCAAAGCTGAATACAGCGGATTCACCCCCTCTTTTGACCAGCTGGTGTTGCTGTGTTTGCTGCACCCCAGGAAGGGGATTGCCCTCTGGGCTGCCAGGGCTCAGTGCTCACTCACACTGAGCCTGCTGTGGGCCAGCATCCCCAGATCCCTTTGCAGGGCTGCTCTCCAAGCACTCTTCTTCCCAGTCTATTCTTGAGCCCAGTGTTACTCTGTCCTAGGTGCAGAATCCAGCATTTGGACCTGTTAAGTTTCATCCCCTTAATCATGGTCCAGTGCCCCAATCAATCTAAATCCCTTTGCAAGGGACCTTTTATCCTCCAAGAGAGCCCACAGCATCTCCCGATTTGGTATCATCAGCAAACTTGCTAATGGAGCATTCAACTCCTGCATCCAGCTCATTGATGAATACATGGAACAGGACTAGACCTGGAGCTGAACCCTGAGGAACAGCACGGGTGACAGTCACCAGTCAGATGAAGCCCCATTCACTACAACTATTTAGCCCTAGAATCCACCCAGCACACTGTGAATCCACTCATCCCACAGCTGGACAACTTGTCCAAAAGGATGTTGTGAGGGACACTATCAAAAATCTTACTAAAAATCCAGAAAAACAACATCCACTGCTTTCTCTTCATCTGCTAGGCTGGTGACCTCATCACTGAAGGGGTATCCAGTGAAACAGGCCTTTCCCTTTGTTAAGCCATCCTGACTGTGTCTTATAACTGTATTTGTCTTCAAGTGCCTTTCAATAACACACAGTTCTCAATGTTTTTTAGAATATTAAAATAATCTGATGTTATTTCAGGAAGAGGAGGATAAAGACAATTCAGAGATGGATGAAGAGATCCCTGAGGCTGAAGAAAGAATGGAGCATGAAACACAGGGGCAGACTGGGCAAGAAAATCTGCAGAGTGACAGTGCTGTTGAGCTGGCTGGAGAGGCTTCAGAAAGAGACCAGTCTAAAGAGGTAAATTATGTGGAAATGTCCAAGTTAAAAATGCTAAATTTCTGAAATGTGTTTTCAAGTTGAAATCAGGGAATTGCTGCCATAGTTTTTAAGAACTATGTATAAGACCTTAGTTTATACCAGTTATAAATTCACTGAAAAAAACCTTAAAGACCATGTAGATACCCTGTATTTTCACTGCTATAAAGGTAAGTTTAGGGTAATTGTTGGACTGTAGAAGTGGCTTGTCTGCTCTCCATAAGAATTATGATTGCAGTTATGAGCCATTGGTCATTCAGAACAGAATGTAGCAAAGCATTGCAGTTTAACATCTGGAGTTTGTTTACAGTAGTTTCTATTTTTGGTTACACTAGAAATTTGGTTTTTTTCTTTCAGGAAAGTGGAACTGGAGCTTCAAGTGCAAATCAGTCAGAAGGCCACGAATCCACACGCATGGCCCGGATGGCTTCTCAGAAGCAAAGCATAAAAAATACGCAGGTTTGTCTCTTCTTTTAAATTTTTGTTTAAATGTCTTAATATTAACCTGCAAATACGCAGGACTCAGTTTCTCCTTGTCAAAGCGCTGTTCTCATTAGTGGTGGGTTGCACTTCTCTTGAAGTTCATAGTGTTAATTTGTTCCTTTTCAGAGTTTCAAGAGGAAACCTGGGCGGGCAGACAATGAGCGCTTGATGGGAGATCACAATGAACGTGTCCACAAGCGACTGAGAACCATGGAATCCAGCAGTGAAGCAAAGCAGGATGCAACTCAACCTCAACAAAACGTGGAGGAGGCTGATGCATTTGAACATATTAAACAAGGCTCTGAACACTATGATGCACAGACATATGGTACAGTGGTATTTCTGGGGATAAAGAGTTGTCATTGCAGAATCAAATACTGAAACACTGGTATTTGCTGTAGTTTTCCCTGTTTGCTTTTTAAAGTTATGTTTGACAATCCTTGCTTTGGTTAAAGGTGCCACACCATTTCACTACAATAAATGCTACTCTTTGGCAGTCAGACTGAAACTAACAATAACTCTTCTGGAAATACTGATTTTGACTTTAAAAAAATTGATTTTATCTTAATATCTTTACAATCTATTCTCTTCATATCTTACTTCAGCTAATCAAGGCAATAGCTTACTGATATGACACAGCAGAGTGAAAGATAAAACAGGGGTTTGAGCCTCAGATCTCTTGTAAGTTCACTGAAATTGATACACAATGGCCTCAGAATGCAACATTTTTTTTAACTTGACTACTTCTCCTTCCACTTTCCTCTTCACAATTATTGTTGTCTTTGTGCAGATGTAGCTAGCAAGGAGCAAGAGAAGCCTATTATGCCTCGTGAAGAAAAGGAAGAAGGAGACTTTGAAGATGCAGCAATGGAAACAGAAATGCAGGATGAGGATCTCAGAGCAGTAGACACTGAAGAGCTGAAGCCAGAAAAAAAGAAGTCTACTGCCACTAAACCTTCTGGTATATTAACTTGTAAAGCATTCTAAATGCATGCTGATATGGATCTTTAGATGTATATGTGGATATTTAGATTTGCATGTAGTGGATATGTTTCATAAGGCTAAATGCCTGCTCTAAATTGATTCCTCTGCAGCAGTACTCTTACTTCTGCCCAGTAACCATCATTAGCCTTTGCTAAACTGACTGAGTGACAGAGGGGTTTGCTGCTTTTTTTCAAGTTAATGGTCTCTAATCTTTATCCACCACTTTGAAGAAATAAAAAGCAAACACTTCCCTGCTGTTCAACAGTGCAAATTCACTTAATTAATTGGCATTTAACAATGCATTCCAGTGTCACCACCATCAGCACCACGTAACTCAACTGCTTTATGCATAACTTCTGGAAAAAAAACCCCAAAAAACCAAACCAGCAAGAAGTAGAGGAGCTGGTCTGAACAACATCTCGTGAGGTAGCACCAAACTTTCACTGCCTTCTTTCTTAAATGGGAACAAAACTGAGCAGCTAACAGAATTAGTTGGTAGACAAGATAGGTCTGACGTGTCAGCCACACATCCCCCCCACCTCCTTCCAAATAAAAAATAAGCTAGGTAGAAGGATCTCTTGCCAATTGCAATAGAAATTGTAATTTTGATGAATCTAAGTAAATGACACCATAGCTTGGAATTTTGAAATATTTTCTTCTTGAACAACACAAAGCATGTCTGGAGAGGGGAGACGAGTTTTGCAAGCTTACATTCTTGCCTCCCACTCCCTTGAGCTTTAATCACTTAGATCTCTTGCTAGGCTCTTTATTTATGGTACAGGTGTGCAAGTAATCAGTCTACTTGTTTTTCCACATGATTCTCTAACTGTATGTTCTGAAAAACTAGTCTTTGAAACGTGTCCTACAATGTCATTCTTTTTCTCCTTTAGAATAATTCTTAAGAAATGAGTTGTTAAATAGCATAGTACAGTAGAAACAGTAATAAACTCTAGTCCATTCCTTTATTTGTAAATTGAATTTTGATTTATAGAAAACTGTTCTGTTAAAAAATCAGAGTAAAAGATAAGCAAAGATTGCCATTTTTTAATGATGATTTTCTGACTTCTCATGACTTTATACCTCCTATCATTTGTCATAGAGGTTATGAGAGTCAGTAAATGTACTTCAGCAGTGGAACTGTCAGGTGTTAAATATCTGTTAACTATTACTTTGTTTCGCAAGAAGTTTACAAGACAGAAAAACAATTTGCATTAGGAAATGCATGGTTTTCTGTTCCAGTGAGTTGCAAGATATATTCATCCCATTCCTAGAATTAAATGTCTTAAAATTTGGCACTTCTTTTAAAAGAATATGTCCGCTGCACTACAAAGCATATGAGATGCTCTATGAAAGAGTCTAGATACAATATTGCTTCTTGTATTATGTGTGATCCATGAAGTCAGTGATTAGTTTTGTGGTTGTAGGACCGGGTGACGTGGAGCCAGAGCTCCAGACTTTTGACGCGGAGGATGTCAATGACTCTGCACCAGAAAAACTACTACAGGTGGCTAAAGAGAAGCCAGAGAGAAGCAAGGAGTCAACCATACACACAGCCCACCAGTTTCTGATGGACATTCCCCAGGTACGATACCCAGTCTGTCTTTCAGCTACAGCAGGAGAAACAGATGGTTTTACTTGACCTGTGTTCATGAAACTCCGTGAATGCAAAAGACTAGAATTACTTTTATTCAGCCAATTTAGTCATTATACATTAATACAGTACTTATTTATAACAGCTGATTGTAGGTATTTTAGAACCTTTTTGAGCTTTTATTAGTGTCTCAATTAAAAAAATACACGGCCTAGAAGGTCATAGAGCTTCCTGTAACACGGTTTTCCAGTGCAAACGTCTGTGCAAAAGCACATTTTATAAAGACCTATGGCACAGAAGTAGTTGGTGGTGAATAACCAGTTGATAAAATAAAAATATTTTCAGTGTCTGGTGTTTTTTTAGAAGGATTGACCTTTCATTCTTACAGTGTGGTGTCCTAAGTACTCACTTGGAGGGTGCTATTTTACTGTTTCTATGCATAACACAGAAAGGAATGTGTGCCAGCTGCACTGGGTATTTCTATCTTAATGCCAAGTGTTGCAGCTTTTTGGAAGAAGGCTGCTGAATGCAAGTGTTCTCCTGTTGTCAGAAGAGTTGTGGCTTTGAGCTTTGTAGTTTTTTTCCAACTGGCCCACAAAATGTGGAACAGGAGAGGGAGCTCTTGCAGCACCATTTAAAGGGGAAAGAGGCAGCTGGGGGAAAAGTGCAGCTTTTCACCTTTCAGCAGAAGAAAGAAGAGAGAAATCCCCTCCATGTCTGTTCTTTCTCCCTTCCTTAAACGTGCAGCAGGTGACCAGTGGGACGGCTGCTGCTTCTTGAGGAATGAGAAGTTACTGGGACTATTGAGTCTGGAGTCATGGGCTTATTTTCCTTAGTCCGTAAGCCTGCAGGTTATGCAGAGCATGTATTGCTGTTTGGCCAAACTGGAGATTTAGAAGTCAGGGACAGAGGCTATCACTGTGAGATAAAAGTGAGAGTAAAAGTGTCATAAAGCTTGGGTGTCCTTTAACAGAATGGCCTATCAAATAATATTTGGTGCCAGGTAATGAGGATGATGTCATTCATTTTTCAAGTGGTTTGAATGAAGCTTGTATAAAAATATAACTAAGTGAAGTATACTGTTTTCAAAGATACTAGTTAGGTGTAGTGTTCAGTAGTTTGGTCTCCATTATACTGTCAATAAATATGGTGTTTGTCAAGAAAATTTCACTGATTTATCTTGAAATTCTATATTGTATTGTATTCAGTGTCATAATCATAGATATTCCCAGCTTTGTTTCTGTATTGATTAAATCACATATGGAGATATTTGTGGGGAGGTATTTATCCTTCATGTACATAGAAACTATTAAAAAACATGGAGATTTAGAATCTTCATTTAGGTATTCAGGTATTTTTTTGTTTATAAGAATGAGAACAATGCATTTTACTTTCATTATTGTTTGCTATACTTTGGAGATCACCAGATGTGTAGATTTATTTTTCTGTCTCATAAAACTCATAACTCCACTTCTAGCACATCATTAGAGATCCTGAAGAGCTAAGAAAGGAACTTGAAAGGCAATTGGAAGCTTGGCAGACACAACAGCCTGGAACTCCAGAAGAGGTTCGTGACCTCATTTGAATATAAAACTGTCATAAGAATCCTTCATTGCATTATTTCATCTTCTTTTACTGCTAAAACGCTGAGGAATCCAAGCAGGCTGGAATTTAAAATACCCAAAATCACATGATATAGATACTATTTTTGTTGTTACATTTACCTTACTTTGAAAAACATACTACATTATTCTACTACATTATTACAAACATACTACTTTTAAGAAGCAGGATGCTGTTTCAGATCTTGTTTTGAACATGAATGCAGATTGTCACATAAGGCACCCTCAGTTTTAGCTGGTTACTGCCTTCCCCTTGGTGCACTGAGGTTTGGTTTCTTTCTTCAGACAGGGCTCCCCATCTTTTTTTGTTTTTTCATAATTCACTTTAATTTCTTTGTGTGATGTAGGAGAAGGAAGCAGCGCAGCTGTGGCAGAAGTATTTAGTACTGACAGCTCCTCTATCACAGCAGCTTTGTGAACAGCTGCGACTCATCCTGGAACCCACTCAGGCCGCCAAGCTGAAGTATGTTGGGTCTTTCTGAGGCTTCTGATTTCTTTAAACTCGTGGGTTTGGGGCGCTTTAACCTCTGTAAAATTGCAGCTTTATGTCGTTCTTGCATTACAGTAATTACTCCTGTTTGCAAATGCCTTCAATTTCCTTGTACAGGAACATTAGGTTATTTTATTAAATGCAAACATGATACAGTAGTTGGCACCCATCCTGATGATATTACCTCCTACTTTTATTTTTCTCCTGTGTAACAGATGATTAATGAATTTCACCATTTGACGTTAAATCAAAGATTATGTTAAATGTCAAAATGTTTTACGTTGTTTAATGTTTTAAATGATTATTTTTTTAAAGAAATACAGACTTGTTTCAAACTGGTGGATTGTAAATTCAAGGTCTGCCTACCATTTTAGGTACCTAGATATAAACTTCTTTCAAAACCACTGAATATCCATCTTACATTAAAAAAGTGGGGGATATTTTTATCTATAATGAAATATCAGTATTAAAACTACTAATATTTAATACTAACTAATATCCAAATCCAAATACTGGATTTGTTGTATTTTTTAAAATATTTGATGTATATGCTGCATAGGCCATGGATTTCCAGAATGAGATATTTGCTGATAACTCCTGTCACTATGTCTTTTTTCTCAACTTTCAGAGGAGACTACAGAACTGGGAAGAGACTGAACATGCGCAAAGTGATCCCCTACATTGCCAGCCAGTTCCGAAAAGACAAGATCTGGCTGCGAAGGACCAAGCCCAGTAAACGACAGTACCAGATTTGCCTGGCTATTGATGATTCCTCTAGTATGATTGACAATCACTCTAAACAGGTAAAATAAAACTTTGGGAGGAGTATGGAGAAACCACCTGTCATTGATGTGTAGTTGCTGACCTGTTTCATACAGGGCTGGTGGCTGCTGGAAAGTCTGATAATTCCAAAGCACCTATTTCTCCAGTCCATGTGATTGAACTCTTGTCACTTCATGCCTAAGAGAATTATTAACATAAGATCAGTGAAAACTAGCTGAAAGGATGAGCTGTTAAGTTTGTTAGAGGTGTACATATCCACTGTAAAGCTACCTTTTGTGGCCTACAAAAGGCTGAAACTTCCTTATCTGACAATTCATTGGAGCGCTAAATATCCACTCATGATAGCCCACGTGCAGGGTTTTTATTAATTAAAATGGTGTTTCCTTCTGAACAGTTACTTATTTTTTCATTTTTTCTACCTAAAGTGGTGTCTCTAAATCAATCAGCTGAAGCCCTCAAGCAGAACTAGTGTATCTTTATTGAACTGACTGTCTTACATATGAGAGGCAATCTCTTCGATTATCTTTCTAGATGATGAAAAATAATTTCAGTAAAATTCTTCATATTTAATACTGGGCTTTGAGTAAAACATTGACTATGGTATTTTTGATGCAACTTTTTTCTTTAATAGCTTGCATATGAATCCTTGGCAGTTATTGGAAATGCTCTGACTCTTCTAGAAGTGGGACAAATTGCTGTTTGTAGGTGAGTTTGTTTGAAATCTCGACTTTTCTTCAGTACTTCAGAGCAGAATATAAATACTGGTGTCATGTTGTAATTTTCTCTCCTTTTCTGAAGCTTTGGAGAGACTGTTCAGCTGCTGCACCCGTTCCACGAGCAGTTCAGTGACCAGTCAGGGACACGGATATTGCGTCTCTGCAAGTTTCAACAGAAGAAAACAAAAATAGCCCAGGTACACAAGAATGTCTCTAGGGCAACAGTACCAATCTTCTCCAGACAAGATATCAGCAGCTTCATGGTTTCATGATCACTTTGTAACACTTACTAGTTTTTTGTATTTGAGAGTCTGATAGCAGGTTAGATGACAAAGAAATAAAATGGTCATAATTTTTTAACAGGAACAGTGTTTTCTCACTTTTAGTTCTGAAGTATACTTCTTTTAAGCATTCACTTTTCTCTGTTTTGAGTCTTAAAAAGTATTTTGGGTACAGATGATGTTCTTAATTTTAATGGGGATTACGAGACTAGATACTTCTGTTTCAAGCTGAAGCCAAAGAAGTCCAACCTAGAAATATGATGTATATTTTCAATTATGCCATTAATCTCATTAGCAGTGTACTGTGTTGATGGCTTTGCTAGTATTGGGAAAAAATTAATTCTGTTTGAAGGCTCTCTGAAGATTCTTTAGTTCAAAAGTACTTAATAAATTTAAATTTAAAGCAGGAGTTAATACAGGAAAATGCTAAGAACTGTATCTGTGTTAGGTGGTCAGACTGTTTGTCTTAGCATTTAAAATAGAGAAAGGTGTTTTTTAGAAATGTTTTCATTTTTAAGTTTATTATTTTTAAGATGAGATAACTTGATTTTCTTATTTATTTCCTCTGCAGTTTCTAGAATCATCAGCAAATATGTTTGCTGCAGCACAGCAGTTGTCTCAAAATATTAATCCGGGTGAGTTTTTTGTGTTACTGTGCTTGTTGCCATGGCAGCGGAATGCTCACTACAGTCCTGAAGCAGGATCCTGCCAGGAAGACTCCTAGGACTGAAACATCACTTGCATTAGGGCTTTGGGTTGTGTTTTGTCAAAAGTAATGTCTGGTTGAAATTTAGCTCAATACCCAGATGACACCTATTTCATATTTGTTAATAATTCACTAAAATTTTGTGTAAGACTTTTTAAAAAGGCACACCTCACCTGTTTCCCTTTACCTCCTGATTCCAGACTGTGTTAAGGCATAGACAGTGTCAGCTTGGAGCACTGTCCAGCTTCCTAAGGACCCTGACTCTCTAGGCACTTCTGCTCCTGCTTTAGAGCTTGATTTCTCTTAGTATCCAGAAGCACACTGGTCTGAGGAGGGAATTTGCCTCCTACTTGCTTTCACTGTCCTGCAACTTTAGGTCACGAGCTGCTTGAATTTCCAAGAACAGCTGAAGACTGCTTGCCTCGTGTCTGCGCCATAGTTAGTCTAAAAGATTGCTCTGTGGTAGTTAAAAGCTTGTCATTGTGGCAGCTGTGTTTTTATAACTTCTTGTTGTTGAAGTACTCCAAGAACTGGACAGTCTGGGATTTATAATCCACAACTGCTTTGCCACAGGGTGGCCAGGGTGTCACAATATTCTGAGGGGGAGCAGCATCCAGTTCTGTTAAACTAGGTGGGGATGCAGCAGCAATCAGCTCTTTAGGATTAGGGAGCTGGCAAGAGAAAAGGCTGTAGGATCCATCACCTCCTTCTGTAAAAGGACAAAGCCCTGTCACATTTGGGGCCTGTCTGCAGAAGTGCGTTCTGCATCCCCCTGTAACAATTAGGGCTTGCATTCCTGAGTGTAATTACTGTGATTTTACGTGTAACTAAATACATAACTTAGAATGTACCTCTAGAGGGATGTATCTGAATCTAGGGGCAACTTGGGTCAAGTAAAATGTCTCCAGAAATGGTTGGTGCTGAGGAATCCAGCATGGGTGCTATGTCTGGTTCAGGAGGTTTACTTCAGACTCATTGGACTGACTTGACAGAATTATATTAGATTAAGAGTTAACTTCTTTAGGAATACTCCTTTTTCCATTATACCCACAGGCAAACAGAAAATAGGGGCTTTTGCCCTTTAAACGTTTTACTCTGAACTTACTGGAATTTTAAATGTTCTTTGTGCTCAGAAACAGCGCAGCTGCTTTTGATTGTATCTGATGGAAGAGGCCTTTTCTTGGAAGGCAAGGAACGGGTGACAGCAGCAGTTCAAGCAGCTCGGAGTGCCAATATCTTTGTTATTTTCGTAGTGTTGGACAACCCTAATTCCCGGGTAAGTGAACAAGGGAGAAGTATTCAACTGCAGTGAATAAGAAACCGATACAAATCTTTTTCGTGTCTTTTATAGTGCCATACAGCTGCCTTATCTTTTGTAGAGGTCAGAGATACTGAAACCAAGTGCAGTTTTCCACGTCTGCCAGATCTACCATTTCTTCCTGCTGTGCTTTTTATCTTTTGTATTTAAAAAAAAAATATCTCAGCTTCCATGCCACAGAAAGGCTAAGAGCTCCCATCTTCAAACAGAATGCTTGTAGCTCTTGGCCACCAGGGAAGCAGCTGGCAGGTTGACAGATTTGGAGTTTGAGACATGCTTTGTTCCATCTCAGCTCTGATTCAGCTTGATAATTTCTGACAGCAGTCCCCAATTGACATGACAGCTGGAGCCAGTATGAGATTAAACATCAGACAGAAGGGAGTATGTGAGAGTTATTTAGTGCCTCGGTCGGGAGAGCTGAGTCCTGCATCTGGAAATGGGGGAAGAAAACTTTAGATATCCTTGGATGGGAAGCTGAAATACCTGGGAGTGTTTCAGGAAGGCTCTGTAGTGCAGTAAGTAAGCACACAAGCCTGACAGAGAATTATGTGGTAAAGACTAATTTTGTGGTTCGTGTTTTCTTCCTGTATCTTTATTTTTGCATACAAAACTCATCTGCTGTATTTAGTGTGGAAACACTAACAGTTCTCCTGCTGACAAACAGCTGAAAGGTTCTGATGAAACCTGGCTGCAGTATCAGGGGAAAATTCTGGGTGTCTTTCCCTTTCTAACCTTTTTTTTTCTGAGGAAAAAAATGTGTTTTTTCCGTAACCTTTATTAATTTCTGAGCTGCTACACTGAGCAACTAAGAAGTTACTTTACAAGAAGCACAGCTGGAGTTTAATTTGATTTTTGTCTTTGTAGTATTTGTTGAAATACTATGAAGTTGCTAAAGAATCTTCTGTTAGAGCACTGCACAAATATGAGTTGAACTCAGCACTAAAGAGCTTACAGACTCTCTCGGGAAGACATCAGATTAATAAAGCTAAAGTGCCAACAGTAAACTCAACTCATAAAATCCTAAGAAAAGCCAGAATTTATTTACAGAATTTGGTATTGCAGAAGCTTAAGCATAGTCCCTTCTAGCCTATAATTCATGGATTAGTACACTTTTATCTAGAAGGGCAAAAGAATTTAACTGATTTATGTTCAGCTTCTGATCTGATTTACCATTGAACACTTAGAGCTTTTAATCTTAAAAGTATTTTATTAACTTTTAATCTAAGGGGGAGAATTATAAGTACTTAGAAAGTAGGGTAAATTCTATTAGTGATCATGGAATATGTGCATCATTTAGTAGTAACATCAGCCCTTTTTTTACAGGATTCTATTTTGGACATTAAAGTACCTATATTCAAAGCACCTGGAGAATTGCCTGAAATCAGGTCTTACATGGAAGAATTCCCATTCCCGTTCTACATGATCCTTAGAGATGTGAACGCGCTCCCAGAAACTCTGAGCGATGCCCTCAGACAGTGGTTTGAGCTGGTGACTGCCTCCGACACTCTTTAGACTTTGTAGACAAGGTCAGGACCCCATTGCTGCTGCTGAACTGCTGAAATACAAGAAGCTGCATTTCATGGGAGGGGTCATAAAGCTCTTCCTAACTGGGATTAATTATCCTGCGGGAGCTGCCCTGGGGCAGAGACTGTGTAAGAACAGAATGGTTTGGGGGCATCCTCCCACCTGTGTCACAGGACAATTATGCAATGGTGAGACTGCGTCCTGCTATTCCCACAAGAAACGTAAAACTTGTCTTAAATTCTCTTGTAATAATTTATTACCTTTAAAAAAAAATTGTAATATTAACAGAGGTAATACTATTCCTGCTGCTCCCTCCCTGCCATAAGTAAAACCAGCCTTGTTCCTGGGAAGGCTTTTCTGCATTAGAAGTTGAGGTGTCTCGCAAATAAAGCCTTTTTCAGCATCACCCGTGTGGAGGTGCCTCTGGGAAGGAAGGAGTGGGGAGCAGGGGAGCCAGATGGTTTTAATCAACCAAAAAAAAAAAAAAAAAAGTACTTGAATACTTGAAACTATTCTGCGGTTTTACCACGTCCTTTTTAATTATTGCCGATTTTTGCCTGACGATAGCAGCAGGGAGTGTTCTGAATCACGCCATATGCTGACCCCTGCCTTACCACTTTACACTGTGAAGTTCGCCCCTGTCCGAGGCAGGCGTTGGGGATGTTTCATAAATCCGGCGTCTTGGAGCACGGACGTGATTTTTCATTGAGAAGGCTATGCATCTTGTATCGTCTGTACTAATAAAGAGAGGTACCACTCTTTGTAATTACGACGTCTGCGCCTTGAATTGATCAGACCTGAAGCAGGCCGAGCGGCCGTGCCGCCGCCGGGAAGCCGCCATGGCGCCGGACATGGCGGCCTTTGCCCCGCCCGCGCGGGGCGGGCCCGGCGGCCCCGTGGCGGGGCAGGGGCGGAGCCGCGTCATGGCGGCCGGGCGGCTCCCGCCGGGCGCGCTCACCCTCAAGCAGGTACGGGGCACGGGGGCTCGGGCGAGCTGCGTCCTGTGCAAACGGTGGGGTTTGTTTAAATGCCTCTCGAAGCAAAGGGCCGAGGGCGCAGCTCGCAGCACTGTCCTGGGGCGGCGGGCAGACTTCCCTCTCTCCTTGCCAGTTCCTGAGGCGGCAGCAGGTCCTTCAGTTGTACCGCAAAATCCTGCGGGCTATCCGGGAGGTCCCTGCTGAGCAGGATCGCCGCTACTTAAAGGACTGGGCCAGGGAGGAATTCAAGAGAAACAAGGATGCTACAGAAGAGGTGAGGATTGCGAACCCGCAACTCTGATCGCCTCGGGCATGTTCACTGCACTGGCCTGTGTGTCTTGGGGCTTTGTTTTGTAGGTGTCGCTTCCAGACTGGTGAACAAGTCCCCTGTTACTATTTCCTCATTTATGCAAAGAAATAATCCTGCATCTCTAAATATTGTCCCCCCTCTTAGCAGTAATGTTTCTCAAATTTCTAGACAAAAATCTGGAATTAAAAACTTGAACAACAAATACTCTACTTACTCAAACCACAGATCAAGAAAACCGTATATATATGGTAGCTGACATAAACTTAGTAATGGTTAAGCTTTTTATAGCTTTTTTTTTTTTTAACTTTAGTTTCACCTATATTCAAGCAGAATACAATCAACTGGGATGGTTAAGGGTGTGAAGCAAGTGTGAAATGCAGAAACCTTCACATTTCTTGTACATCTGCTGTCTTCTGCTTCCTAGTTCATTCCCTGTTCTAGCCAGCGCCCCAGGAGCTGGTGTCTGAGTTGTGCAGACAAAGCCTTAGAGCCCTTAGATAATGCTGAGAAAAACCTGCACCTGCTGTGTAAAACCCATCTCCATAATGCTTGTGTGCTAGTCTCACTACCGGCTTGCAAAGGCAGCACACACATTGGCACAAAGAAAACATTATTAGGGGTTTGAATCCTCTTAAAAACTGAGTTTTAAAGCAAAGCCATAACCAAGTACATTGTTAAGGAACTGGAGAAAATTAATCCATTTATTTACCTGTTTTTTAAGTGTCTCAGAGACAGCAGTGTTATGTCACATGAAGAAGTAAATGACAGTAGTGCCAGTAAGAACTGTATGTTATTGAACGTATTTTAATGCATTAAAAGTCTGCATGCTTGTGTAAAACCCGTGCTGTGTACAGATGTACAGTTCACTAGATTCCATTCTGTTTTACAGGATGCAATCAGGATGATGATTACTCAAGGCAACATGCAACTTCAGGAACTTCAGAGAACACTTAAGCTGGCAAAATCCTGATCTTCATTTTGTTGACAGTTTAATTTTTATCTGTTGCAAATAGGCACAGTGTTTTTTCTACAATGTGGTTACATTGGCAGCCTTTGCTGGCAACCTGGTAATGTTTGGAAGAGGAATCTATCACAGTGGGGGTTTTGTTTTTTCCCCTTCCCCATCCATTTCTCAGTTTTGCTACCCTAAGAAGTGGAAATCACTTGGACACAAAGGACATTAAAGAACTGCATGGATGATGTAATGTGCTGCAGGAAAGGCAGCAAGCTGCAAAAATTACAGCTAAATACATGTGTTAATGCCAGTGCAATGGAAAATAAATATATGCCAGATTATTTTGTCTGCTTTTTACTGTGGTAGCTGTAATTGGTAATATTCACAGTGACAACTGTTCACATACTGTACCAAGGATTTTCACCAAAATTTGTGATTAAAAAAAGAATTTGGGATAAATTGGCCCAGAACAAACAAACATTAAAAGAATGTTTTGTGTGTAGATGTTGTTTTTCAGTAGTAGCTGAATAAAACTTAAAAGGAGAGGTCTTTATTCCTGAAAATGGGAGATTTTAGCCCCAGAGATGTTTATTACGGGGTGCCTTCAAACTAGTATTTAAGAGTCAATATATAAAGAAAAACTACACGTAGAAAATACTAACTGCAAAAGTTGTGGTTTGTTTATTCAAATGTTATACTACTTCTAATTGTTAGCTTGCAGCTGTTCTCACTTTCCTTGAGCTGTGGTGTATCTTTTATTTTTTTTTTTCTATATAATTTTAAAATGCCTGCATGAGCTGGGGATTTTCTCCACATAACTAGAGAGGCAGCAGTAGATCAATGTCTGACTATTTTAATTTGTGATTCCAAGACAAGCAGGATCTCTTCCCTCTTCCATTCTGCTACTGTAATTCCCTTGCGGGGAGCACCCCTGTTTCAAGGTGGGTTTCTGCACAGTTGCTAAGCTGCACAAACTGGCAGCAAATCTGGTAAACAGGTATCACCACTGGCACCAGAGAAGGGACAGGACAGAATTCCAGGCTACAGGAGGAATGACCCCAGTTGAGAGCAGGAGCTGTGGTTCAGATCTATATAAAGCCTCTGAGCTTCAAGCAGACAGAGAAAAATATGTATCTAAAAATGCTTCATTAAAAATTTAGATTTTATTAACATTTTCTGGTAGAACAGACTGCCAGAACATTTTTGTGTTGGGGATTTACTTTTCATGTTAAGAGAAAGTGCTGCTTACAATGGTATTTTGACTGAACAGCCATAACCAGTGTTGGCTGTTACCACAGCAGGCTTCCATTCCCCTTCAGCCAGTGAGTGGATTTCTGTTCCTTAATCAGGAGGCTTTACCCTGTTGCCTCACCATGGTGCTTTCCTTTCGGAGCCTGGAGCCTGCATTACCCCTTTGACTCCCAGTTTGTACATTTCCAGGTTGTGGGCATGTAATCCAGAGTTAGGACTGACAGCCAGGGCCCTGGACAGATGCTGACCTCTTGAATGCTGCTGCCCTTCATCTCCACTGCTCTGTGGGCTTGCCAAGTATAAAATTGCCAGCCTGGACTGGACGGCCTTGGACTTAAAGAGTCCAAGTACAGCCTGTGAGGGTAAGTAAATTTACCTGAAGAGAGAGGTAGGTAGATCACACCTGTTTTATAAAGTCCTTCACAGTTTTGAAGAAGGGAGGGGTATGGAAAGGAATTAGCAGAAAATGCTTCTCTTACCATACACTCATTGGCTTCAGAGAATCTCTAAAATCAGTAACCTGCAGCCTGGTTACTGCCTTAGATTACTTGGTAATTACTTGGATTTACTTGAATTGCTTGGTCTTATGAGTGTGGTCTGTATGGGAAATAGAGCTAAAGCCACAGCCTCTCCCTTGAGCCTGGGCAAGCTCAGGAGCGTGTGTGTGATCTGTGCACAACTCAGCCCTGTGCCTGTAACTTTGAAAGGGGCACCTGCCCCAGCCAACAGACAGCACTCAGTCCCTGCAGCCTCCCTCTGCACAGATGGCAGACTCCACTTTCGTGTTTCATAACCACAAACAAAAAGCTTACAAGTTGAAGTCCAATCTTCTGCTCCCCCTTCAGAGTCAAGTGAGGGGGCTGTGTCAGTTTTCTGTGGCTAGAAAATGTTACACCACACACTTCTGAGCAACACTTACTTTTAATTGCTGGGCAAAACATTAACTTCATCCAGGTGATACAAAACTTCAATAGCATGCTTCTGCATTCCTACTGTAGCTTAAACAAAACTGTAAACATACCAAAGTGTCTATATTAGACTACAGAAGTCAGAGCAAGAAAACTAGTATTTCCATAGCCACAGATACACTTCTCTTCTTGTGATAGTGCGTTAAGAGGAACTTTAAAAATATTGTTATATAATATGACTTTTTTTGCTTTATACATCTGCTAAGAAGACAAAAGCTTAATAACTAATTAGTGAATGGCATTCTTCAACACTGTAAAGTACTTTGTATTGATTTTAGAGCTCCTTAGTACAGAAAAAAAGTATTTTTCTCCTTGGCATAACAGTACCATCCTGTGTTGAAACTGATTTTGAACAGTTGTTCTGTCATGGTCTGGTAAGTAAGTAAACTTCTATTTCTAGCAGAATCTGATGGAGCCTTCTCAGATGCGTAAGGAGGAAACCCTAAAGGGATGCAGATGCAATAGTTACAGTGCATTGAGATTACTTGGAGTCTGTCAACATGGACAGCATTGGTCAATGAAAGTTCTGATTTTATAACAAAACAATGATAAAACTTCTAAAATGTTGAGTGCTGGTTTGTGGGACCATTTGTCCTAAAACCTGTAGACTCATCAGGGTCTCCTTTTTAGAGACAGAAGTCTCCTTTTTAGAGACAGAAGGGAAAAAACAGGAGGAATCATTCAGAGGAAAAAAGGTAGACAGTTTGGGCAAGGTGCCTGGAAAAAAATTCTGACTGCAGAAAAATAAAATTTGAATACAGGAAGCCAAGTTTTCACTTGGATAAAGGATAAAGGAGTTTTTTAAGTTTCTTCAATAGTAGACAATTTAGCCATTTACTGCTTGAGGGAAAGAAGATTTATATAAACATTCAACCTAAAAAAACAGACCATGGTTACAGTAAAATACTTGTCATGTATGCCCTAAACAAAAGTTCTCAGTCAGATTACTGGAGTAGAGCCCCAACAATAGTGTAATCACAAGGAGCTCTGCAAGCAGGACACCATTAAAAAAAAAGACAAGTTAATAGTGTAATCACAAGGAGCTCTGCAAGCAGGACACCATTTAAAAAAAAGACAGATTTAGCACTTGTTTTAATAATGGAAAACCAAGAGAAAAGCAAAGTGGTAGCTGAAGCTTCTGTACCTAACGGAATGTTTCGCCTTAACATCTCCCTCCACAGTTGCCTGCCCTCTCCCAGCTGGAAGCCTGCATCTGTCAGCTCCCTGGGCTTGTACCTGGAGTGGGTTCTGTAGCTTCTCTCCACTGACTAGAGAGAGGCCCCAGGAGTATCCAAATTAGGATCAATAGCCCTTCATCACAGTAATTCTGTCAAAAACCTTCAAACACCCTGGATTTATTTCAGTACTGGTAACACAACAGGTTTACATATAGGCATACAGTAGAACCCTCTAGTCTGTGTCCTGTGTGGAAGTAAGGGAATTCCCTTTTCAGAAAGCAGTTTTGGTTGCTAATGCAGTTTGGTTTCAAGCAGCATCTGGAAATGAGAGTGCAAAATTGACAGACTCTTGGAAATAACAAAGAAAGGATCTAATCTGCAGCATCTCTTTGTTATCAATATAGTTTGCATATGAACTCTCCTCAGTTATGGAGTTTCCAAAGTTATTTCTACTCCTGAAATAGAGTGTTGTGTTTGGATGAAACAGGCACTACAAATATCTATCAATATTCCAAATTCCCATACACCAGGCTCCCAAATGAGTCCTGTTGTTTGATTACCTGCCTGGCAGGTGCTAGCTCTCTTTCTGCACCTTAGTCCTTAATTTGCTCAGCTCCTCCTCTAAGCATTTGATGTGCTCCTTGAGCGCAGCTTTGTCCTGCTGCGCTCTCTGGTTCGCTTGGCACCGGGCTTCTTCTATCTTCCGCTCGTACCACTTCTCCATCTGCGTGGAAACGGCCTCGAAGAAGTACTGGGTTATCTCCAGGGCCTGGGAGGTGTCTCTGAGCGGAGGGGCAGGCGGGGCCGAGGGCTGCTGCTCCTGGCCCTGCTGTGCCCCGGCGTGGTGCAGAGCTTTGTGCCTCGACTGCCCACTTTTGCTGGACTTTTTTGTCTGAGTTCCTTTGTCAATGAAGTAGCCACTCTGTGGTTCAGTCTTTGCAGGTTCAGTCACTGGCTGCAAAGCAGCTTGAACTTTAACGTGTCTTAATTTGGAGCCCGAAAGCTCGGAGGAGGGCAGCTCCTGCTGGAACCTGTGGAATGTGCTGGCACTCACAGCTTTGTCCTTTGGCCTGACATCTTGAGCAGGGGCAGAAGAAGAAACTGGTCCACCAGCCACTACCTGTTGCTCTGTACCTATAGAACAAATTATAAACAATATATTAAGAAAAGATTTGGCCATTTATTTTAGCACTCAGAAGACCTTATTGTCTGATGAATGATGGGGTTTTGTGTGTACCTTGTACAGGCTTATAGTAGCTTATCACATCTTCACAGTCACGTGATGTAATAGAAAGTCATTAAAGGAGAAAAGCTGGCCCAGGCAGAGAGGTGCTGCATTGCAGCTGTGGGGCTAGAGATGTACAGCAGGCCAAGGACATAGATATTAGCCAAAAATTCTTCACTGTGAGGCACTGGCACAGGTTACCTAGAGAAGCAGTGGTTGCCCCATCCTCAGAAGTGTGCAAGGCCAGGCTGGATGTGGCTCTGAGCAACCTGGTACAGTGGAAAGTGTCCCTACCCATGCAAGGGGGGTTGGAACAAGATGATCTTTAGGGTCCCTTTCAATCCAAACCATTCTGTGACTTCGTCAGAAGGACATGTAAGAACTGTCAGTCTAGATTTCCAAAGCAGGTTGTGTCTGCTGATATTTATGAACTCCCTGCTTCTACAAAACTTGAAGTCCCAGTAATTTTGGAAAGGACACACATCTCTATGCTTTTGAACTGCAGAATAGCTCACACTCAAGCACCACAAGACCTCTTATATGCCTTTCTATTTGATGGGGCATCCATGCCTGTTGATGCTTAGTGTTTAGGGGACATATAGAATTGTATGTTACAATTGTATTTTACAGAAGCCAGGGCTCAGATAGCATTCTACTTGGCTGTGGACACCTGGCCATTCTGCACATTTCTTTTTTTTTTTTTCCTTCAAAAGCTTCCAGGGCCAAGAGTTATTCAAAGCACCAAAGGACTTTTGCTTCAAAGACATAATAGAAGCATCAGGAACAGTCAGTGGAATTCCACCCAGCCACCTCTTAAAATATGCCCAGTGGCTGCCTTGAAGTGTATTCAAATCCCAAGACATCAGGCATATGGAGGGGGGAAGCACACCACCAGAATTATGTAGTATTAATAATACAAGTGCCCCTCAGTTAATGAGCTCACCCTTGAAGGGATATGACAGCTAAGTACCTGACGTGGTTGTACCCAATGCTCCATCTTGTTTAATGCAAAAGTGTTGCCCAAAGCTTTGTTCTGGCATCTGGACTCTGCTCCTTCCCCCATCTTCCAAGAGGCTATTTGGAAGTGTGATATAGGAATGCTGGTGGGAGCCCTCTGACTGCAGCACAGGCTGGTTGACTTTACAGTCTTTGGCACTGTTGGGGTTGTTGTCAGTATCCAGGGTCTCAGTGAGAGACTCACAAGTGGACAAAGTTGATTTTGGTCTTGATGACCTGGAATCTCCAGAAAGCTTGAGCTCCAGATTCTGAATCTTCAACAAGCACCAGGTCTTCAGCTCATCAACCAAGGAAATCTATCAGAAAGAGACCGTAAATTACATAATCCTATGATGAGATCCTATGGTTCCTGGGCTGCTGAGGACATGTGGCAGGGACAAAGAGAAGCAAGCTGGGTGTCTGTGGGCTTAGACTCCCTGTTCAGGTAGACATCCCTCAGATGTGCATGCTGCCACTGGGAATATTTAAAGGACTGCAGATCAAAAAAGGTTGAGAACTATGCACTAGCTTATGAAAGGCAGTCTCTTTAGTCCAAGCTACCACCTCTTAGATATGAATATGCTACTTCCAATTCAACTCTGAGTACTCTTATCAGGGATGACTTGTTTAATCATACAGTCAATGGTACTTTCTAAGTGCAAGGAACACCACACGGTCATTTTTTAAGAATGAAATTCAAATTAGACACTTCTAGGGGACAGCTATAAACAATTACCAACCTCTGCTTCTCTGTTCATTCAGTCATAAAGGTGAGTCCCCAACTAAATGATAAATCAGTAACAACTTTCAGATTACACAGATGCTTAGTAAGTGTCAGCTGCAGATGCCTTAAATAATTTAAAATAGGAGTAGCTCTTTTCACCTTGTTGTTCATATGACATCACGAATTTAGGTCAGGCCCTCCTAGGCACAAGGATGCTTAGTTAGTAAAGCCCAATTCTGTTTTTTCAGATGTTTCAATTAGATCCAACTGAGCAGAAACAGCTGACATCACTTAATTCAGTTCAGGGATGTATCATTCCAGCATCTTGTGTCTTAAATGGAGATTACAAGGAGATGGAGCACAAGCCTAGATGTTCAGAAGCCGATACAATACTTACGTCTCTTATAAAATAAAAATTAAAGCTGCCTTAGTTTGGCAAGTACTTTTCTTTGGAGAAGAGTGTTTGGTGAATGTTAGACCCAAGTATCTTGATCAGTGTCCTATGCAAGGATTATCACAGCTGTCAGTCTTTTTACATGGATTTGGAATGGCCTTACAAACACTCATGATATTTTCCTAGCACAAAGTGTGTTTCTCAATTCTTGGAAGAATACCAATAATGAGAAAACAAACTGTATTTTAAATTCACCTGTGTGAGTGGAGAAACACAAATTTCTCAGCAGGTTTTACATGGTGAGTTTTTGCAGAAGCTGAAAGGGCAAGAGCTGGATCTCTACAGGAACAGTTGTTTTTGTACAGCTGGTTGAACAAGCATACAAAAGAGAACTTTCCTATTGGCAGTAATACACAGCTTGGAGATGCTGCCATGTTGCTAACATCAGAGGAAAGAACTTCAGCCTTTTAATACATGGGGGGGAAAACAGGTCAGATAGAGAAGAAGGGAGGGATTCCTAAGGCCCACAACCAAATGGATAAGAAGGAACAACAGAGATCTTAGCCTTTTTTACTATTTGGATATGTTCCTGCATATGTCCTCTAATAAGCAAAAGCTGAAAGCACAACTGTGAAAAAATTAGTGCTGGGAATTTTTGCAAATCACTATGTTAGAAAAATGGTATTTTGTTATAGATCCCACACTAGAAATGCACCAAATTAAATTACAGTAGTGGGACTGGATTTCCTCATTTCTAATGCAAAAACATCATAAATTTGGTTTAGTGACTAAGATGGTGGGTAGGAATAATTTGGTCTTTGAAGCTCTTTTACCTGTTTTAATAGATGTGACACATCTCTGATATTTTCTGCCTGCTGGAATGAAACTCCTGAGCTGACCTACCAGGGGAGGGAGCTGACCTGCCTACCCAAGAGGGAGTAGCTGTCTCAAGCCCTACCTGCCGCTTCTCCCCCTCGCTCTTTTCCAGCTCCGTGTGCTGCTGCAGGCGGTGAAGGCACTCTGTCCTCTCTGCCGACAGTCGCTCAGCCATCAGCTTGTCCAAAACTCGGAGCTGTGGGGAAAACACTGTTCAGCTGAGATCATTGTGTTAGAAACCAAACTCCCATCTGTGAACCCTGTAAATCAAACTACAGTCTGTCTTTCAGTCTTCATTTCTAGAAATACTGCCAACTACAATTAGATGTAGCTTGCAAAGAGGCTCAATCACAAAATTACCAATGAATAACTATTAAATTAAAAAGCAATTTAGAGGATCTTGAATCTTAATGCATACTAATTCAGCAAGAGGGATTTTTACAATTATGAAATGACCAGTCATGGACCAGGCTTCTTTCCCTCTTAATGGCTCAAGCCTTTAAGATTCATTGTCCAAAGAAGCATCAGAAGCCACTTAACACATTAAATGTGTTTTTTCTCAAGACCCTGGTTTGCAACATCAGTTCCCAGTGGAATGTCACAGTTCCCTAGACTTAAGTATTAGAGTTCAGGTTTGCCTTTACAACACAAGAAGCAAAAAATTAATCATTACAATGAAAATATTTAAGTTTAAGATATGTTTCTAAATCATATAGAAAAGCAGAACTTCAGGTCATGTTCTTACCTGATGTTGAGTTTTGCTTTCCATCTGGCCCAGCTTAATATTCATTTTATCTTGTACTGTCCCAAGCTCAGCTTTTATCTCTTCCACTGTTGCCTCCAGCTGATTCTCCAGTTTATTTATCAGGGGCTCACAACGACATCCATTTATGGGTGCCTGAAAGGAGTGATGATGATACATTGACTTGCTACACCCCAACACCCTCTTAGCACACTTGGAACATTATCACAGCCTCCTTCAGTCTTGGGTTCTTCTATCCCATGTACTATATCTCACCCTCCTGACAGTATCTTACAGCAGCTCAGCAGATGGGCTGTTAGCTGAAAAAGCACAGCTGCACAGGGATTGGTTTGATGTGTAGGGACACACCCTAACACTAAGTGTTGATTTCACTGGGGCTACAAGCAGCACTGAGCTCAGGCCCTGTGTGTTGGCTGAGGGAATACCACATCACAGGCCTACACCCCGTGTCTCGATGCTGTAATTCTCAGTTGTAAAAATCTAATTTGTGGATGCGTGTGGGTTGCGTGCATTTGTTTTTTACCCTAATGCCAATCATGTGCTCTGTCCTTCTTCAGTACTGGATGGCAAGGCCTCGCTGCTTCTGTTTGCCGTCACCCTCCTGGCATTCAGCTGCTGGGCACTCCTGAGCCTGCCTCTGACTCATGTGACACCATCCCATGGCCCCTCTGCAAGGGCAGCTTCACTGACCACATTTAAATCTCTCAGGGAGATGGCCACAAAAGGCTCCCTTAAGCAAGGACAGCTAAACCTCATCAGCTTCCTCTGCAGCCCAGAGGCACAAAGTGGCTCCTTCAGGGGCTGTGCCAGTAGCCCAAAGCAGCTGCTCTGAATCTGTCTGCAGAGGAGCCTCCCTCTTTTCTTTAGCCCCACGGCAATGTTTCCTAAATTGGGGGTTATTCCCTTGGAAGGGAAAGGTGGGTGGTTTGCTGAGTACTAAAGAAAGCTTCAGAAGTACATGTACTTCAGAAATTATGTTTGCTATTCATGGCCTCAGGACATCAAAGAAGACAGACAAGCAAAAAAAAGGAGAGAGGAGTATCATGTATTTCAGGAAATACTGTATGGGAGTCTAGCACTATTAAGCTAATCTTTGTGAACAGAGCAAAATTGTATACAAGTCCTTTCTGCTTTCTGCACCTTTCTACTCCCCAAGTCCTTCTGCACCTCTCTGCTCATTTTATGCCTTTAATGTATGAAAGGTCCCCCAGCCTTCCTGATGTCTGCTGTAGGATAATTCCATAGTGCCCCTGTCTGGAAATTTCTCAAACATTACATGGAGAGGTTGGAAAGCAGTAAACAGCCAGTAAAACCTTAGAAGTCTGGCTTGAATGGTCTTCAGAATCTGCTGAAATTCTGAACTACAGGAAGGGACTGACAAGAGCTGATGGATGGATGTGAGAAGCTAAGGAAATGAAAGGATAGACCTTCCAGGAATACAGGGGGCAATATTAAGAAAACAACAATACAGATGTTTACAGTGTCTACAGGATAATTTAATTACCGTTTTTATGCTTTCTTATAAGTGTCTACTGGTAATTGTGTAATGAAGTGACTAAAATATTGTTCTCCAAACTGGAATAAATGCATGTGGCCTGGTAGCTCCAGGCTTATTTGTTTACCAGTTTCTATAGAAATCCTGCCCTCAGTAAACACAGAATACCCAAAGACAAGTTGCAAAACCCAGAAAGAATTGGAACAAAATCTACTGAGCTTACTTAACCTCTTGGTTTAGGTAGTAAGCTTTCGGTGCTCACACACTGCTTTTCCTTGAAAAATTTGTTTCTCCTGTCAGAACTCTTAATGTTCCAAAGTATATAATGGAAGTTTTCATGTCATTTCCAATCACTGTTCATGCCTTATCTTTGCAGATCAAAACTATTTAAGTATGTCTTCTTTAACAGGCACAAAACCACTTTATTGTTTGCCAGACTTCAGGCCAAAATGTATCTGAAGCCCAAGCAAGGAAAATCAATCCCAAGTCATGATTTCATGCCCCTAAGAGTGCAGTTAGTGGAGCATCTTTTCTGTCCATTACCTGTGTCCCAGCTCCACAGGCTGCTTGCAGTGTCTCCCTCTGTGAGGGCAGTGGCTCACCTGCATCACCTTCCCGTCCTTCCCTCGGTAGAGTGTGTAGAGCTGGTAGGCTCGGACCTCGTGCGGAGGGGGTGGAGAGGAGCAGTGGTGTTTACTTCTGCGCTTAGGCACGTTCTTCTGGGCCTGAGGGAGTGTCTGCTGATCAGCTGGGGAGATGGGGTCTGAGAGTGCTGAAACCTGCGTAACATACAATGTTTTGTCTATGTAAGCATCTTGGTAAACTATTCCTGGTGAGAATGGGACAAATTCATGGTGACAATTACAGCAAAAATCACTTTTATCTGAAGACTATCTCTGCCCCAGGAGCGTGGTGGGGCTGCTGCCCCAATACACCAAAGGGACCCACACCACTTCTGAACAGCTATCCCTTCTTTCTCTCTGCTGTTTTAAATCTACTTATACCTTTTCCTTTGGCTTTTTCTTTTTGCTCTTTTTCCCTTTAGGATCTGGTGAGGCTGACCGAGGTTTATCCTTCAGATTGTTCTTCCTCTCTGGGGGCTGGTCGCTGCTTGGTGTGTCATCAGCAGCTGAGACACTGCCCTGCTTGAAGCAAAGACAGGGAGTTCAGAAGAGTTGTAGAGATGGGGAAAAGGAGCCTCTTCCTTGATTGCCCAGCTTTAAGCTGCTCTGCACACGTGAATGGGAAATGCTTTAGCAGCAGAGCATGACAAACTGCCTCGGGCAGCTGCTGGGGCCACGCACAGTGATGGCTCCAAATAGATTGCTTCCTTAACGGGTTTTCATGACAGTCCCTCCTTACAGCAGATCCAGCTGGTAACGCCAGGCTGTACCTTGCTCTGTACCACTTCATCCCGTGGCACCGACTGAGCCCTCCTTTCCTCCTTCAGTCTCTCTCTCTTCTTCCTCAGGCTTCTCCCACGGTTAAAACGTGAGACCTGAAGACAGACCACACTGTTACTCAGTGATGTCATGCTCCTTCCTACCACAGAAGACAAGAATTAGAGCAGACCTTTTCCTTTTCTGAAAGGCAACAGGTAAAGAAGAGTGCACTGCCAGATGGACACTGATGAGCCAAGCAATATGTTTATGGCTGTGAAAACACACCAGCACTGAGCTCAGTCTGTTGGGGCACTCTGCTGTCCCTTAGAAGGGTGAGCACCTCCTCTGCTGTCCTTGGGCTTGTTCCCAAGCCAAGCCCAGCCCTTTTCATGCAGAGGTGACAAGGATGAGGACAGCAAGGATTGTGCCTGGTCTCATGCCCTTCTGCCTTCTGGTCTGAAGAGCTTTGCAGCATTTCACACACAACTGCAAAGTATAAACAGGACAGAAACATTTTGTTCCCATTGCAAAGTATCCTCCAGTGCTAACCACCCTTCTGGGGATGGGACATGCCTGAGGCAGGCAGCAGAGTGACACAACTCAGGAGCTTCAGGGTACAGGGCAACTTCCTAACCCCTGGGCCACTGCAGGGAGCAAGTGCCTCTGAACAAGTGCCACCCTCTGCCAGTCAGGACATAAAGACCTCTGACAGCACTTCATGCTGAGGCTTAATCTGCACACCTTGCTCACTTTGGGGGCTGAAGGTCTCTATGTCAACAGATCTGAGCCCAGCCCACAATGCCATCAGAAACGTAGGAACCTTTCTCAGCAGAAGACAAGGTGCAGGGGATGCAGCCTCCCAAGATTAAGTGGCCTCAGCTCCATGTGTATGTGTGTGTTGGGGAGAGATGTGTAATGTACCTGTGATGCTTTAGTGAGCAGGAGCGCAACCTCGGGGTTATTGTGCTGTCTGGCAACCTCTAGAGGGGTCTGGCCTGCCTGAGAGGAAAAAAGAAAACAGCATTTCCTTCAAAACACAAGCTACTGGAAACATGAAAGTTCTCCAACCAAGTTCAGTATATACTCTGTGCACAAGAGCAAAGTGACTAATTGCATTAATTTACCCAGATATAATTCAACACTTCACAACCAAGTATTTTCTACCAAGCCTATGAGGAATGTTGAAGAGACTTTATATTAATATAAAATACCAAAGAAACTCTTTGTCCCGCTTACATTGTTGACAACGGACGCATCAGCCCCTGCCTCCAGCAAGAGCTTCACCACCTTCTTGTGATTTAGAGCAGCAGCTACATGGAGTGCAGTATCCCCTGCCTGCAAGTCAGAAAGCAGAAAACAATCTTGTGACACTAGTCCTTGGGTCTCACTCTACAGAACTCACACCTTCCTAAAAGATGCTTAGACATGAAAAAACCTGCACTTACTTTGAT